>NC_069073.1:45496322-45810552 GCF_025698485.1 Gossypium arboreum
CGTAAAAGATCAACGAGTAAAGCTCCGTTCTCGACTGTAAAGAGGTTCAGGGAGGACACCAGAAGTCGAGGCGATCATGGAATTTCCATTAGAGCCCGACCATTGACGGACTCCGAGCTACATCGGTAGCTAGTGTGGGCAATAATTGTCAAGAGAGACTGAATGTCCCCAATGTGGAAGACGACACCTAGGTGAATGTTGGGGTAAGTCTGTTAACCTGCTCACATTACGGATGTGGTTCAAAGACCACTTCATTAGGGATTGCACGAGCTAGATGAGAATAAGATGCAAGGTCCGAGATCTAGTGGGGCGACAGCTAGAGGTAGACCCCCGAGGGTTTCAGGAGGTAGGGGTGGTAATCGAGGGAGCCACCGACACGGCTGTTCGATCCGAGACCCGAGCTCCTGCTAGAGCATATGCCATCCGCGCACGAGAGGAGGCATCCTCCCCGACGTTATCCCGGTACTTTTACTCTCTTTGATACTAGTGTGATTGCATTGATTGACCCCGGCTCTACTCATTCATATGTATGTGAAACTTTAGCATCCAAGAAGACTCTCACTGTTGAGTCTCATCGAGTTCGTAATTCGAGTGTCAAACCCTTTGGGTCAATACGTACTCGTTGATAGAGTGTGCAAGAGATGCCCCTAATAATTCGAGAATCTCTTTTCCTACCGATCCGATGCTTCTACCATTTGATGAATTCGATGTTATTCTTGGTATGGATTGGTTGACTGTACATGATGCAGTGGTGGACTGCAAAAGGAAAACCATTGATTTGAGGAGTGCAAATAATGAGGTAGTCCGAGTCGAGTCTACTGATTTAAAAGGAGTGCCAGCGATAATATCTTCTATGACCGCTCGGAGATATGTGAAAAAGGGGTGTGAAACATACCTTGCGTATGTGTTGGAAAGTAAAGAGACGGAAAAGAAACTCGAATCGATATCAGTGGTTTGTGAGTATTCAGATGTTTTTCCGGAGGAGTTACCGGGATTGCCACCGGTTCGAGAAGTGGAATTCGCATCGGTTGTGCGGGCACTACGCCGATCTCAATAGCTCCGTGATCGTATGGCATTAACGGAGTTAAAGGAATTGAAGGTTCAATTGCAAGAATTGACGGATAGAGGTTTCGCTCGCCGAAGTTTTTCTCCGTGGGGTGCACCAAGATTGTTTGTGAAAAAGAAGGACGGAAGCATGAGGTTGTGCATCGACTACCGTCAACTCAATAAAGTGACGATAAAGAATAAATATCCGTTGCCACGAATTGACGATTTGTTTGATCAATTAAAGGGAGCCTCGGTGTTTTCAAAGATAGATTTGAGGTCGGGATACTATCAGTTGAGGGTCCGAGAATCGGACATACCAAAACCGCTTTTAGAACAAGGTACGGTCACTACGAATTCTTGGTGATGCCGTTTGGGCTCACTAATGCCCCTGCGGTGTTTATGGATTTAATGAATAGAATTTTCAGGCCATACTTGGATCGGTTCGTAGTTGTATTTATCGATGACATTTTGGTCTATTCGAGAGATGAAACTGAACATGCTGAACACCTAAGGCTAGTGTTGCAAATCTTACGAGATAAGCGAGTTACGCATAAAGTTGGTAAATGTGAATTTTGGTTGAAAGAGGTTAGCTTTTTGGGGCACGTGGTGTCCGCGACGGTGTCGAGGTGGACCCGAACAAAATTTCGCCATAGTCAATTGGAAACCTCCAAGGAATGTTACCGAAGTTAGGAGCTTTTGGGGCTTGCTAGTTACTACCGACGGTTTGTAAAGGATTCTTGGTGATAGCCACACCCATGACAAAAGCGCTTCGTAAAGATGTCAAATTTGAATGGACGGAAAAGTGTCGAAAAGTTTCACCAATTGAAAACCCATTTGACGAAAGCTCCGGTTCTAGTACGGCCGAATCGGCAAAGAGTTTGTCATCTATAGTGATGCCTCCTACTTGGGTTAGGTTGCGTATTGATGCAAGAAGGTCGAGTTGTGGCCTATGCGTCGAGACAATTAAAGTCACATGAGAAAAATTATCCAACCCATGATCTCGAATTGGCTGCCATCGTATTCGCCTTAAAGATATGGCGACATTACTTATTTGGTGAGAAGTGCCATGTGTATTTGGATCACAAGAGTCTCAAATATTTGATGACTCAGAGAGACTTAAATCTGCGACAAAGACGATGGCTCGAGTTGTTAAAAGATTATGAACTCGTCATTGATTATCACCCGGGAAAGGCTAATGTGGTTGCGGATGCCTTAAGTCGGAAATCACTGTTTGCTTTACGAGCGATGAATGTACACTTGTCTATCCTACCCGACAATGTGTTAGTAGCCGAATTAAAGGACAAACCATTGTTGGCTTATTAAATTCGGGAAGCTCAGAAAGTTGATAAGGAGTTGCTTGCAAAACGGGCTGAGTGTGTTCTGAACAAGGAATCAGAGTTTCAAATTGATGATGACGATTGTTTGAGGTTCAGAAGTCGTCTGTGTGTTCCAAAGAATTCGGAACTTATTTCGATAATTCTAAATGAAGCCCATTGTAGCCGAATGGCAATCCACCCGGGGAGTACGAAGATGTACAACGATTTTAAACGTCGGTTTTGGTGGCATGGTATGAAACGAGACATCTCTGATTTTGTTTCGAAATGTTTAATATGTCAACAAGTGAAAGCGGAACATCAAGTGCCATCGGGATTACTTCAGCCGATCACGATACCCGAGTGGAAATGGGATCGAGTCACAATGGACTTCGATCCGGACCGCCATTGTCGACAAGTAAGAAGGATGCGATTTGGGTCGTTGTAGATAGATTGACTAAGTCGGCTCATTTTGTCCCGTGACGCACGGATTTTTCAATGGACAAACTAGCCGAATTGTACGTTCTCGATTGTGAGACTACACGGGTGCCTATTTCCATCGTGTCGGATAGAGATCCGAGATTTACCTCGCGATTTTGGAAGAAGTTGCAAGAGGCTTTGGGTACCAAGTCGCATTTTAGCACTTTTCATCCCCAAACCGATGGTCAATCCGAACGGATAATTCAAATCTGGAGGATATGTTGAGATGTTGCATCCTTGAGTTTAGTGGTTCATGGGAAAGATATTTGCCGTTGATTGAATTAGCTTACAACAACGACTTTCAATCAAGTATTAAGATGGCACCCTACGAGGCTTTGTACGGTCGTAAATGCCGTACACCATTGTTTTGGTGAGCTTGGTGAAAGCAAGATTTTCGGTGGATTTGATTAGAGATGCTGAACAAAAGTGAAAGTAATCCGTGAAAGTCGAAGATAGCCTCCGATCGTCGGAAGTCGACGCGGATCTGAAGCGTAAGGATATCGAGTATCGGTGGGTGATAAAGTGTTTCTCAAGGTATCGCCTTGGAAAAAGATACTCGATTCGACCGTAAGGGCAAGTTGAGCCCGAGGTTCGTTGGGCCATATGAGATATCCGGCGAGTCGGTCCGGTGGCATATCGTTTGATTTTGCCCCCGAACTCGAAAAGGTTTACGATGTCTTTCACGTTTCGATGCTTGACGCTATAGATCCGATCCATCGCACGTGATTAGTCCATCGAAATTGAAATTCAAGCTAATATGAGTTATGAGGAAGAACCGATTCGTATTCTATCACGAGAAGTGAAAGAGTTGCGAAACAAGCGAGTTCCGCTAGTAAAAGTGTTATGGCTCAAGCACGTGATAGAAGAAGCTACTTGGGAGACCGAGAACTCTATGAAAGAGCGATATCCAAACCTATTTACCGGTAAGATTTTCGGGGACGAAAATTTCTTAAGTGGGGGAGAGTTGTGACAGCCCAAAATTGACCTTAGTCGGAATGTGGTTTCGGAACCACAAAATCGAGGCATAAAAATAATTAAAAATTTATTTTGATGCCTATAATATGTGTGTGCTCATGTATGACATTTTATGATGATTGATTTAGTGTTATAAAGGTGAATTTCACTAGAAAGGACTTGTGTGAGAAAACTTAGAAATGAGATAGGCAAATGTTGAAGTGGCCTAATAATGCATGAAGTGAAATAAATGGAGTTGCATGTCAATTATCCCATTTCCTAAGGTGGATGGCCGGCCATGACAAATTATGGGCAAGGGGAAACATGTTCCCAACATGTCTTGCTAATGGATGATGTTAGAATGGTTATTATATTGGTGTTAGTAGGAAGAAAAAAAAAAAAAGGGGTATGTGTGGTTGCCCCCTCCCCATTACCGTGTATTGAGCAAAGAAAAAAAAAAAGAGAAGTTTGGTTCATCTTCCTCCTAGCTTAGCCGATCCTTCAAGAAGAAAAGGGAAGACTTAGCATTCGGTCACTTGAGCTTTAACTAAGGTATGGAATCCATGTTAGTCTTTGAAATCTTTGCATGTATGAAGCTAGTTACTAAGTCCTTTACTTGCTCATGTCAAAAAAAAATTTGAAGGTGGTAGTAATACAAGTGTTCGCCATGGAGGATGTTTAAGGAGATGGTTGTTGCCTTTATAATGTAAGGAATAATTAGAAATGGGTGAAAGAAACAAGTCCTTGTTCTTGATTCTTCTTGGCCGATTCTAAGGAGAAAAGAGAGCAACCATGTGGTTTCTAAGCCATAAATAAGGTGACCCATGTTAGAAATTGTGATTTTGAGGTGACTAGAACATTCGGCCATGCATGTTGTCTTCCTTGGTGAGTGTTTTAATGTTGTTGTGATGAAAGCATGGAGATGAGTGAGTTCGAATGTTTAACAAAAAGGAAATTTTGTGCCATTGAGTTCTTGTTGTTATGTGTGTGTGTGCATGAGTATTCGGCCATGCTATAGAATTTATGTTGCAAAATGATTAATTCTTAATGAGAAGTATAATAGTACTTGTGAATGAGCTTGAGAGTATTTAAACAATTAGACATGAAAAGGGTGGTAATGAGGCTGAAAAAAATTGTTGGATGGTTAATTGGGTAAGGAATGAAGCATTCGCCATATGGAGTATAAATGGGCATAGGTGTTAAATACCTTGTATTGGAAACTTTGAGAAATAAGTAGCAATAAATTAAGATGAGATTGAGTAAATTTTCAGCTTAGTTGTGTTAAGTATTCGGCAATAACCATAATAATGCATGTGAATGCCGTATGTTTGTGTTTGATGGAGAGGTAAATTGTTTGATTTAGCTCAAGAGCAAAGGGAACTAGATTGGAAAAAGGAAAGGAGAAAGCAAACGAGTAGCCGATTTGGAACCGTTCTACCCCAAACAAGGTAAGTCATTAAGCACATATGTTTGATATTGCTTAAATGATTGGAAAATCTATGCAATTGTGTTTAATGGAATGCTATATATGTATAAATGAAATTGTATGTGTATGGAATGAGGATAATTGTTGAATGTAAAAGAAATAGTGGAATGTGTAGAAAGTTTGCTTTCGGCACTATGTGTCTTGGGCAATACGTGTGTATGGTGACGAGATTGGCACTAAGTGTGCGTGCTGGAAATATATGGCACTAAGTGTGCGTGCTGGAAATATATGGCACTAAGTGTGCGTGCTGGAAATATATGGCACTAAGTGTGCATCTTGGAAAAATACTGACCTTTGGGTGTGCGAGCTCGAAGGGTATGGCACTATGTGTGCGGGCTTAAATTTGCGTGGCACTAAGTGTGCGAAATCGAGTAGTAAGCACTGTGTGTGCGTGACGCTATATATATGGAGGTGTGTCTCCATTGAATTGAGTATGGACAGCGGATCGGTAAGTACCTCTAGCTCATGACGAATAGAGAATTCGTTCATGCTTGGGGATTGAATTTGGTAAGCCTTAAATCTATGTGATGATTGAAATTGTATGGTTGTGCTGGAAAATGAGTTAATGTGTAAAAATGCTTGATTATCTTGTTGTGTAGAATATGAAATGTGGATGTATGACTTGGTGCAGATTGGACCAAAAGGTCCCAGTTATTATGGTATAGATTCGATATGGATGAGTACCTAGCCTCGTTTGTTGTACATGTTGTAGTAACTTTATCAGTGGATTGATGAATGCTTATGACTTACTGAGTTGTAAACTCACTCGGTGTTTTTCTTGTCACCCATTTTAGGTCTCTCGGACTCTTATTGTTTGCGTGATCGGGACCGTCGTTGAAGTCATCACACCGGCTGAAATCTTGTGGTATTGTTTTCGTTGTTGAAGAACATTTGGCATGTATAGGCTATTATATTTTGTCGTATTGTGGGTTGTAAACTTTAAGCCATGTGAAAATGGCCTATGGGGTCGTCGAGTGGGATGCTAGAACCTATAGCCACGAGTCTTAGAAACTCTGATTTTGATAAGGTGGCCATAATTTGTGTCATGTATGATGGATGATTAAGGCCAAGGAAAGATTCATGAAATTGGCATAGTCTACTGCAGTAACTGTTGCGGACAGCAGCAGTGAGATGAGATTGAAAAATCACTAAAAATAGTAGAAGTAGAATTAAATAGTGAGTAAATTATGAAATTGAACCTTGATGAATCTATTTTTATATGGACGAAACGAAACGACCATATGAGCAGTATACTGAGAAATATTAAAGTTCTCGTGAGACAGGGCCAGAACGGTTTCTGGGTCCCCTGTCGCGACTTTGAAAATTTACCATAAATTATCCAGAAAGAATTAGGAGTCATGCCTTATATGTACAGATTCCATTTTGAGTCTAGTTTCATTAGAAACAAACGGCACCAGTATTAAAGCCCTGTACAGAGAGATATTCAAGTTGTAACGCGCGAAGGTCAGAGCAGTCGATCCCTGTAACATGGGTGACTTTAACTAATAAACTGTACCAATTGGCCCGACCAAAATTCTAGAAATAAATCCATGGATGGGTATATGAGTCTAAATTCAGGAAAATTTACAAAACCAGTTTCCGAGTTTTGAAACTCGAGATATGATTTTAAGCCGACAGTGACGCAGTTTTCCAGCCTGACTGGAAATGTCAAATTGGTTGGTACCTTGAGAGGATTTGGCCGTTAACCCCTCGTGTCCGACACCAGCGACGGTCACGAGTTAGGGTGTTACAATTTTATTGGTATCAGAGCTATGGTTTAGTCGGTTCTAGGACTACCATAGGCGTGTGAGTCTAGCTATACATGCCAAATTGTTAGTGCTTAATAATGTGATGACTTCGACGGTTGAAATTTTTGTTTTGATTAGCGATGGAACCCGGGATAGAGAGACCCTTGGCGGATGACGTTGAAAGTGTAGCGGCTGCTCCTGCGCAAGGGACACCGCCTGTTGAGCCTCAGTCATCCGCGAATAATCAAAATGAAGGGGCGAAACAAGCCTTCTTCACCATGATGAATGAGTGGGTCGCATAATATGCCCGAATCAATCCGGCTGTCCAACCATTCCCGAATTTAAATAATCCACCCCAAGAGCCCGTAATGCCATCGATTCTTGATCTGTGAGGCTGAGTAAACCACCGTGGACTTGATTAGGAAGCGTGGGGCCGAGGAGTTTAAGGCCATAGTTACCGACGATGCCGAAGGGCCGAAGTTCGCTTGATAACACCATTAGAGTGTTTGATGAACTGTCATGCACACCGATGAATGTCTTAAGTGTGCTATATCCTTGTTGCGAGACTCACCTACTATTGGTGGAGGACCTTGATTTCCATAGTCCCAAAGGAACAACTTACTTGGGATTTCTTTCAAACGAATTTCGGAAGAAATATATTAGTCAACGGTTCATCGATCGAGCGTAAGGAGTTCTGGAACTCAAGCAAGGCCGATGTGAGATGTCGAATCTGAACATGAGTTCGTAAGACTTAGTCGGTATGCTCGGGAGTGTGTGGCTGATGAGGTTGCTATGTGCAAAAGATTTGAAGAAGGATTGAATGAAGAGTTAAAGTTACTAGTGGAATTTTGGAGATAAAGGAGTTCGTGACACTAGTCGAACGAGCACGCAAGGCGGAAGAACTTGGGAAGGAGAAGAAGAAGGCTGAATTTGAAGCAAGAGATTACCGTAAAAGATCAACGAGTAAAGCTCCGTTCTCGACTATAAAGAGGTTCAGGGAGGACACCAGTAAGTCGAGGGCGATGCGGAATTTCCATTAGAGCCCGACCATTGACGGACTCCGAGCTACATCGGTAGCTAGTGTGGGCAATAATTGTCAAGAGAGACCTGAATGTCCCCAATGTGGAAGACGACACCTAGGTGAATGTTGGGGTAAGTCTTAACCAGGGCTCATTCGGATGTGGTTGAAAGACCACTTCATTAGGGATTGCACGGAGCTAGATGAGAATAAGATGCAAGGTCACGAGATCTAGTGGGCGATAGCTAGAGGTAGACCCCGAGGGTTTCAGGAGGTAGGGGTGGTAATCGAGGGGAGCCACCGACACGGCTGTTCGATCCGAGACCCGAGCTCCTGCTAGAGCATATGCCATCCGCGCACGAGAGGAGGCATCCTCCCCTGACGTTATCCCTGGTACTTTTACTCTCTTTGATACTAGTGTGATTGCATTGATTGACCCCGGCTCTACTCATTCATATGTATGTGAAACTTTAGCATCCAGTAAGACTCTACCTGTTGAGTCTACTGAGTTCGTAATTCGAGTGTCAAACCCTTTGGGTCAATACGTACTCGTTGATAGAGTGTGCAAGAGATGCCCCCTAATAATTCGAGAATCCTGTTTTCCGGCCGATCTGATGCTTCTACCATTTGATGAATTCGATGTTATTCTTGGTATGGATTGGTTGACTGTACATGATGCGTTGGTGGATCGCAAAAGGAAAACCATTGATTTGAGGAGTGCAAATAATGAGGTAGTCCGAGTCGAGTCTACTGATTTAAAAGGAGTGCCAGCGATAATATCTTCTATGACCGCCGGAGATATGTGAAAAGGGTGTGAAACATACCTTGCGTATGTGTTGGAAAGTAAAGAGACGGAAAAGAAACTCGAATCGATATCGCTGGTTTGTGAGTATTCAGATGTTTTTCCGGAGGAGTTCCGGATTGCCACCGGTTCGAGAAGTGGAATTCGCATCGGTTGTGCGGGCACTACGCCGATCTCAATAGCTCCGTATCGTATGGCATTAACGGAGTTAAAGGAATTGAAGGTTCAATTGCAAGAATTGACGGATAGAGGTTTCGCTCGACCGAGTTTTTCTCCGTGGGGTGCACCAAGATTGTTTGTGAAAAGAAGGACGGAAGCATGAGGTTGTGCATCGACTACCGTCAACTCAATAAAGTGACGATAAAGAATAAATATCCGTTGCCACGAATTGACGATTTGTTTGATCAATTAAAGGAGCCTCGGTGTTTTCAAAGATAGATTTGAGGTCGGGATACTATCAGTTGAGGGTCCGAGAATCGGACATACCCAAAACCGCTTTTAGAACAAGGTACGGTCACTACGAATTCTTGGTGATGCCGTTTGGGCTCACTAATGCCCTACGGTGTTTATGGATTTAATGAATAGAATTTTCAGGCCATACTTGGATCGGTTCAGTAGTTGTATTTATCGATGACATTTTGGTCTATTCGAGATGAAACCGAACATCTTTGAACACCTAAGGCTAGTGTTGCAAATCTTACGAGATAAGCGATTATACGCAAAGTTCAATAAATGTGAATTTTGGTTGAAAGAGGTTAGCTTTTGGGGCACGTGGTGTCCGTGATCGGTGTCGGTGGACCGAACAAAATTTGACCATAGTCAATTGGAAACCTCCAAGGAATGTTACCGAAGTTAGGAGCTTTTGGGGCTTGCTAGTTACTACCGACGGTTTGTAAAAGGATTCTTGGTGATAGCCACACCCATGACAAACCGCTTGAGAAAGATGTCAAATTTGAATGGACGGAAAAGTGTCGAAAAGTTTCGACCAATTGAAAACCCATTTGACGAAAGCTCCGGTTCTAGTACAGCCGAATCGGCAAAGAGTTTGTCATCTATAGTGATGCCTCCCTACTTGGGTTAGGTTGCGTATTGATGCAAGAAGGTCGAGTTGTGGCCTATGCGTCGAGACAATTAAAGTCACATGAGAAAAATTATCCAACCCATGATCTCGAATTGGTCGCCATCGATTCGCCTTTAAAGATATGGCGACATTACTTATTTGGTGAGAAGTGCCATGTGTATTTGGATCACAAGAGTCTCAAATATTTGATGACTCAGAGAGACTTAAATCTGCGACAAAGACGATGGCTCGAGTTGTTAAAAGATTATGAACTCGTCATTGATTATCACCCGGGAAAGGCTAATGTGGTTGCGGATGCCTTAAGTCGAAATCACTGTTTGCTTTACGAGCGATGAATGTACACTTGTCTATCCTACCCGACAATGTGTTAGTAGCCGAATTAAAGGACAAACCATTGTTGGCTTATTAAATTCGGGAAGCTCAGAAAGTTGATAAGGAGTTGCTTGCAAAACGGGCTGAGTGTGTTCTGAACAAGGAATCAGAGTTTCAAATTGATGATGACGATTGTTTGAGGTTCAGAAGTCGTCTGTGTGTTCCAAAGAATTCGGAACTTATTTCGATAATTCTAAATGAAGCCCATTGTAGCCGAATGGCAATCCACCCGGGGAGTACGAAGATGTACAACGATTTTAAACGTCGGTTTTGGTGGCATGGTATGAAACGAGACATCTCTGATTTTGTTTCGAAATGTTTAATATGTCAACAAGTGAAAGCGGAACATCAAGTGCCATCGGGATTACTTCAGCCGATCACGATACCCGAGTAGAAATGGGATCGAGTCACAATGGACTTCGTATCCGGACTGCCATTGTCAGCAAGTAAGAAGGATGCGATTTGGGTCGTTGTAGATAGATTGACTAAGTCGGCTCATTTTGTCCCCGTACGTACGGATTTTTCAATGGACAAACTAGCCGAATTGTACGTTTCTCAGATTGTGAGACTACACGGGTGCCTATTTCCATCGTGTGGGATAGAGATCCGAGATTTACCTCGCGATTTTGGAAGAAGTTGCAAGAGGCTTTGGGTACCAAGCTGCATTTTAGCACTGCTTTTCATCCCCAAACCGATGGTCAATCCGAACGGATAATTCAAATCCTGGAGGATATGTTGAGATGTTGCATCCTTGAGTTTAGTGGTTCATGGGAAAGATATTTGCCGTTGATTGAATTAGCTTACAACAACAGCTTTCAATCAAGTATTAAGATGGCACCCTACGAGGCTTTGTACGGTCGTAAATGTAACACCCCTAACTCGTGACCGACGCCGGTGTCGGACACGAGGGGTTAACGAGACAAATCCTCTTAAAGTACCGACCAATTTGGCATTTCTAGACAGGCTGGAAAACTGCGTCACCGTCGCCTTAAAAATCATATCTCGAGTTCCAAAACTCGGAAACTGGTTTCGTAAATTTTTCCTGAATTTAGACTCATATACCCATCCATGGATTTATTTTTATAATTTTTGGTTGGGCCAATTGGTACAGTTTATTAGTTAAAGTCACCCATGTTACAGGGATCGACTGCTCTGACCTCCGCGCGTTACAACTTGAATATCTTTTTGTACAGGGCTTTAATACTGGTGCCGTTTGCTTCTAATGAAACTAGACTCAAAATGGAATCTGTACATATAAGTCATGACTCCTAATTCTTTCTGTATAATTTATGGTAAATTTTCAAAGTCGCGACAGGGAACCCAGAAATCGTTCTGGCCCTGTCTCACGAGAACTTTAATATTTCCCAGTATACTGCTCATATGGTCGTTTCGTTTCGTCCATATAAAAATAGATTCATCAAGGTTCAGTTCCATAATTTACTCACTATTTAATTCTACTTCTACTATTTTTAGTGATTTTCAATCTCATCTCACTGCTGCTGTCCGCAACAGTTACTGCAGTAGACTATGCCAATTTCATGAATTTTTCCTTGGCCTTAATCATCCATCATACATGACACAAATTATGGCCACCTTAACAAAATTTGAGTTTCTAAGACTCGTGGCTATAGGTTCTAGCATCCCACTCGACGACCACATAGGCCATTTTCACATGGCTTAAAGTTTACAACCCACAATTCGACAAAATATAATAGCCTATACATGCCAAATGTTCTTCAACAACAAAAAACAATACCACAAGATTTCAGCCGGTGTGATGACTTCAACGACGGTTCCGAGCACGCAACAATACGAGTCCAAGAGACCTAAAATGGGTGACAAGAAAACACCGAGTGAGTTTACAACTCAGTAAGTCATAAGCATTCGTCAATCCACTGATAAAGTTACTACTACATGTACAACAAATGAGGCTAGGTACTCGTCCATATCGAATCTATACCATAATACCTCGAACCTTCGGTCCAATCTCGTACCAATTCATACATCCACATTTCATATTCTACACAACAAGATAATCGAAGCATTTTTACACATTAACTCAATTTCCAGCACAACCATACAATTTCAATCATCACATAGATTTAAGGCTTACCAAATTCAACCCCGAGCATGAACATATTTTCTATTCGTCAAGAGCTCGAGGTACTTACCCGATCCGCTGTCCGGGATTAACTCGATTATGTCGCACACTCAGTGCCAATTGTAATACAAGAGCATATAGTGAATCCGCACACTTAGTGCTATATATTTTCAGCTCGCACACTTAGTGCTATATAATTTTCAGCTCGCACACTTAGTGCTATATAATCAAACTCGCACACTTAGTGCTGTACAATTTTAAACCCGCACACTTAGTGCCAATCTTGTCACCGTGTCCATTTATACCCGCACACTTAGTGCCGAGACCAATACCTTATGCATTTTGCTGCCTTTATACATTCAACAATGGCGTCATTCCATACACATACATTTCCATTTACACATCAATTCATTTAAACACAATTGTGTATATATTATGGTCATTTACATCAACACCAAATATATGCTTAATGACTTACCTTATATTGGATGAAACGATTTCCAATCGACTACTCGATTATCTTTCCTTTGCCTTTGCTTGATTCTCCACCTCTAGCTTCTTGAGCTAAATTTAACAAATAAATTGGTTTTATCAATTGAGCATCGGAAGAGGAATTCAAGATGCCTAGCCAATATATAAATATCTACTCATTAGGCATCAAAGTCGCATATGTACAAAATCATGAATCGAACTCAACACCTTAGTTAGTATTCCTCTTAACCGAATTTTCTAAGCCAAGAATAGGCATCAATATGCTTGCCTCTAACCGAATGCATGCACACCAATTTCCCCTCATGTGGCCGAATATGCATGTCCATGTTGAGGCCGATTATGCACTTAATACCACACAAAAACAGCATGCATTTTACTAACTAACGCATTACATATTGTAGCTCAATACACATCTCTCATGTACTACATAACCGAAAACATCATCCCAAGCAAATATATACCTTGAAATAGTATATATGTCATACCAATTCATCATGTGCAAACACATATTCAAAGCTCAAATCTTACCTACCATGCAACATGCATGAATCATACTTGTGGATATACCATGACCGAATACATCACAACACCATCATTTTGGTCATGATTAAGCAAAGAACTTAATGTCTCACTCAAAAATACTAAAAAGAAAGTCCAAGAGCCATCAATCCCCCATCACGTACACCATTAACAAGCTTCATATTTAACATGCAATGGCATTAACACAAAATCCACCTTGGCCAAATACCATTTCCATGGCATAACAAGGATTTGAACCATGGCTAACATGCACATCAAGTTAGCAACCAAAACAAGCATGAATCTCATGACACAACCTCAAACATACCTTAATCTTGATGCAAGTATAGCCAAATCCCCTTCTAGTTCTCTTCTAAACCAAGCATGAAGCAAAAATCCTCCCTTTTCCTTAGTATTTTCGGCCAAAGAAGAGAAAAATGGATGAACAAAATTTTCTTTTTCTCTTCCACAATGCACGGCAAGGGGGGGTTTCACACACACACACACATTTTTTTTCTTTCTTTATTACCCATACTCATTTGTTTATTGTTTCTCCCTAGTGCACCAACAAAACATGTTTCATGACATGTTTAGCCCATGATTCCTTGTCATGGCCGGCCACTTCATGTTAGGAGGGGAAATTTGACATGCAAATCCCTTATTTTTGCATGTATTATCAACTAGTCATCCTACATTTCCCCATCATACTTTCAATGTTTACTACTAGGCCCTTTCTAGTGAAATTCACATTTATAACTCTAAATCGAAACATCAAAATGTCACACATGAATTAACACATATTATAGGCATCAAAATAAATTATAAATTATTTTTATGCCTCAGTTTTGTGGTCCCGAAACCACATCCCGACTAGGGTCAATTTTGGGATGTCACAACTCTCCCCCACTTAGAAATTTTCGTCCCCGAAAATCTTACCGGTAAATAGGCTCGGGTATCGCTCTCTCATAGAGTCCTCAAGTTCCCAAGTGGCTTCTTCAATTCCGTGTTTATGCCACAACACTTTCACTAATGGGATTTTCTTGTTTCGTAGCTCTTTTACTTCACGCATCAGAATGCGAACCGGCTCTTCTTCATAACTCAAATTAGGCTGAACCTCGACCTCAGATGGAGTAATTACGTGCGTCGGGTCAGACCTATATCGTCGAAGCATCGAAACATGGAAAACGTTGTGAATCTTTTCGAGCTCAGGGGGGTAAAATTAATCGGTACGCTACTGGCCCAACTCGTTCAGATACTTCATACGGACCGATGAACCTCGGACTCAATTTGCCCTTATGGCCAAATCTAAGCACCTTCTTCCAGGGTGAGACTTTGAGAAATACCTTGTCTCCAACCTGATATTCAATGTCTTTCCTTTTCAAATCAAGATATGACTTTTGGCGATCCGTAGCGACCTTCAAACTTTCACGAATCACTCGAACTTTTGCTCGGCATCCTTAACCAAATCAACCTCAAGAATTTACCTTCACTAAGTTCACCCGAATAATGGGGTACGGCATTTACGATCGTATAAAGCCTCGTAAGGCGCCATCTTAATACTTGATTGAAAGCTATTATTGTGGCGAATTCAATCAAAGGCGATACTGTTCCCATGAACCACTAAACTCAAGGATACAACATCTCAACATATCCTCGAGTATTTGAATTATCCGTTCGGATTGACCATCGGTTTGGGGGTGAAAGCCGGTCTTGAAATGCAACTTGGTACCCAAAGCTTCTTGAAATTTCTTCCAAAATCGCGAGGTAAATCTCGGATCTCTATCCGACACAATAGAAATCAAGACCCGTGTAATCTCACAACTGAGAAACGTACAATTGACTAGTTTATCCAATGAAAAATCCGTGCACGACGGGATAAAGTGAGCCGACTTAGTCACCTATCAACAACAACCCAAATCGCATCCTTCTTATTAGTCGACAATGGCGGCCGGACACAAAGTCCATTGTGACTCGATCCCATTTCCACTCGGGTATCGTGATCGGTGAAGCAACTCAAGGCACTTGATGTTCCGCTTTCACTTGTTGACATATTAAACATCTCAAACAAAGTCGGAGATGTCCCGCTTCATACCATGCCACCAAAACCGACGCGTTTCAAATCGTTGTACATCTTCGTACTCCCGGGTGGATTGCCATTCGGCTACAAAGGGCTTCGTTCAAAATTATTGGAATAAGTTCAATTCTTTGGGACACACAGACGACTTCGAACCTCAAACAATCGTCATCATCGATTTGAAATTCGAGTCCTTGTTCGAACACACTCATCCCGCTTTGCAACCAACTCATCGTCGACTTTCGAGCTTCACGAATTTGACGTATCAATAATGGTTTGGCTTTCAATTCAGCTACTAACACATTGTCGGGTAGGATAGATAAGTGTACATTCATCGCTCGCAAAGCAAATAGTGATTTTCGCTTAAGGCATCCGCAACCACATTAGCCCTTCCGGGTGATAATCAATGACGAGCTCATAATCTTTTAACAACTCGAGCCATCGCCTTTGTCGCAGATTTAAGTCTCTTTGGGTCATCAAATATTTGAGACTTTTGTGATCCGAATACACGTGGCACTTCTCACCAAATAAGTAATGTCGCCATATCTTTAAGGCGAATACGATGGCGACCAATTCGAGATCATGGGTCGGGTAATTTTTCTCATGTGGCTTTAATTGCCTCGACGACAGGCCACAACTCGCCCTTCTTGCATCAATACGCAACCCAACCCAAGTAGGGATGCGTCACTATAAATGACAAACTCTTTGCCCGATTCGGGTTGCACTAGAATTGGGGCTTCGATCGAATAAGCTTTCAGTTGATCGAAACTTTTCGACATTTCTCCGTCCATTCGAACTTAACATCCTTTTGGAGTAAGCCGTCATTGGCGTGGCTATTGTCGAGAAACCTTTACAAATCGTCGGTAATAACCGCAAGCCCCAAAAGCTCCTAACTTCGGTAACATTCCTTGGTGGTTTCCAATCGACTATGGCTGAATTTTGTCGGGTCCACCCGATACCGACGGACACCACGTGCCCCAAAAAGCTAACCTCTTTCAACCAAAATTCACATTTCTTGAACTTTGCGTATAATCGCTTATCTCGTAAGATTTGCAACACTAGCCTCAAGTGTTCAAAGATGCTCGTTTCATCTCTCGAATAGACCAAAATGTCATCGATAAATACAACTACGAACCGATCCAAGTATGGCCTGAAAATTCTATTCATTAAATCCATAAACACCTTGAGGGCATTAGTGAGCCCAAACGGCATCACCAAGAATTCAGAGTGACCGTACCTCGTTCTAAAAGCGGTTTTGGTATGTCCGATTCTCGGACCCTCAACTGATAGTACCCCGACCTCAAATCTATCTTTAAAAACACCGAGGCTCCCTTTATTTGATCAAACAAATCGTCAATTCGTGGCAATGGATATTTATTCTTTATCGTCACTTTATTGAGTTGACGATAGTCGATGCACAACCTCATGGTTCCGTCCTTCTTCTTCACAAACAATACAAAGCGCCCCATGGAGAAAAACTCGGTCGAGCGAAACCTCTATCCGTCAATTCTTGCAATTGAACCTTCAATTCCTTTAATTCCGTTAATGCCATACGATACGGGGCTATTGAAATCGGCGTAGTACCCGGTACAACTTCGATGCCGAATTCCACTTCTCGAACCGGTGGCAATCCCGGTAACTCCTCGGAAAAACATCCGAATACTCACAAACCACTGGTACCGATTCGAGTTTCCTTTCCGTCTCTTTACTTCCAAACACATACGCAAGGTATGTTTCACACCCCTTTTCACATACCTCCGAGCGGTCATAGAAGATATTATCATTGGCGCCTTTTAAATCGAGAGACTCGACTCGGACTACCTCATTATTTGCACTCCTCAAATCAATGGTTTTTCTTTTGCGATCCACCAACGCATCATGTACTGATCGACCAATCCATACCAAGAATAACATCGAATTCATTAAATGGTAGAAGCATCGGATCGGTAGGAAAGCAGATTCTCGAATTGTTAGGGGCATCTCTTGCACACTTTATCAACGAGCACGTATTGACCCAAAGGGTTTGACACTGAATTACGAACTCGAAGAGACTCAACGGTAGAGTCTTCTTGGATGCTAAGGTTTCACATACATATGAGTGAGTAGAGCCGGGTCAATCAATGCAATCACAATAGTATCAAAGAGAGTAAAAGTACCAGTGATAACGTCAGGGGAGGATGCCTCCTCTCGTGCGCGGATGGCATATGCTCTAGCAGGAGTACGGGTCTCGGATCGGACAGCCGTATTAGAGGCTCCTCTCTGATTACCACCCCTACCTCCAGAGATTCTCGGGGGCCTACCTCCAGCCGTCGTTCCACTAGGTCTTGCACCTTGCGTCTTATTCCTCTCATCTAGCTCCGTGCAATCTCTAATGAAGTGGTCCTTCGAACCGCATCCATAACAGGCCCTATTAACAGACTTACCCCAACATTCACCTAGGTGTCGTCTTCCACATTGGGGGCATTCAGGTCTCTCTTGACGATTATTGCCCACACTAGCTACTGAAGTAGCTCGAGAGTCCGTCAGTGGTCGGGCTCTAATGGAAATTCCCGCAGTCGTCCTCGACTTACTGGTGTCCTCCCTGAACCTCTTTACAGCCGAGAACGGAGCTTTACTCGTCGATCTTTTACGGTAATCTCTTGCTTCAAATTTAGCCTTCTTCTTCTCCTTCCCAAGTTCTTCCGCCTTGCAGGCTCGTTCGACTAGTGTCACGAACTCCTTTATCTCCAAAATTCCCACTAGTAACTTTAACTCTTCATTCAATCCTTCTTCAAATCTTTTGCACATCGCAACCTCATCAGCCACACACTCCGAGCATACCGACTAAGTCTTACGAACTCATGTTCAGATTCAGAATCTGATCATCCGGCCTTGCTTGAGTTCCAAGAATTCCTTACGCTTCGATCGATGAACCGTTGACTAATGTATTTCTTTCGAAATTGGATTGGAAGAAATCCCAAGTAACTCGTTCATTTGGGACTATGGAAATTAAAGTCCTCCACCAATAGTAAGTCGAGTCTCGCAACAAGGATATAGCACACTTAAGACATTCGTCGGTGTGCATGACAGTTCATCTAACACTCTAATGGTGTTATCGAGCGAACTCGCCTTTTCGGCATCATCGGTAACTATGGCCTTGAACTCCTCGGCCCCACGCTTCCTAATCAAGTCCACGGTGGTTTACTCAGCCTCACAGGATCGATGAATCGGAGGCATTACGGGCTCTTGGGGTGGAGTATTTAAATTCGGAATGGTTGGACAGCCGGGTTGGTTCGGGCATATGCGCGACCCACTCATTCATCATGGTGAAGAAGGCTTGTTTCGCCTTCATTTTGATTATTCGCGGATGACCGAGGCTCAACAGCGGTGTCCCTTGCGCAGAGCAGCCGCTACACTTTCAACGTCATCCGCCAAGGGTCTCTCTACCGGGTTCCATTTACTAATCAAAACAAAAATTTCAACCGTCGAAGTCATCACATTTTTAAGCACTAACAATTTGGCATGTATAGCTAGACTACGCACGCGCTATGGTAGTCCTAGAACCGACTAAACCATAGCTCTGATACCAATAAAATTGTAACACCTAACTTCGTGACCGGACGCCGGTGTCGGACACGAGGGGTTAACAGACAAATCCTCTTAAAGTACCGACCAATTTGGCATTTCTGGACAGGCTGGAAAACTGCGTCACCGTCGCCTTAAAATCATATCTCGAGTTCCAAAACTCGGAAACTGGTTTCGTAAATTTTCCTGAATTTAGACTCATATACCCATCCATGGATTTATTTTATAATTTTGGTTTGGCCAATTGGTACAGTTTATTAGTTAAAGTCACCCATGTTACAGGGATCGACTGCTCTGACCTCCGCGCGTTACAACTTGAATATCTTTTGTACAGGGCTTTAATACTGGTGCCGTTTGCTTCTAATGAAACTAGACTCAAAATGGAATCTGTACATATAAGGCATGACTCCTAATTCTTTCTGTATAATTTATGGTAAATTTTCAAAGTCGCGACAGGGAACCCAGAAATCGTTCTGGCCCTGTCTCACGAGAACTTTAATATTTCCCAGTATACTGATCATATGGTCGTTTCGTTTCGTCCATATAAAATAGATTCATCAAGGTTCAGTTCCATAATTTACTCACTATTTAATTCTACTTCTACTATTTTTAGTGATTTTTCAATCTCATCTCACTGCTGCTGTCCGCAACAGTTACTGCAGTAGACTATGCCAATTTCATGAATTTTTCCTTGGCCTTAATCATCCATCATACATGACACAAATTATGGCCACCTTAACAAAATTTGAGTTTCTAAGACTCGTGGCTATAGGTTCTAGCATCCCACTCGACGACCACATAGGCCATTTTCACATGGCTTAAAGTTTACAACCCACAATTCGACAAAATATAATAGCCTATACATGCCAAATGTTCTTCAACAACAAAAAACAATACCACAAGATTTCAGCCGTGTGATGACTTCAACGACGGTTCCGAACACATAACAATACGAGTCCAAGAGACCTAAAATGGGTGACAAGAAAACACCGAGTGAGTTTACAACTCAGTAAGTCATAAGCATTCGTCAATCCATCGATAAAGTTACTACTACATGTACAACAAATGAGGCTAGGTACTCGTCCATATCGAATCTATACCATAATACCTCGAACCTTTCGGTCCAATCTCGTACCAATTCATACATCCACATTTCATATTCTACACAACAAGATAATCAAGCATTTTACACATTAACTCAATTTCCAGCACAACCATACAATTTCAATCATCACATAGATTTAAGGCTTACCAAATTCAACCCCGAGCATGAACATATTTTCTATTAGTCAAGAGCTCGAGGTACTTACCCGATCCGCTGTCCGGATTAACTCGATTATGTCGCACACTCAGTGCCAATTGTAATACAAGAGCATATAGTGAATCCGCACACTTAGTGCTATATATTTTCAGCTCGCACACTTAGTGCTATATAATTTTCAGCTCGCACACTTAGTGCTATATAATCAAACTCGCACACTTAGTGCTGTACAATTTTAAACCCGCACACTTAGTGCCAATCTTGTCACCGTGTCCATTTATACCCGCACACTTAGTGCCGAGACCAATACCTTATGCATTTTGCTGCCTTTATACATTCAACAATGGCATCATTCCATACACATTTCCATTTACACATCAATTCATTTAAACACAATTGTGTATATATTATGGTCATTTACATCAACACCAAATATATGCTTAATGACTTACCTTATATTGGATGAAACGATTTCCAATCGACTACTCGATTATCTTTCCTTTGCCTTTGCTTGATTCTCCACCTCTAGCTTCTTGAGCTAAATTTAACAAATAAATTGGTTTTATCAATTGAGCATCGGAAGAGGAATTCAAGATGCCTAGCCAATATATAAATATCTACTCATTAGGCATCAAAGTCGCATATGTACAAAATCATGAATCGAACTCAACACCTTAGTTAGTATTCCTCTTAACCGAATTTTCTAAGCCAAGAATAGGCATCAATATGCTTGCCTCTAACCGAATGCATGCACACCAATTTCCCCTCATGTGGCCGAATATGCATGTCCATGTTGAGGCCGATTATGCACTTAATACCACACAAAAACAGCATGCATTTTACTAACTAACGCATTACATATTGTAGCTCAATACACATCTCTCATGTACTACATAACCGAAAACATCATCCCAAGCAAATATATACCTTGAAATAGTATATATGTCATACCAATTCATCATGTGCAAACACATATTCAAAGCTCAAATCTTACCTACCATGCAACATGCATGAATCATACTTGTGGATATACCATGACCGAATACATCACAACACCATCATTTTGGTCATGATTAAGCAAAGAACTTAATGTCTCACTCAAAATACTAAAAGAAAGTCCAAGAGCCATCAATCCCCATCACGTACACCATTAACAAGCTTCATATTTAACATGCAATGGCATTAACACAAAATCCACCTTGGCCAAATACCATTTCCATGGCATAACAAGGATTTGAACCATGGCTAACATGCACATCAAGTTAGCAACCAAAACAAGCATGAATCTCATGACACAACCTCAAACATACCTTAATCTTGATGCAAGTATAGCCAAATCCCTTCTAGTTCTCTTCTAAACCAAGCATGAAGCAAAAATCCTCCCTTTTCCTTAGTATTTTCGGCCAAAGAAGAGAAAAATGGATGAACAAAATTTTTCCTTTTCTCTTCCACAATGCACGGCAAGGGGGGGGTTTCACTCACACACACACACATTTTTTTTTCTTTCTTTATTACCCATACTCATTTGTTTATTGTTTCTCCCTAGTGCACCAACAAAACATGTTTCATGACATGTTTAGCCCATGATTCCTTGTCATGGCCGGCCACTTCATGTTAGGAGGGGAAATTTGACATGCAAATCCCTTATTTTTGCATGTATTATCAACTAGTCATCCTACATTTCCCCATCATACTTTCAATGTTTACTACTAGGCCCTTTCTAGTGAAATTCACATTTATAACTCTAAATCGAAACATCAAAAATGTCACACATGAATTAAACATATTATAGGCATCAAAATAAATTATAAATTATTTTTATGCCTCAGTTTTGTGGTCCCGAAACCACATCCCGACTAGGGTCAATTTTGGGATGTCACAGTAAATGCCGTACACCATTGTTTTGGACTGAGCTTGGTGAAAGCAAGATTTTCGGGGTGGATTTGATTAGAGATGCTGAACAAAAAGTGAAAGTAATCCGTGAAAGTCAAGATAGCCTCCGATCGTCGAAGTAAGTCGACGCGGATCTGAAGCGTAAGGATATCGAGTATCAGGTGGGTGATAAAGTGTTTCTCAAGGTATCGCCTTGGAAAAAGATACTCAGATTCGACCGTAAGGGCAAGTTGAGCCCGAGGTTCGTTGGGCCATATGAGATATCCGAGCGAGTCGGTCCAGTGGCATATCGTTTGATTTTGCCCCCTGAACTCGAAAAGGTTTACGATGTCTTTCACGTTTCGATGCTTCGACGCTATAGATCCGATCCATCGCACGTGATTAGTCCATCAGAAATTGAAATTCAAGCTAATATGAGTTATGAGGAAGAACCGATTCGTATTCTATCACGAGAAGTGAAAGAGTTGCGAAACAAGCAGGTTCCGCTAGTAAAAGTGTTATGGCTCAAGCACAGGATAGAAGAAGCTACTTGGGAGACCGAGAACTCTATGAAAGAGCGATATCCAAACCTATTTACCGGTAAGATTTTCGGGGACGAAAATTTCTTAAGTGGGGGAGAGTTGTGACAGCCCAAAATTGACCTTAGTCGGAATGTGGTTTCGGAACCACAAAATCGAGGCATAAAAATAATTAAAAATTTATTTTGATGCCTATAATATGTGTGTGCTCATGTATGACATTTTATGATGATTGATTTAGTGTTATAAAGGTGAATTTCACTAGAAAGGACTTGTGTGAGAAAACTTAGAAATGAGATAGGCAAATGTTGAAGTGGCCTAATAATGCATGAAGTGAAATAAATGGAGTTGCATGTCAATTATCCCATTTCCTAAGGTGGATGGCGGCCATGACAAATTATGGGCAAGGGAAACATGTTCCCAACATGTCTTGCTAATGGATGATGTTAGAATGGTTATTATATTGGTGTTAGTAGGAAGAAAAAAAAAAGGGTATGTGTGGTTGCCCCTCCCCATTACCGTGTATTGAGCAAAAAAAAAAAAGAGAAGTTTGGTTCATCTTCCTCCTAGCTTAGCCGATCCTTCAAGAAGAAAAGGGAAGACTTAGCATTCGGTCACTTGAGCTTTAACTAAGGTATGGAATCCATGTTAGTCTTTGAAATCTTTGCATGTATGAAGCTAGTTACTAAGTCCTTTACTTGCTCATGTCAAAAAAAAAATTTGAAGGTGGTAGTAATACAAGTGTTCGGCCATGGAGGATGTTTAAGGGAGATGGTTGTTGCCTTTATAATGTAAGGAATAATTAGAAATGGGTGAAAGAAACAAGTCCTTGTTCTTGATTCTTCTTGGCCGATTCTAAGGGAGAAAAAGAGAGCAACCATGTGGTTTCTAAGCCATAAATAAGGTGACCCATGTTAGAAATTGTGATTTTGAGGTGACTAGAACATTCGGCCATGCATGTTGTCTTCCTTGGTGAGTGTTTTAATGTTGTTGTGATGAAAGCATGGAGATGAGTGAGTTCGAATGTTTAACAAAAGGAAATTTTGTGCCATTGAGTTCTTGTTGTTATGTGTGTGTGTGCATGAGTATTCGCCATGCTATAGAATTTATGTTGCAAAATGATTAATTCTTAATGAGAAGTATAATAGTACTTGTGAATGAGCTTGAGAGTATTTAAACAATTAGACATGAAAAGGGTGGTAATGAGGCTGAAAAAATTGTTGGATGGTTAATTGGGTAAGGAATGAAGCATTCGCCATATGGGGTATAAATGGGCATAGGTGTTAAATACCTTGTATTGGAAACTTTGAGAAATAAGTAGCAATAAATTAAGATGAGATTGAGTAAATTTTCAGCTTAGTTGTGTTAAGTATTCGGCAATAACCATAATAATGCATGTGAATGCCGTATGTTTGTGTTTGATGGAGAGGTAAATTGTTTGATTTAGCTCAAGAGCAAAGGGAACTAGATTGGAAAAAGGAAAGGAGAAAGCAAACGAGTAGCCGATTTGGAACCATTCTACCCCAAACAAGGTAAGTCATTACACATATGTTTGATATTGCTTAAATGATTGGAAAATCTATGCAATTGTGTTTAATGGAATGCTATATATGTATAAATGAAATTGTATGTGTATGGAATGAGGATAATTGTTGAATGTAAAAGAAATAGTGGAATGTGTAGAAAGTTTGCTTTCGGCACTATGTGTGTGGGCAATACGTGTGTATGGTGACGAGATTGGCACTAAGTGTGCGTGCTGGAAATATATGGCACTAAGTGTGCGTGCTGGAAATATATGGCACTAAGTGTGCATCTTGGAAAAATACTGACCTTTGGGTGTGCGAGCTCGAAGGGTATGGCACTATGTGTGCGGGCTTAAATTTGCGTGGCACTAAGTGTGCGAAATCGAGTAGTAAGCACTGTGTGTGCGACGCTATATATATGGAGGTGTGTCTCCATTGAATTGAGTATGGACAGCGGATCGGTAAGTACCTCTAGCTCATGACGAATAGAGAATTCGTTCATGCTTGGGGATTGAATTTGGTAAGCCTTAAATCTATGTGATGATTGAAATTGTATGGTTGTGCTGGAAAATGAGTTAATGTGTAAAATGCTTCGATTATCTTGTTGTGTAGAATATGAAATGTGGATGTATGACTTGGTACGAGATTGGACCGAAAGGTCCGAGGTATTATGGTATAGATTCGATATGGATGAGTACCTAGCCTCGTTTGTTGTACATGTTGTAGTAACTTTATCAGTGGATTGATGAATGCTTATGACTTACTGAGTTGTAAACTCACTCGGTGTTTTTCTTGTCACCCATTTTAGGTCTCTCGGACTCTTATTGTTTGCGTGATCGGGACCGTCGTTGAAGTCATCACACCGCTGAAATCTTGTGGTATTGTTTTCGTTGTTGAAGAACATTTGGCATGTATAGGCTATTATATTTTGTCGTATTGTGGGTTGTAAACTTTAAGCCATGTGAAAATGGCCTATGGGGTCGTCGAGTGGGATGCTAGAACCTATAGCCACGAGTCTTAGAAACTCTGATTTTGATAAGGTGGCCATAATTTGTGTCATGTATGATGGATGATTAAGGCCAAGGAAAGATTCATGAAATTGGCATAGTCTACTGCAGTAACTGTTGCGGACAGCAGCAGTGAGATGAGATTGAAAAATCACTAAAAATAGTAGAAGTAGAATTAAATAGTGAGTAAATTATGAAATTGAACCTTGATGAATCTATTTTTATATGGACGAAACGAAACGACCATATGAGCAGTATACTGAGAAATATTAAAGTTCTCGTGAGACAGGGCCAGAACGGTTTCTGGGTCCCCTGTCGCGACTTTGAAAATTTACCATAAATTATCCAGAAAGAATTAGGAGTCATTCCTTATATGTACAGATTCCATTTTGAGTCTAGTTTCATTAGAAACAAACGGCACCAGTATTAAAGCCCTGTACAGAGAGATATTCAAGTTGTAACGCGCGAAGGTCAGAGCAGTCGATCCCTGTAACATGGGTGACTTTAACTAATAAACTGTACCAATTGGCCTGACCAAAAATTCTAGAAATAAATCCATGGATGGGTATATGAGTCTAAATTCAGGGAAAATTTACAAAACCAGTTTCTGAGTTTTGAAACTCGAGATATGATTTTTAAGCCGACAGTGACGCAGTTTTCCAGCCTGACTGGAAATGTCAAATTGGTTGGTACCTTGAGAGGATTTGGCCGTTAACCCCTCGTGTCCGACACCAGCGACGGTCACGAGTTAGGGGTGTTACAGGCCATGCCTCCTTAAAGGGTCTAATTGTCATTTAAAGACCCCCAATTTAGGTTCTCTAGCTATTTGGCACTTTTAACTATCAAAATAGGACTTTTGTATTTTATGCGATTTAGTCCTTTTTCACAATTGGGCTCACAAACATCACAATTAACTCACCAAATGTTTCATGCACTCTTAAAAATATGCTATAACATCTAAATAATTCTAAAATAATTTATCTGACTCTGGCTTTTTGGTCCCGAGACCACTATTCTGACTAGGCCCTAAATCGGGCTATTACACCTACCCTATAAATGTGGGAAGAGAAAAGAAAAGAAAAAAGGATTTTTTTGGAGCGAGAAGAATTTGAGAGCAGTTTTTCTCTCCGCATCAAATTCTTGTGAAAAATCTTAGAGAAAAGAGTGGAGAAGGCAACAGCTTACAGAGCAGAAAAATCACATTTGCAAGGAAAAGGACGAGAAATCTGCCCTAGGTTTTGCATCAAATCTTAGTATTAATGTGAAAGCTGGAGTAGTGTAACAGCCCATTTTTTATTCAAATCGGAACAGTGTTTTTGGGACCACAAATCCGAAGTAGAAATATTTATTGTTATCATTTCTTTAAGGTCTACAGTATGATTGAATGATCGTGTGAAAATTTCGTTAAGAAATTTTATCGATAGAGTGTCCAATTTGACTAATAAGACTAAATTGCAATAGGTGCAAAATGTGTGTTCTAGAAGCTAGAGGTGTCTAATTGCTATGAAATTTTAAATTGGAGGTTCTTTAATGGTAATTAAACCATTTTACTTTAAGTTTGACAAAAATGGACATGGTTAGATAAAATTTCAAAGTTTTAAGTGAAGGGCATTTTGGTCATTTAGTAAATAAAGACAATTAAAACTAATAAAAAGATGCCATCTTCCCAATTTAGTCCCCCTCGTAGTCGAATTTCTTAAGAAAAGACATAGCTAGGGTTTGGCCACTTTCAAACTCGATTATAAGTCCGTTCTTGTCCCGTTTTTAATGATTTTTATATTTTTTAGATCGGTGTAACCTAATCTAGCTATTTCAAGGACTAATTCAAAAGAAAATCAAAGTCTACAATTTTACCCATGTTGAATATTTGTGTATTTTGATGTCTAATGGTAGAAAATGTATGCTTGATGTTAGGTAAACAACATTTATCATGTGATTTTTGATGAAAATGTCAAATAGGGACCTATTTGTAAAAGTTGTAAAATGTGTGTAAAAATGTGAATAAATGAAAAATGTGGGCTGATATGAGTACTAATAATATTCGGCTATGTAACACAACTAACCTGTATCTGTCACCAGAATAGGGTTACGGGATATTACCAATCAAAACATAGATTCGAACAATCACATGCATAAACTTGTACCAACTTATAAACCAATCAATCTTAAAATAAAAAGTCAATTTATTAAATTAATATTACCTAACCAAAAGTAATATAGATACAATTTTTTTTAATTATACAAATTATACATTCACACCTCAAATGAAAAAGTCACAGGTAAATAGAATTCACAATCAAGTCACTTCATTCCAATATTATCATGTCAAGATCGACTTTTTAATATGATACTTATTATGTCAAATTATACTATAATAAAAAGACATACACGCGGACTACTTATTATTTTCTTACTAATGTACAAGTCATCATTCAATTTGCCATTTTCATTTCGTTTAGCCGAATGTATATGCATTATCCATCATGCTTAACAATCATTCATTTCTAACCTTATTCTCCCATTTTAAGAATCGATACTTATTTAATATACATATTAAAACGTATACCGAATATATTTCTCCTACTCATAACCAGAATTTTAGCTTATTAATGTAAAACTCATTATAACACAATATATATTCCCTATTCATGCAGAACCGAACACATCATTAGACATTATCAAGTTTATGTTTATAAGCATGTATACCTTAAGACAAATCATATATCAAGTCAATTCCACATGCATGATTATTTATATATTTAATTGCCAAATCACAAGTTGATCAAAACCATTTCAAATGACTTCGTTTATAACAAACAAATCAAAACAGTCACCATTTGGACCTTTTAAGCTATGGTCCGTTTATTGCTAATCATGACTCTATTTAATAGCAAAATCATAGTATCAACTTAAACATGCAATCTTAAATCCCATGCACCAAAAAATCAAACAAACTATCATATACATATATTTATAAGCAATATCAAATCACAACTCAAACTTAGCCATCATATTCAATTCCATTTTATGACCGAATATATCAAATTCATATAGGTTTCACCTATGCAAAACATTGACCGAACCATTTAATCATGCTTACGGTCGATTCTACCTTGCTCTATACAAGGTCATAACCCACCTTAATATATGATCATATAACACATTTCACAATTATTCATAGCATACGGCACCTAGATCAAAACAGTATTAAGCCATAATTGAACCGAAACCAAAATCAAGCAAAATAATTAAGCCATTTTTGCATGGCTAATATACATTCATTTTTGAAATAGCTAACTTCAAAATAGCCTATACATGCCATAATTCAAGTTTAGTTTAAAGGTACCAAAGCTGTAGATAGTGTGATGAACTTGGCTGACGATCCCCGAGCTTGCAGCTTGACTTCAAAATCTATAAAACAGTGTAACGTAATACACAAAGTAAGCTACCACAGCTTAGTAAGTTATAAGCAATAAACAACTCAATAACATATTTGATTTTTATTAACTAAACGAAATGCATTAACATTATTCACTACCTAAGCCGAATACATATATAATCACCTAATACACTATAAATTAACTTCCATTTCCAAGCCTAATAGCCATAACAACCATACATCCATTAACTCTTTTCTGCAATTCAAGAATCATCAAAAGTCATCCCATGTATAATTTATACCTAAATTGCCGAATACACAAAGTATACATATACATATATTAAATGACATTTCAATACCACACAAATTATTCATCACACGCCAAATACACATAAATTCCTCATTTGCATTATATATGATTTATAGCACACAACTATAACACTTTCTTACCTTGTCTTAAGTAAATATCAAATTAACTCAAATCTGACCATTTAGCTCATATTATACAATCTGCACGTGGTTCACCTTTGCCCTATGAACCATTCAGAATTGGATAGGACATTTGGATAATCACATAAACCGTACAATGCCAAGTCCCAGACGTGGTATTACATGTAATTAACCACATATCGATGCCACTATCCCAGACAGGGTCTTACTCGTAAACACTTATCAAAATCACAAAACGATGCCATGGACTTACTCACACACATATATCAAAATCCTATGTCACGACATATGTATCCTAGCTATTCCTAAGGTTCATACGGGGCTTTCGAACGTCGTATCTCAGTCGAATCGAACTCAGAAATGTCATAACCAAATTTAACATATTCGGCCATAGCATAATTTAATTATAACATTTCATAATAGCATGTAATTATAACATTAAAATATCAATAAACACGTCTATTTGCTTATAAACTTACCTCAGACGTCGTAAAACGGGACGGGGCTGCTAGTCGACAACTTTCGTTTTTCCCCGGTCCAAATCCGATTTCTTTGGTTCTTGATCTAAACATATTCAAATTAAGCTCATTCAAACATATTTTCATTCAATTTAGTCCAAAATACATAAATAGGCAAATTACCATTTTACCCTTGACATTTACAATTTTTACAATTTAGTCCCTATTGCACAAAACACAAAATACACAAAATTTCAAAACACCTATGTTAGGCCAAATGGTACCCATGCCTATACAAGTCCATATATTTTATAAATTTTACATTTTAGTCCCTCAAATTATTATTTTTGCAATCAGTCCTAATTACTCACAATCATCAAAAACTCCAATACAAAATATGTTAATCTAAAACATATCTTTCATATTTCACCATCAAACAACAAAAATCACAAGCTATCAACAATGGCTCAACTCAAAATATTCATCAAAATAAAAAATTAAAGCATGGGTTTTGTAGTACTCGAAGCAACGATCTCAAAAACGTAAAAATTATCAAAAATTGACAAGAAAACGAACCTTGATTGAGCTAAATAGGTGGTCGAACCCTGGGTTATTATTCTTCTCTTTACTTTCGGCAATTAGAAGATGAAAATGATGAATATGATTTTATTATATGTTATAATATGTTATATTATAACATTTTATTTCATTTCCTATTTTACCCTTAATGAAATAATAATGAAATTTTATATTCTATGTCTAATACCGTCTATTACACTTAATTTTGGGCTTATTGCAACTTTAAGGTTTTCATTTAAAAAGCCAAGTACAATTTAGCCCTTTTTAGAAAAACCACTGAATTTTTATTTTACGCGATTAAGCCATTTTATTTAATCGGACACTCAAACGATAAAATTAAATCACGAAAATTTTACAGATGTAAATTCACACAAATTAAACACAGAAAATAATTTTTAAATATTTTTCTGACTCAGATTCGTGGTCCCGAAACTACCGTTCCAATTAGGGTCTAAATCGGGCTATTACAACTCTCCCTCTTAGGGATTTTCGTCCCCGAAAATCTTGCCAGTGAATAGGTTCGGATAACGTTCTCTCATTGTATCCTCTGGCTCCCAAGTTTCTTCCTCAACTTCATGCTTATGCCACAATACTTTAACTAATGGGATCTTCTTATTTCGCAACTCTTTAACCTCATGAATCAAAATGCGAATCGATTCTTCTTCTTATGTCATATCAGACTGAATTTCAATCTCAGACAGGCTAATCACATGTGAAGGATTAGATTGATACTTTTGAAGCATTGAAACATGGAATACATTGTGGATCTTTTCTAACTTAGGTGGCAACGATAATCTATAGGCAACTGGCCCAATACGTTCTATTACCTTATATGGCCCAATGAATCTCGGACTCAATTTGCCTTTATGACCGAATCTGAGTATTTTCTTCCATGGTGAGACTTTTAAGAAAACTTTATCTCCGATTTGAAACTCTATATCTTTATGTTTTAAGTCCGCATAAGATTTTTGACGATCTAATGCTGCTTTCAAACTTTTACGAATCACTTTCACCTTCTGTTTAGATTCTTTGATCAAGTCAACCCCATGTATCTTATTTTCACTGAGCTCAGTCTAGTATAATGGCGTACGGCATTTACGACCATACAAAGCCTCATAAGGTGCCATTTTGATACTCGATTGATAGCTGTTATTATACGTAAATTCAATCAGAGGCAGGTATCATTCCCACATACCTTCAAACTCAAGAATGCAACATCTCAACATATCCTCAAGTATCTGAATGATTCGCTCAGACTGGCCATCTGTTTGCAGATGGAAAGCAGTATTGAAATGTAATTTCGTACCTAGTGCACCTTACAGTTTCTTCAAAAACCACGATGTAAACCTCAGGTCTCTATCCGAAACAATAGATATAGGCACACCATGTAATCTCACAATCTGAGAGACATACAATTCAGCTAGCTTATCAAGTGAGTAGTCCGTACGTATCAGAACAAAATGAGCTGATTTTTTCAATCTATCAACAACAACCCAGAATGTATCTTTTTTGCTCGGTGTTAACGGTAAACCAGATACAAAATCTATCATGACTCTATCCCACTTCCACTCAGGTATCATGATAGGTTAAAGTAATCCTGAAGGTACCTAATGTTCAGCTTTCACTTGTTGACAGGTTAAACATCTTGCAACAAAGTTAGAAATGTCTCGTTTCATACCATGCCACCAGTAAAGTTGTTTCAAATCATTATACATCTTTGTACTACCTGGGTGAATAGATAACCGACTATTATGAGCTTTATTCAAAATTATTTGAATCAACTCTGAAGTCCTCAGAACGTGTTTTCAGTCTTTGAATCTCAAATAGTCATCAGCATCAACTCTGAACTCTGAATCAGCATCCATCTCACATTGAGCTCATTTTGAAATCAATTCATTATCAACCTTCTGGGCATCACATGTTTGTTGAATAAATAACGGTCTAGCTTTCAATTCAGCTACTATCGAACCATCATCAGACATGGCCATATGCGTATTCATTGCATGCAACGCAAACAGTGACTTTCAGCTTAAAGCATTAGCAACAACATTAGCCTTTCCCGGGTGATAGTCAATCACAAGCTCGTAGTATTTTAGCAATTCTAACCATCGACGTTGTGTCAGATTCAAATCTTTCTGAGACATCAAGTATTTCAGGCTTCAAGACGAATACAATGGCTACCAATTCTAGGTCGTGTGTAGGATAGTTCTTTTCATCTGGCTTCAACTATCTCGAGGCATAAGCTATCACTCTGCCTTCCTGCATCAGAACACAACCTAAACCATTTAATGATGCATCACTATAAATAACAAATTCTTTACTCGATTCTGGTTGAACTAGCACTAGAGCTTCAGTCAAAAGGGCTTTCAACTGATCAAAGCTTTTCTGGCACTTCTCTGACCACTCGAACTTAACATCTTTCTACAATAGTTTTGTCATTGGGGCTGCAATCATATAGAAACCTTTCATGAACCGTCTATAATAACCAGCAAGTCCTAGAAAGCTTCAGACATCAGAAACATTCTTCAGAGGTTTCCAATCCAATATAGCTGAAATTTTGCTCGGATCTACCCGAATACCTGATGCTGATACAACATGGCCCAGAAAACTAACTTCACTTAACTAGAACTCACATTTGCTGAATTTCGCATACAACTGTTTATCTCGCAATGTCTGCAACACAAGTCTCAAATGCTCGGCATGTTCAGCTTCATCACGAGAGTAGATCAAAATGTCATCTATAAACACAATCGCAAACTGGTCCAGGTACGGCCTGAAGACCCGATTCATCAAATCCACAAAAACAGTAGGTGCATTAGTGAGTCCGAAAGGCATAACCAAAAACTCATAGTGTCTGTACCTCGTTCGGAAAGTAGTCTTTGGTATGTTTGAATCTTTAACTCGCAATTGATAGTAGCCTGATCTCAAATCTATCTTCGAAAATATTGTAGCTCCTTTTAGCTGGTCAAACAAATCATCAATCTGTGGCAACAGAGACTTATTCTTTATAGTCACCTTATTGAGCTGCCTATAATCGATGTACATTCTCATAGTTTCGTCTATCTTTTTCACAAACAATACAGGTGCACCCTACGGAGAGAAACTTGGTTGCGCGAAACCTCTAACTATCAATTCTTGCAACTGAGCTTTCAATTCTTTTAATTCTATAGGTGCTATTCTGTACGGAGCTATAGATATCGGAGTCGTCCCAGACATTAACTCAATACCAAACTCTACTTCCCGAATAGGTGGCAAACCCGGTAATTCTTCTAGAAACACATCCGGATACTCACATACAACAGGTACTGATTCAATATTTCTTTCAACTGCTTTACTGTCGAGCATATAGGCAAAATAAGCTTCACACCCTTTTCTCACATATTTCTAAGCTAGCATCGAAGAAATCACTGCTGGTAAGCCATACAAATCACTAGATTCAATCCGAATGACTTCATCATTTTGTCTCCGTAGATCAATGGTCTTTCTTTTGCAATTCACAACAGCATCATGTAAAGTCAGCCAATCCATACCCAGAATTATGTCAAACTCATCAAATGGAAGCAACATCAAATCAGCCGAAAAGCACAGATCTCGAACCATCAAGGGACAATTCTTACACACTTTATCAACCATAACACACCGGCCCAAAGGGTTTGACACTCTAATCACAAACTCAGTAGACTCAACAGGTAGAGTCTTGCTGAATACTAATGTCTCACATACATAAGAATGAGTAGAACCAGGATCAATCAATGCAATTACATTAGTATCATAAAGAGTAAATGTACCAGTAATAACATATGGGGATGAAGCCTTCTCTCGTGCACATATAGCATAGGCTCTGGTAGGTGCACGAGCCTCAGATCTGATTACCCTATCTTTAGTCCCTCTCTGACTGCCACTCGTATTACCAGCATTTCTAGGTGGTCTACCTCGGGTTGCAATGTTACCTAATCTCATATTCTGCCCTAGATTTTCCCCATCTAACATTGGGCAGTCCCGAATGTAATGATCTATCGATCCACATTCAAAACAGGATCGATTATGCAACCTGCAACTGTCGGAATGTCATTTACCACAGTGCTTGCACTTGGGTTGATTTGATTTGGCATTACCCACACTCGCTATTAAGGTAGCTCTCGAGCTCACTAATGGTCTATTCTAATCCAGTATGGGGTAACCTGAAGTGGCTTTAGAACGGCTAAAATCATCTCAGAATTTCTTTGATGCTGACTGGAATGACTTATCAAATGTTCTTTTACGTGTATCTCTAGCTTCAAAGTCAGCTTTTCTTTTCTCTTTCCCGAGCTCTTCAGCTTTGTAGGCTCGCTCAACAAGTACTACAAACTCTTTTATCTCAAGTATGCCAACTAATATTTTGATATCTTCATTCAGCCCGTCTTCAAATCTTTTACACATTATGGCTTCAGTGGAAACACACTCTCGGGCATACCAGCTGACTCTCACAAATTTATGCTCATACTCCGTCATTGTCATCTGACCCTGCTCCAGCTCCAGAAATTCTTTACGCTTCTGATCGATAAATCTCTGACTAATATATTTCTTACGAAACTCAGTCTAAAAGAATTCCCAAGTCACCTGCTCTCTCGGAACTATTGATACTAGGGTATTCCAATAGTGGTATGCTGTGTCTCGAAGCAGGGATATAGCACATTTTAAACATTCATCAGAAGTACAGGACAGGTCATCAAACACACGGATGGTATTATCAAGCCAGAACTCAGCCCGCTCAGCATTATCATCATCAGTGGCTTTAAACTCTTCAACTCCATGTTTTCTGATTTTATCGACAAGTGGTCTATTCAATCTCAACGGATCACTTACTTGAGGTATAGCAAGCATGGAAGATGGATTAATTGGGGGTAGAGGTTGTTGTGCAGTCGGGTTAGTCTGGATATATAGAATGAACAAGTCATTCATCATTTGATAGAAGGCTTGTTTAGCCTCACTTTCTGGATTACTCAAAGTCGATCGAGAATCAGCCTGCGCTATCCCTTGCGAAGGTGCACGCGCTACACTCTCGACATCATCAGCTATAGCTCGGTCAGTATCCATTTACTATAAGAAAACACATTTCAAATGTCAGAAGTCATCACACTATCACAAAATAATATTATGGCATGTATAGCTAGACTCACACACGCTACGTTAGTCCTAGAACCAACTAAACCATAGCTCTAATACCAATAAAATGTAACACCCCTAACCCATATCCGTCACAGAAATAGGGTTACGGGATATTACCAATCAAAACATAGATTCGAACGATCACATGCATAAACTTGTACCAACTTATAAACCAATCAATCTTAAAATAAAAAGTCAATTTATTAAATTAATATTACCTAACCAAAACTAATATAGATACAACTTTTTTTAATTATACAAATTATAAAGTCACACTTCAAATGAAAAAGTCACAGGTAAATAGAATTCACAATCAAGTACATCAATTCATTCCAATATTATCATGTCAAGATCAACTTTTTAATATGATACTTATTATGTCAAATTATACTATAATAAAAAGATATACACGCTGACTACTTATTATTTACTTACTAATGTACAAGTCATCATTCAATTTGCCATTTTCATTTCGTTTAGCCGAATGTATATGCATTATCCATCATGCTTAACAATCATTCATTTCTAACCTTATTCGCCCATCTTAAGAATCGATACTTATTTAATATACATATTAAAACATATACCGAATATAATTCTCCTACTCATAACCAGCATTTTAGCTTATTAATGTAAAACTCATTATAACACAATATATATTCCCTATTCATGCATAACCGAACATATCATTAGACATTATCAAGTTTATGTTTATAAGCATGTATACCTTAAGACAAATCATATATCAAGTCAATTCCACATGCATGATTATTTATATATTTAATTTCCAAATCACAAGTTGATCAAAAACCATTTCAAATGACTTCATTTATAACAAACAAATCAAAATAGTCACCATTCGGACCTTTTAAGCTATGGTCCGTTTATTGCTAATCATGACTCTATTTAATAGCAAAATCATAGGATCAACATAAACATGCAATCTTAAATCCCATGCACCAAAAAATCAAACAAACTATCATATACATATATTTATAGGTAATATCAAATCACAACTCAAACTTAGCCATCATATTCAAACCCATTTTATGACCGAATATATCAAATTCATATAGGTTTCACCTATGCAAAACATTGACCAAACCATTTAATCATGCTTATGGTCGATTCTACTTTGCTCCATACAAGGTCATAACCCACCTTAATATATGATCATATAACACATTTCACAATTATTCATAGCACACGACACCTAGATCAAAATAGTATTAAGCCATAATTGAACCGAAACCAAAATCAAGCAAAATAATTAAGCCATTTTTGCATGGGTAATATACATTCATTTTCGGAATAGCTAACTTCAAAATAGCCTATACATGCCATAATTCAAGTTTAGTTTAAAGGTACCAAAGTTGTAGATAGTGTGACGAACTTGGCTGACAATCCCCGAGCTTGCAGCTTGACTTCAAAATCTATAAAATAGAGTAATGTAATACACAAAGTAAGCTACCACAGCTTAGTAAGTTATAAGCAGTAAACAACTCAATAACATATTTGATTTTTATTAACTAAATGAAATGCATTAACATTATTCACTACCTAAGCTGAATACATATATAATCACCTAATACACTATAAATTAACTTTCATTTCCAAGCCTAATAGCTATAACAACCATACATCCATTAACTCTTTTCTGCAATTCAAGAATCATCAAAAGTCATCCCATGTAAAATTTATACCTAAATTATCGAATACACAAAGTATACATATACACAGATTAAATGACATTTCAATACCACACATTCATCACAAGCCGAATACACATAACCAAATACACATAGATTCCTCGTTTGCATTATATATGATTTATAGCACACAACTATAACACTTTCTTATCTTGTCTTAAGTAAATATCAAATTAACTCATACCTGACCATTTAGCTCGTATTATACAATCCGCACGCGGTTTACCTTTTCCCGATGAACCATTCGGAATTGGATAGGCCACTTGGATAATCACATAAGCTGTACAATACCAACGTCCTAGACCTGGTCTTACATGTAATTAACCACATATCAATGCTACTGTCCCAGACAGGCTCTTACTCATAAACACATATCAGAATCACAAATCGATGCCATGGACTTACTCGCACACATATATCGGAATCCTATGTCACGACATATGTATCCTAGCTATTCCTAAGTTCATACGGGGCTTTCAGACGTCGTATCTCGGTCGAATCGAACTCAGAAATGTCATAGCCAAATTTAACATATTCGGCCATAGCATAATTTAATTATAACATTTCATAATAGCATGTAATTATAACATTAAACTATCAATAAACACGTCTATTTGCTTATAAACTTACCTCGGACGTCGTAAAGCGGGACGGGGAAGCTGGTCGACAACTTTCGTTTTTCCCTGGTCCGAATCCGATTTCTTTGGTTCTTGATCTAAACATATTGAAATTAAGCTCATTCAAACATATTTTCATTCAATTTAGTCCAAAACAAATAAATAGGAAAATTACCATTTTACCCTTGACATTTATAATTTTTACAATTTAGTCCCTATTGCACAAAACACAAAATACACAAAATTTCAAAACACCTATGTTAGGCCGAATGGTACCCATGCCTATACAAGTCCATATATTTTATAAATTTTACATTTTAGTCCCTCAAATTATTATTTTTGCAATCAGTCCTAATTACTCAAAATCATCAAAAACTCCAATACAAAATATGTTAATCCAAAACATATCTTTCATATTTCACCATCAAACAACAAAAATCACAAGCTATCAACAATGGCTCAACTCAAAATATTCATCAAAATAAAAAAATTGAAGCATGGGTTTTGTAGTACTCGAAGCAACGATCTCAAAAACGTAGAAATTATCAAAAACTGACAAGAAAAGGAACCTTGATTGAGCTAAATAGGTGGTCAAACCCTGGGTTATTATTCTTCTCTTTACTTTCGTCAATTAGGAGATGAAAATGATGAATATGATTTTATTATATGTTATAATATGTTATATTATAACATTTTATTTCATTTCCCATTTTACCCTTAATGAAATAATAATGAAATTTTATATTCTATGTCTAATGCCGTCCATTACACTTAATTTTGGGCTTATTGCAACTTTAAGGCTTTCATTTAAAAAGCCAAGTACAATTTAGCCCTTTTTAGAAAAACCACTGAATTTTTATTTTACGCGATTAAGCCCTTTTATTTAATTGAACACTCAAACGATAAAATTAAATCACGAAAATTTCACAGATATAAATTCACAAAAATTAAACACAGAAAATAATTTTTAAATATTTTTCTGACTCAGATTCGTGGTCCCGAAACCACAGTTCCTATTAGGGTCTAAATTAGGCTGTTACAGGCTAGGCTTGGGTAATAAAGAAATTGAATGAAAATCATTTTACGAGCCTAAGGACAAAAATGTAAAATGTTGAAAAGTTAGGGGAAAAAATGTAATTTTTGCCATAAGGTGTTTTTGGGATTAAATTGAATAATGTGATGATTGAATGAGTTAAATATGGTATTATAGATCAAGAAAGGCGAGGTTTTGACCTTGACCGGGGAAAGAACAAAGTTGTGGACTAAATTGAACTATTAGTCATTTTGTACCGAGGTAAGTTCGTATGTTAAAAATAAGCTTTAATATGATTTTATTTCATTGCTTTAACATTGCATGAATTGTATGTTTGATAAATCTGGATGAGCTTAATCCTATGATCTAGTTCGAAGATGAATCGACAAGCAAGAAATCCCGTTTGAACCTTAGGAATTGGGTAGGATACAAGTGACATGTCACTAGGGTCATTATGTGTTATGTGATTATGTGATCCAGGTGCTGGTCTTATACGTCCTACCGGTGGCTGAGTATACTGGCATATGTTGCGGATACTTGACAGCTTGTATGAGCAGCACTGCATTGCTACGTCTTGACTGACAGCTTGTGTGAGCAAGCCCATTGATAGCTTGAGAGCTAGCAACTATGTGATATGATATTTGAGGGACCATTGGCTACATATGTGGCACTTAGTGTGCAAATTTCCTGAGTATCCGACATTGTTATTTCGAGTGGTTCACAGGTACATCAAAGATGAGAATTTGTGTAAGTTCATTTCGATATGGTTCAGGTATGTGTGTAAACCTCATGTTTATTAATTTCTTGAAATGATGAAAATGAGGTAAGTTTTGTGATGAAATGAATTATGATACTATGGTAAATTTACATTTAATTATATTATTTTATTTGAAAGTTATATGCATGGTAAGGTTGCTTATTTCTTGCATACGAGCTTACTAAGCTATATAGCTTATTCCGTTTATTTTCCATGTTTTATAGTGTAGCCAAGCTAGCTCAGAATTGGATATCGTCGAATATTCAAATCACACTATCAAACTTTCATTTTGGGTATTGATGATCTTAGTATTTTGAAAGTATGGCATGTGTAACATCCCGAAATAAGGCCTAAACGAAACAGTGGTTGCGAAACCATAAATTTGAGGTATAAAAATTTATTTTATTATCATTTTAAGGTCTATGGCATGATTGTATGATTGTAAGAAATTTTCGTTTAGAAATTTTATCGATAGAGAGTCCAATTTGATATTTAGGACTAAATTACAAAAGTCGTAAAATGCGTGTTCCAATTCAAAAATGTACTAAGTACTTGTGAGTAATGGGTTTTTAAAGTGGAGTTCCTTGGATATTAATTAGGCCATTATACTAGTTTGGTCAAAAATACCTAAAGGAAGATAAAACACCATAGTTTTTAATTAAGGGCATTTTGGTCATTTAGTTATTAAAATGAATTAAAAACCAAATTAAAAGCCAATTTTTGTCCATCTTCAACCCCTTGGCCGAATTTCACATGAGGAAGACATATCTATGGTTTTTCAAGCTTCCAAGCTCAATTGTAAGTCCATTTTAGCCCCATTTTTAATGTTCTTTATGTTTTTGGGGTCCCGGTAACTTGATTAAGCTTATTCTAGCAATAATTTAACCTAGGGTTTGTATTTGGAAAAATACCCATAGGTGAAATGTGTTTATTTTGATGTTTTATGGTAGAATATTAAGCTTGAAATTGTGTTAAACAACTTTTGCTAAGCGATTTTACGTGAAAACGAGTAAAACGAAATAATCGGTAAAAATACCTAATGTTCATAAGTACATGTTAGAGTGACAATTTGATGTTGCCATAGAAGGGAAAAATGATCAGCATGTCATAAAACATAATAAAATAGGATGAAGTTTAATTTTCGAGCCTTGGGCCAAAAGTGTAAATATGTAAAAGTTTAGGGGAAAAATTATATTTTTTCCAAAGTTTGAGTCAAGGACTGTTTTAATAAATTTGAGTATTCAATAAGCTAAATTTGTTATTATAGATCAAGAAGAACGAAATTTAGAGTTAGACCGGGGAAAGAAAAAGATAGTGGACTAAATCGATATAGTTGATCGTATTTTATTTCGAGGTAAGTTTACGGTAAATAAATGAAATATTCTATTATTTTATGTTAATGTTGTTAATTTCCAGCATGTGTATATTTATTTTATGAAATTATTCAAAGAAGACTCAAGCATGAATTGACGGAGAAGTAATTTCAGAAAGTCCCGGTTGAACCTTAGGAATGTGTAGGATACAAATGTCATGACATTAGGGTTTAAGGATACCATGTAAGACCATGCCAAGGCATGGCATTTGGTAAGGTTTCTAAGGAAAGGATATTATGTAATACCATGTCAAGACATGGCATTGATAAGTTTCTATAAGGCAAAGGTCCCATGTAAGACCATGCCAAGGCATGGCATTGGTGAGTTCATAAGGCAAGGATACCATGTAAGACCATGTCGAGACATGGAAATGGTAAGTATCAAAAGGATACCACGTAAGACCATGAAAAGTTATGGCAATGGTAAGTTACCCGTGTATCCTTAGTATTCCAAGTGGTTCAACGGGAAAATTTAAAGAGAATATCAAGGTAAGGTAAGGTAAGACGAGTTATACTAAAAAGGGTAAGACAAGTTCATGCTAGAAGAGCAAAGGTAAGTATATAATGTTCATGTATGCTTGATAAGAAAAAAGGTAAGTAAAATGTATTAATGAATTTAATTAAGTAAGTATTTAAGTAAGTGAGTAAGTGAAGAAGTTTAAAAAATGTCTATGACAATTAATGAAGTTACATTAAGTAGTATCATGCCAAGGAGTAAGATAATTCTTATGAATGTTGTTATTTATTTGCATGCAAACTTACTAAGCTTAATGCTTACCCCCTTTATTTTCCTTATTTTTATAGTTTTTTCAAGCTAACTCGGGGATCATAAAGTACGTCGGAGGTCCAAGCATACTATCACAAGCATTATTTTTGGTATAGCTAAACATTTCATTTTGAGTATGGCATGTATAGCATCGTAGCCATTTTGTGTGTATGATCTTATGATATGGCTAATGAATGGTATGCAAATGCTTGATAATGATTAGCTATTGGAATGGCTAATCAAGGACATGTTTGGTGTTATGTATGCCTAAATACTAGTTATTCCATGCAAATCATGAAAAAGGTGAAATTAGCTTTAAAACAGTATCAGACAGCAGTAATGATGTTAATTTGAAAAATCACTAAAAATAGTATAAATGGATTTAGATAGTGAATGAGATATATAATTAAAGCTTATTAATTCTATTTTCATATGAAAGAAACAGAGTAAATAAAGGAGTTGTATTTTATGAAATATTTATATTTTGGTGAGATAGGGTCAGAGTGATTTTTGAATCCCCTGTTCTAAATTTATAAATTCGCTAAAAATTGTAAAAAAATAATTAAATGTTATATTATATGTATAGATTCCTTATTGAGTCTAATTTTAAGAGAAATAAACAGCATGGTTATTTTAATTCTGTATAGGGAGAGGATTAATTCGTAGTGAACAGATGTCAAAGCAGCTAAACACTGAAACAGGGGAAACTTTAACTAATAAACTATACTAATTGGCTAGACCAAAAACTCTAAAAAAACAATTAGTAAGAAGATATATGAGTCTAGTTTCATATAAAATTTACGGATTTTAATTTCGAGTTTCGTAACTCGGGTTATGATTTAATTAGTGACTATGACGCAGATGGACAGTTTATTTATGAAAGATGAAATAAATTGTTTTGATTTGTTTAAGTGATTGGAAAATTTTTATTGATTCCAGTTTGTTCCCGAACCGTTTCAATTTCATGTTTTAGGGTCTCGAGGACCCTTTTTAGGGACATAATGAATGAATGAAACTATATTAATTTTAAAAGTAATTTTTTATGCCCCGAATTAGTAAGCTAAGTCTGGTAACGCCTCGTGCTCGACTCCAGCGACGGTCTCAGGTAAGGGGTGTTACAGTATGTATAGGAACTTGGTCATTTTGTTATATGTGTCGTTATGATTGGCCAAATGTATTGGCTTGTAATAGCTATTGGTTGATTTGGTACCTTGTCAAGCTAATTGACTTATTTTGGCTAACATGGTTGTAAACCTAAGTATATTCATATATATGCCAATGTATTTGGTGATAAGGTCATGGTATGCTTGGTGAATGATGGAATGTGATTCATAGCATGAATTTGAAATGTTTAGAAATGTGATATCTTGGTGAGATGATAAAATTGTGCACAACTAGGTGTCTTGAAAGTAGTAGATTGACGCTTAATGAATGTGAAATTTGCATGATTGATTTAGGGCATAATAAATGTTGTGAGTATGATGGATGTTGCTATTGTATTGGCATGTGTTGGTCATAATTTTTAATGTTTTGGTTGTCTAAGTATTTCATTAATTGGGCTATGGAGTTGGTGTAAGTGTAGGTGTAAATGAGGGTGGCAAATGGCTTGGTAAATAGCTTTTATTTTGTCCACATGGGTAGACACACGGGTGTGTGTCTAGGCCGTGTGTGACACACGGTCTGCCCCATGGGCACGTGTTTTGGCAGTGTATTCCTTGCACCTAAATTTTGGGAAACAGAACGCTCAAAATTGAGCATACGGCTAGAAACACGGACATGTGCCCTGGCCGTGTGAAGTCTGTACCTATTTTATGAAAATTAATTTTCCACACGGCCTAGCACACAGGCGTGTGACCTCAATTTGTTCATGGGTTACAAGTCAGAGAGTTACATGGGGTCGTAACACGGGCGTGTGTAGCCACATGGGCTGCCCACACGGGGTGTCCCAAACTACATAGGCGTGTGACCCTTGTTTAGGGTAAAATATTCTAAGTTTTGTAAAAATTTCTAAGGTTCTCGTTTAGTCTCGGTCCACTTCCAATGCATGTTTTGGGCCTCGTAGGCTTGTATTAGGGACTTTATGATTAATTGCAAATGGTTTTAATTTGAACGTAAATTTATGACTCAGAATTGTATGAATAATTGTATTGTAAGTCCGGTAATGCCTTGTACCTTGTTCCGATGTTGAATACGGATAAGGGCGTGTTAGAAGTAGCGAGAGCTTGCTGTAGTACTACCTTTATTTTCTAATTTGAACTTTGTGATTTGTAATTCATATGATGATGTTGAATGGTTTTATTTTTGATTTGAATGTCCAATCCATGAGCCAAATCTCATTGGGTTGGAATTATTTGGGTGAATTTTTATAATCTTTCATGCCCATGGTCTGATTTTGAATAGATTACTATTCCATTCGATTTGTGATTATTTTAAATGCATGCATGCAAGCTCTAGACATAGATGATTGTATGGTATGGTTAAATCTGATTTAATTCTGAAAAGGTTAAATAGATTGGATTATTATCGGTTGATACAAGCTGGCTTTTGAAAAAATGTTCGTAGCACTCTAGACGTAGAAGTTGTGATCTGTATATGGAAAGGAAGAATAGTCTGGATATCATTATTGAGTTCTATAGACATACAAAAACTCAGAATGATAGCTTAAAGTCTAGCTCTCGAAAGAAGTAGATTGCAGTAGTGAATCCCTGAGCAGTAGAATGGTCAAGATTTTGCCATGGCATTATTATGATATAAAGATAAAACCTAAGTAATTCCAACCTTTATCATTCAACAGTGCAAAACCTCTCCACTTATTCTTTGAGAATTGCCATAGCATTTCAATTGCCCTACCATGTTTTTTATTCATAATTGATTTTATTAATTCATTCATTAATCATCTTCATCAATTTGTTTTTTGTTTCTTTTGCACAATTTCATTAGTCAAATTCATAGTAATAGCATGACAAATTATTTTAATCAATTTCGATCCCTATGGAGACAATACTCACTCATCAGTTTATTATTTGATTCGACATGTATACTTGCACATTTTCATTATACATTCACACACAACAATGGCCATAAGGCAAAAATAGGTTTCTTCTTGTTCTTCATGAGTGACCTCAAGCTTGTCTCATATCTTGTTAGCATTGCAACAAGATAATACCCTATTGTACTCATCCAGACCAAGTGCACAAAATAGAATGTGCATGGTTGTAGCATTGAGTTGAACATTCCTTTTATCTTCTTCACTCCATTATCTCTTACTTATTGACATTAATTGCTCTCCTTGATTTTTAAAAGTGGAGGGACAATCCATGATCATGTCCCAAGCCACAAGATCATTCACTTGAATGAAGAGCATCATTCTTGTCTTCCAATAAGAGTAATTTGCTCCATTTAAGTATGGAGGCTTTGTGATGGATTGAGATTTTTCATAGAAATATAATCCAAAAGTGGACGTCATTGTTGTAGAATGTGTTGATGATCGTTTGAGCTTCTCCGAAGATCTTCACATGGTTATTAAATCGTCTCTAGAGACTAGCTTTGATACTAATAGTTAGCTAGTTTGATCACCAGAAATAGCCAAGAGAAGGTGAATTGGCCTTCTAAAAATTTTGTAAAAACTTGAAAAAAAGGATAGAAAAATTAAACACAATGATTTATAGTGGTTCAGCCCCAATTTCCTACTCCACTACTTTAGCTTTCCACAACTAAGGATTTTCCAAAATTCTTTAATTTTATTAACCTTTGAGGATAAGGTTTAACTTTACAACTCCCTTAAGATTTCTACCCAAATCTTAAGACACAAACTCTCTCAAAGATAAACAAATAACCAAAGAAAGAATAATCCTCACAAGGTTAGGATGTTTTCCAATTAAGAACAAATATAAGGAAAACACTTGAGCTGATAAAAAAGACGATGAATGCTAACAAGTGTTTATAAGACGAAGATAAAAAATTGAAACACAAAGTGATTGCTAATAGATTTTTTATGTATCTTGAAGCACTTGATCTATTGTAATCTCACTTGTTTTTGCAAGGCCTATAACACCCCTCACCCGTATTCGACGCCGAAACAGGGTTACGAGGAATTATCGAACTTACATCACAAACAATCACACAATTTCGAGTCATAAATTTCAATAAAATTAAAACCATTTCCTTTCAATCATAAAGTCCCTAATTACAAGCTTAAAAGGCCCAAAACATGCGTTGGAAGTGGTTCGGGAATAAACCAAGAACTTAAGAAATACAAAACTTAGAAGATTTTTGCCATGTACAAGGGTCACACGCCCGTGTGGGCAGGTCCTGTGCTCACACATGCCCGTGTCCCTAACCCGTGTAACTCTCTGTTTTCCAAGGCATGAACAAATAGAAGTCACACGGGCAAGCCACACAACCGTGTGCTAGGCCATGTGATTAATTAATTTTCTTAAACTAGGTGCAGACTTTACACGGCCAGGACACACGCCTATGCCCAGGGCCGTGCCCCTCACATGGTTGAGACACACGCCTGCGTCTCTGATAGTGTGCTCAATTCTAACCATTCTATTTCTTAAAATTAAGGTGCAGAGGACACACTGCTGAAATACATGCCCATGGGGCAGACTGTAACATCTTGATTTTAGGCTTAATCGGAACAGTGGTTTCGGGACCACAAATTCGACGAGGAAAATTTCATTTTTATTATATTTTTATGGTCTACAATTTCACAGAATGATTTCATGAAAATTTCGTTCAAAAATTTTGACGTTTGGGCACTCAATTTCATCAAAAGGACTAAATTGTAAAAAGTGTAAAAGTTGAGTTTTACATGTTAGAAGTGTTTAATTGTTATGAGTTTCTAAATAAAAGGTCCTTAAATGGTAATTAGACCATTTTGAAGTTTGTGGACAAAAATTGGACATGGATGGAATTTTTTTGAAAGTTTAGTAGTAAGGGCATTTTGGTCATTTGTATATTAAATGAAATAAAATGGGAAAAATAACACAAAATGGTCATCTTCACCATATGGAGGCCGAAATTAGCATGGGGGAAGCCATGGCCAGGGTTTTCAAGCTTTCCAAGCTCAATAGTAAGTCCATTCTAGCCCCGTTTTTCACGTTCTTTACGTTTTTAGAATCCCGGTAACTTGATTAAGCTTATGCTAGCAATAATTCAACCTAGGGTTCGTATTTGGAAAAATAGCCATAGGTGAAATTTGTGTATTTTGGTGTTTTATGATAGAATACGAAGTTTTAAATTATGTTAGACAACTTGTGCTACTCGTTTTAAGTGAAAACGAGTAAAAGGGCTTAACCGGTAAAAATACCTAATAGTCATAAGTGCATGTTAGAATGAGAATTTGATGTTGTCATAGAAGGTAAAAATGATCAGCATGTCATAAAACATAAGAATAAGGGATGAAGTTTAATTCCCGAGCCTAGGGGCAAAATGGTAATTTTGCCAAAGTTCGTATTAAAGGCTGTTTTGATGAATGTATGTATTAAATAAATTAATTTGGTATTATAGATCAAGAGAAATGAGATTTAAGTCGTGATTGAGGGAAAAACAAAGTTTACAAGGAATAGGCTCAATTGCTAATATTTTGTATCGAGGTAAGTTCGTATGATAATAATAATGCAATGTTATGTTTGAATTATATTTCTTACTATTATTGCATATATTGTATGATTTAATATATTGGAAAAGTTGATGGAATGGTGTTTATGATGTGGAAATATGACATGAAAGAATGTTACATTGAATGCAAGAAAATGATGGTACATGACAAGTGATATATGAAATATGTGATTTATGTTATGTAAATTCTTAAAAGCTGATTTGCTATTTGAGTTGTGTCTTATTATACTATGAATGGACAATTGGTACTATGGATAGTGAGATCGACACTTCGAGTAAGTTCATATATAAATAATCTATCGATTCTTTTTATGTCAATATATTTTGATATCATATGAAATGTGGCTGCCTATCAAATGGTTATTTGATTTAAATTATGAATTTAAATTGATTACGAACAATTTAATAAAATGTTGAAAAGTGAGAAATTTCCCGATTGAACCTTCAGAATAGAAACGATACAAATGAGCTATTGTGAGGTCACGTGTGTAGAACTAAGTGCAGGCTACTACGTGTACCAGATTGTTGGTCGCATGTGTAGTACTAAGTGCAGGCTACTATGCGTACCTGATAACTTCGATCACGTGTGTAGTACTAAGTGCAGGCTACTACGTGTACCAGATAATTGGTCGCATGTGTAGTACTAAGTGCCGGCTACTATGCGTACCAGATAGCTTCGGCTACAAGTGTGGAAATGAGAAAATGTACAGGCAATTGTGTATTTGTTATTATTCCGATGAGTTCAACGGGAAATCGATTAAGTGAAAATAAATGTGAAAGTGATTATGTGATGAACAAGTGCAAGTATATGTTTATTTAAATTTATGAGCAATATGCTCGATATTTGAGCAAACCTCGGTAAAATGGAATGGATTAAGTGAAATTGTGCAAAAGTAAACTTTTGTAGTAAAACAATGCTGGACAACAGCAGTGCATGAATTTTAAAATTTACCAAAAATTGTGGAAGTTGAATTAAATTTCAAATAAAATATGTAATTAAATTTTATTGAGTCTATTTTCACATAAAACAAACAAGGGAAGCAAAAGAATTCCATATTATGTGATATTTGAATTCTTGTGAGACAGTGTCCGAATGAATTCGAGATCCCCTATTCTGACTTGGAAAATTTTTTAAAAATTATAAAAAAATAATTTTGGGGTATAATTTATATGCCTAGAATCTTGGATGAGTCTATTTTTAATAAAAACAAATGAGAACATCATCCGAGTTTTTTACTATGAGATAAATAAATTTTAGTGAAGAAAGGTCGAAGCTATTAAATAGCAAAACAGGGGATACTTTGAATAATAAAATGTACTTATTTTCTGGACAGAAAATTCTGAAAATTTTATGGTGGAAATATATATCAGTCTAGATTTCGGAAAAATTTACGGATCTTAATTTTGATTTTCGTAGCTCTAAATATAAATTATTTAGTGACTATTACTCAAGAAAACAGCTTAACCAGAACATGTATAAATATACAAATAAGTTAGTTTTATTGTGGGAAGTATATTAGTAAATTGCTTATTATTATTTCATGTGAGCTTACTAAGCATAAAGCTTACCCCCTCCTTTCCATTTCTTTTAGTGTTGTCAGGTTAGCTCAGGGTTGGAGACCGTCGGAGGTAGCATCACACTATCAAGCCAACACCTTGACAGTATAAACACATATGCTAGAATTATCAAGTGAGTGGCATGTATAGGGACCTAATTTTATAACATGTGTTATTATAATTTGGCCAAATATATTGGTCTTTAGTGAGCTAATGATTCTGACTTATAAATCTAGTTATTTATGTTATGTTTGATATTGGTGATGTGCATATGCTTGGTTGTCATGCATGGTTGGTAATAAGTTGTTTAAGTTGTTTAATTGATGAATTAAGTTTAGTAACACTTCGTGCTCGACTCCGGCGATGGTCTCAGGTACAGGGCGTTATATTTAGTGGTATCAGAGCTATGGTTTGGTTGGTTCTCAGACTAATCTAGCATGTGTAAAAGTCAAACTATACATGTCACTGATCCGTGATAGTATGATGTCTCCCGACGCGTATGAGAGCCATTTTGTTTAGAAAAAGGTACTCTCTAGCCGAGCTATACCAATCATGTTGAATGTGATGCTAAAATATTCGAGTAAAGTATAGTCATGACGAACTAAAACTTGAAAAGGTGCGAATGAGGATTCATGAAATGTGTACGTGGTGAAATAAGTTTATTTATGATTAATAGATAATTCCATGATGTATATGATCGATTTATTTGAACAAATACATGTGTTTGAGTAACTTATCAAAAATATTGATAAGATGAATATTCATGTATATTGGTTGGGATGATTATGATTGGTAAGCTTGTATAACTTGAGTAAATGTATTAAATTGCTTGGATTGATATATATAATTGAATGATATGTATATGATGATGTGTAAGATAAAAGTTTAGACTGTAATATACTTATCCATGTTTGTTTGGCCCTTATATGATATTATGTGCTTGACTTGTCTGATTTAATGAATGCATAAGTAATATTATCTAGGAAACATTGAAATACATGTATAAGTACACTTGTTTAAATGAGATAACTAAAAAGTGATTGTAAAGTCAATATGAATGTTAGTTACTCAAAATGAATTACATGATTGAAATATGATTGCTATGATAAAAATTGTGTTACATTTGTATATGAGAGTTGAGTCAGAGGCCCTACGACCCCTCCCCCTTACCAAAGTGGTGTTTTATAAGGGAATTCCTGAGATTTATGTTGAATGAGTTTCCAGGTGAGAAACCAAAGAGTTCAATGATGGAATGGTTATAAGCATGATTAGAGATTGAGAATGGGTTGATAAGTACAGACATGAGCTAGAAAGATATCGGATTGATCGAAAGATTGTTTAATTTTCGCAACATCGCAATTAGCAGAAAAGTTAATTTTGGTAAAACGATCTATCCTGGTATGATGTCGAGAAATGTATTGATTGAAATTTCCCCATGAACTGGTATTCTTAGTGAAGGGAATATTATGGAACTTGGGATGGTAGAAATAGTTAAAGGAATAATATTCGAAATAAGGAAATGTTCCCTGATCTTAACGTTAGATGAATGTGTTGTTAGTCTAATTGAATTATAATCTGCATGGTTCTATTTTTCTCTGGTATTTTGTTATATTCCGCCTGTTGGGAATCAATGAGAAATTGTGTATGGTGCCATGATTCTATTTCTACCGATCATTGCTCTGATTGATTTTATATATATACGAGAAGCATATAGTTCCAGTTGTATTTGTTGTCAGTGGTTTGGAATGATATTATTCTGGATTTCTTTTCTTTAAAAAAACAAAAAAAAACTATTGGGGACTTTCATATTTTTATGAGTTTGGTTCTCGGTCTTCTGATGCAGTGCTATAAATTGGATTTTAGTATTATGGATTTATTTATCTTGGATTTCTTGGCTTCTCTATTTTAGATTTCTCTATCTTGGTTTTTCTGGATATTTTATCTTGTAACTTGTTGATCATGGCTTGCATTTAGAGCATGACCTTCAACTTGTGATTGATGTATATAAAGAAAAAATATGACTATACCTCTGAATTGATCCTGATAATGTGGTGAAATTTCAAGTCCCAATGTGTATGGTGAATTTCCTTTCTCAAGTAAGTTAATCAGAGTTAATGTATTCAGTTGAGGTATTAGTATTACTTATGGTAATGCATTTGTTATGGTCTTCGATTAGCATGATGAGTGAATTTGGAATGATGCATGTTGAATCGTTCTGTTGACTAGAAGAAAGAATTTCTTGAAATATCAATTACGGATGAATAAGGTCGACTTGATTGTTCAATCTGTATGGAGTATATGTCTAGAACTTAATGAGATGTGCATACTTGAGAATAAGAAGATCTGATATTGATAATATGAAGATAATCTAGGTATAAAAAAAATGCTGAAACGATCATTGTTTATCTTTGAGTACAAATTCTTGAAATGTTGAAAGTTTAAAGATGTATAGCAAGAATCATCAGAATTATTTTTGCCGTCTGGGAATTAGACTGGAAATAGAAAAGGTTAATATGGATTTTCTTGTCTGAGTCATTCCTGTCCTTGAAAGAGGAAAGTAATATGTAGTTTTGTTAAACGTTATGAGATATGCAAATTATGTTGGTATACCCAAATGTCTACTCAGCAGATTTATAGGATTTCATGTCTTTATGAATGTTAGATATCATGGAATTTTAATCTCCACCAATCGGATTGAGATCCGAGTTTCATATCATGATTTCTTTGGAAAGTCAAAAGAGGTTTGAAATAAAAAGTAAGTGAGGGTTGAATTGACAAATAATTGGACAATGTGAAATTATAAAGAGTATGAGGCTGAAATGAATTGACTAGTTTTGCTATTTGAATCCGAAAAGATTTTGGTGCGAATGTATATGTAACATGATGGTATGGATCGGACTTTTGAGTACATAAGCTTTTTAGTAGAGATTAAGTTTCAGAAAAAGTATTGTAAAGTGAATACCACTTACGATTTTTGTTTGTAAAATTTAAAAAGAGAGGTAGTAAAAGTTTAGCCTGAGTGAAAGTTCTTTGACATCGATTATAGGATTGAGGAATCCAATTGAAAAACCAAAACCACTTTTCTGGTAAGATTTTTGGGGACGAAAATCCCTAAAGGGGGGAGAAATGTAACATCTTGATTTTAGGCTTAGTCGGAACAGTGGTTTCGGGACCACAAATTCGACGAGGAAAATTTCATTTTTATTATATTTTTATGGTATACGATTTCACGGAATGATTTCGTGAAAATTTCGTTCAAAAATTTTGACGTTTGGGCACTCAATTTCGTCAAAAGGACTAAATTGTAAAAAGTGCAAAAGTTAAGTTTCACATGTTAGAAGTGTTTAATTGTTATGATTTTTTAAATCAAAGGTCCTTAAATGGTAATTAGATCATTTTGAAGTTTGTGGACAAAAATTGGACATGGATGGAATTTTTCTGAAAGTTTAGTAATAAGGCATTTTGGTCATTTGTATATTAAATGAAATAAAATGGGAAAAATAACACAAAATGGTCATCTTCTCCATATGGAGGCCAAAATTAGAATGGGGGAAGCCATGGCTAGGGTTTTCAAGCTTTCCAAGCTCAATAGTAAATCCATTCTAGCCCCGTTTTTCAAGTTCTTTACGTTTTTAGAATCCCGGTAACTTGATTAAGCTTATGCTAGCAATAATTCAACCTAGGGTTCGTATTTGGAAAAATAGCCATAGGTGAAATTTTTGTATTTTGGTGTTTTATGATAGAATATGAAGTTTTAAATTATGTTAGACAACTTGTGCTACTCTGTTTTAAGTGAAAACGAGTAAAACGGCTTAATCGGTAAAAATACCTAATAGTCATAAGTGCATGTTAGAGTGAGAATTTGATGTTGTCATAGAAGGGAAAAATGATCAGCATGTCATAAAACATAAGAATAAGGGATGAATTTTAATTCTCGAGCCTAGGGGCAAAAGTGTAATTATGAAAAAGTTTAGGGGCAAAATGGTAATTTTTCCAAAGTTTGTATTAAAGGCTGTGTTGATGAATGTATGTATTAAATAAATTAATTTGGTATTATAGATCAAGAGAAACGAGATTTAAGTCGTGATCGAAGGAAAAACAAAGTTTACAAGGAATAGGCTCGATTGCTAATATTTTGTATCGAGGTAAGTTCGTATGATAATAATAATGCAATGTTATGTTTGAATTATATTTCTTACTATTATTGCATATATTGTATGATTTAACATATTTGAAAAGTTGATGGAATGGTGTTTATGATGTGGAAATATGACATGAAAGAATGTTACATTGAATGCAAGAAAATGATGGTACATGACAAGTGATATATGAAATATGTGATTTATGTTATGTAAATTCTTAAAAGCTGATTTGCTATTTGAGTTGTGTCTTATTATACTATGAATGGACAATTGGTACTATGGATAGTGAGATCGACACTTCGAGTAAGTTCATATATAAATAATCTATCGATTCTTTTTATGTCAATATATTTTGATATCATATGAAATGTGGCTGCCTATCAAATGGTTATTTGATTTAAATTATGAATTTAAATTGATTACGAACAATTTAATAAAATGTTGAAAAGTGAAAAATTTCCCGATTGAACCTTCGAAATAGAAACGATACAAATGAGCTATTGTGAGGTCACGTGTGTAGTACTAAGTGCAGGCTACTACGTGTACCAGATTTTTGGTCGCATGTGTAGTACTAAGTGCAGGCTACTATGCGTACCTGATAACTTCGATCACGTGTGTAGTACTAAGTGCAGGCTACTACGTGTATCATTTGGTTAGGTCACGTGTGTAGTACTAAGTGCAGGCTTCTACATGTACCGGATAATTGGTCGCATGTGTAGTACTAAGTGCAGGCTACTATGCGTACCAGATAGCTTCGGCTACAAGTGTGGAAATGAGTAAATGTACAGGCAATTGTGTATCTGTTATTATTCCGATGAGTTCAACGGGAAATCGATTAAGTGAAAATAAATGTGAAAGTGATTTTGTGATGAACAAGTGCAAGTATATGTTTATTTAAATTTATGAGCAATATGCTCGATATTTGAGCGAACCTTGGTAAAATGGAATGGATTAAGTGAAATTGTACAAAAGTGAACTTTAGTAGTAAAACAGTGTTGGACAGCAGCAGTGCATGAATTTGAAAATTTACCAAAAATTGTGGAAGTTGAATTAAATTTCAAATAAAATATGTAATTAAATTTTATTAAGTCTATTTTCACATAAAATAAACAGGGGAAGCAACAGAATTCCATATTATGTGATATTTGAATTCTTGTGAGACAGTGTCTGAATGAATTCGAGATCCCCTGTTCTGACTTGGAAAAATTGTTAAAAATTATATAAAAATAATTTTGGGGTATAATTTACATGCCTAGAATCTTGGATGAGTCTATTTTTAATAAAAACAAACGAGAACATCATCCGAGTTTTGTACTATGAGATAAATAAATTTTAGTGAAGGTCGAAGCTGTTAAACAGCAAAACAGGGGAGACTTTGAATAATAAAATGTACTTATTGGCTGGACCAAAAATTCTGAAAATTTTATGGTGGATATATATATGAGTATAGTTTTCGTGAAAATTTACGGATCTTAATTTTGAGTTTCATAGCTCTAAATATAAATTATTTAGTGACTGTTACTCAGGAAAACAGCTTAACCAGAGCATGTGTAAATGTACAAATAAGTTAGTTTTATTGTGGGAAGCATGTTAGTAAATTGCTTATTATTATTTCATGTGAGCTTACTAAGCATAAAGCTTACCCCCTCCTTTCCATTTCTTTTAGTGTTGTCAGGTTAGCTCAGGGTTGGAGACCGTCAGAGGTAGCATCACACTTCAAGCCGACACCTTGACAGTATAAACACATATGCTAGAATTATCAAGTGAGTGGCATGTATAGGGACCTAATTTTATAACATGTGTTATTATAATTTGGCCAAATATATTGGTCTTTAGTGAGCTAATGATTCTGACTTATAAATCTAGTTATTTATGTTATGTTTGATATTGGTGATGTGCATATGCTTGGTTGTCATGCATGGTTGGTAATAAGTTGTTTAAGTTGTTTAATTGATGAATTAAGTTTAGTAACACTTCGTGCTCGACTTCGGCGATGGTCTTGGGTACGGGGGCTTTACACAGACTGTGTGTCATACACGGTCTAGACACACGCCCCTGTGTCTACCCATATGGACAAAAATATAGGCTATCTACCAAGCCAATATGCCACCTCATTGCACACACAAATACAACAAAAAATGGCACAATTCATAGCATACTTAGGCAACCAAAACATCCACAATCAAGGCTAAAACATGTCATTTCAATACCTAACATAATTACAACATCATATTTTACCAAACCAAATCATACCAAACTCACATTCTTCAAGCTTCAATATGACTACCATTAATATGCATGGTATCGAATAGATCTTCTAGAATACCAATGAACCAAACTCAATCATTTAACAACAATGCTATATAGCCATAAATAAGCATATAGCGAACCATTACGAAACACATAAACAAAAGGCATTGGCAGATATATAAATAGGCTTACAACCATTTTAGCCAAAATAAGCCAATTACATGGCTAAATACCAAATCACCTTAAACAAATATAAGCCAGCACATTTGGCCAAATTTATACTGACACATATACCCAAAATGACCAAGTCCCTATACATGTCATATACTCATAATGTTTAAAATCATCGATACCCAAAATGACAGTTTGATAGTGTGATGCGATCTCCGACGATCTCTAATTCGAGCTAGCTTGGTAACACCATAAAACATGGAAAAATAAACGGAGTAAGCTATATAGCTTAGTAAGCTCGTATGAAAGAAGTAAAATTCTTACCATACATTTAACATTCAAGTAATATAATATAAGATTATGTAATTTACCATAATCTCATGACCATAATTCATTCCATTACAAACTCACCTTGAAATCATCATTTCACGAATTTAATAATCATAAGCTTTATGTACATACCTGTACCTTCTCGTAATAATTTCATACTTATTCTCTTTGTTGGCATACCCAATGAACCATTTGGAATAATAATATTAGATACTCGGGAAACCTTGCACACAAGGTCTCACATATGTAGCCATTGCTACCTCTATCTCATAACACATATATGCTCGCTCTCGAGCCATCAATGGGCCTGTTCACACAAGCTGTCAGTCAAGACGTAACTAGACGGTGCTGCTCACACAAGCTGTCAAGTAAGCGCAACATATGTCGGTATACTCAGCCATCGGTAGGATGTACAAGACTAGCACCCAGATCACATAACATAATACCCTAGAGACATGTCACTTGTATCCTAATCTATTCCTAAGGTTCGATTGGGATTTCTCACTTGCCAAAACGTTGTCGAATGTGTTCGTAGAGTCGTTTACACAATTCATACAAAACTAAAGCATTTAAAACACAATTATAATAAAGCTTATTTACATATGAACTTACCTCGAATGCAAAAACGGTAAAAGGAATCTATCGTCAATTATTTTGTTTTTCCCCTGATCTAGAACCGAACTTCATTTTTATTGATCTATAATGTCAAATTTAAATTATTTTATCATCACATTATTCAATATAGTCCAAAAACACATTATGGCAAAAATTACATTTTTGCCCCTAACATTTTTTTAACATTTTACGATTTAGTCCCTAGGCTCGTAAAATGAATTTCATTCAATTTCATCACAACCCAAGCCTAGCTGAATATTACTTGTACACATAACAGCCCACATTTTTCATTTATTAACACTTTTCTACACATTTTGTAACCTTTTACAAATAAGTCCCTATTTGATGTTTTTATCGAAAATCACTTTACAAATGTTGTTTATCCAACAACAAACATGCATTTTCTATCATCAAACATCAAAATACAAGCACATAAAACATGGGTAAAATTTTAGACTTTAACTTTCTTTCAAATTAGTCCTTGAAATAGTTAGATCGAGTTACCATGATCTCAAAAATGTAGAAATCATTAAAAATGGGACAAGAACAGACTTACAATCGAGCTTGAAAGTTGGCCAAACCCTATCTATGTCTTCTCCTCAAAAATTCGGCTAAGGGGAGTAAATTGAAGAAGATGGACATCTTTTGTTTAGTTAATTTGTCTTTATTTACCAAATTACCAATTTACCCTTCACTTAAACTTTATAAATTCACTTACTTTATGCCGATTTTTTTTCCACCCTAAAGTATAATGGTCTAATTTCCATTTAAGGACCTATAATTAAAAATTCATAATAATTTACTACCTTTAACTTATAGAACTCAAATTTTGCACCTATTGCAATTTAATCCTGCTAGTCAAATTGAGCGCTCAATCGATAAAATTTCTTAACGAAATTTTCACTCAATTATTCTATCATGCTGTAGACCTTAAAGGAATAATAAAATAAATATTTCTACTTTGGATTTGTGGTTTCAAAATCACTGTTTCGATTTGACCCAAAAACGGGTTATTGCAGGGTCTTTGGAAGCTGGTATTTATACCCTTTAATTGATATCTAACCATTGTGGTTCTTGACGAATTGAATAGAATCATTGGAAATAAAAATATCAGATCATTAAATTCACCTACAACAAAAAGTATCGATACTTTTTCTACGAGTATCAATACTATTAGCATTTAATGCCTAATCCAGTGATCGTTAAAGTTAGTTTATAATGATACCAAAGACATTTTATTGATATCTGGTAAAAGGCATCGATATTTTTGTGATTGTTCAAAAATCTCGAAGTTAGAATGCAAAATCTATATCGGTACCAGCCAAGGTATCAATAGAAAACCTCTAGCTAGCGATATTTTTGATTTTTTCTCAATATTTTTGAACTTTGAAGCTTAAAACAATATCGCCATGAAAGATGGTATCAATAAAAAATACAAGGCATTGATGCTTTTTGTAGGGAGCAGTTTTTCAATCAATTTAAAAATGTTTCAATTGAGTTAATAGAGTTTAAACCATTTTGAACTTTGTCCAAAATTTTTCTAAGTGTTCAAAACATTATCTATGATGTTTGGAAGTCTTGAAATGATTTTTATGCTTTGAACTTTATAATTTTTTTGTCTAAAAAAAACTTTATTCAAAAAAAATTTATTTGTTATATCAAAATATTTATCAAATAAAGGTAGTTTAACCGTTTCACTTCCTCTTTCTATAAATAGATGGCATCAGTCAGGCTAAAAACACAATAAGTTAGACACAACTGTTGAGATATTGTTACTCTACCTGAAAATAGTAAGAATTTATTTCTAAGTATAAATTTTACTTTTTGGGAATAACAATTCTACCTGTTTCTATGAGAGAAAGATTTACTTTCCTACTGAAAGGAACAAAATTATTTCTAGTTGTGTTTGATTTGTAATTGTTCGAGCCCATACTCAAAGCAGCTCATGGTACGAAAATAGCGAAGAAGATAGTTCGGTTGAAATCCAGGAACATCTAGGATCCGTCTCGCTCAAAGCACAGGTGTTATTTTGGGAAAAAAATTATTGTTATAAATATCACAAATTGGTTTAGTTTTAAAAAATTCATTGTGCAAGAATACAATTTTCGAACTGAATTTTTTCCAACAAGTTGATAGTCCTTTAATATGAAGAAAAATAATGTTATTTGACTATAAATGCAAAAAAGATTTAAAATCATGTATTAACTTTTGAAAATAAACTATCACAAATGGCAAATATGTTGTCTAGTTTCACCAAGGGATCTGAGGCCATTTTACAACAACTTACTTGGTGAAAAAGACATGACGTATGGTTTCGTATATATGGTGATTGTGAAATTAATTTCTTAGGTATCAAGAAATAAATAAATTAGCCAAATATGGAATTGTCATGATAAAAAAAGATAAAGTGATCATTGTAATCTGACAATAATAGAAAGGATATCCTTGATAACATTCTTTTGCGAAAGAATAGGTAATTGAACATAGTGGAGATGTTGGTCCTGTAAATTTTCAAGACACAAATAAATATAAAATTTAACTATAGCACCCTATACCTGACCCGAATTACCATATTTTGATATAGGATGTTACAGACTTAAACATTTTGGAAAAATTTTACGACAGGCGTAAAGTCATTCTAAAACATACTTCTTATTGCTTTATTTACTGTTCTTAAAACAAAATATTAATAAAATAGAGTTTTTAATAATTACATCATATTTTTAAAACAGTGTAAGACATTTCAACTTAAAATTTTGTTAAAAACAGACTTCTTCATGGCGTAGAGTACTAAACGTCATATTCCTATGGTGTCTTGTGTATGCATAATATCGCAACTCGAACTACCACCTTGGCGCATTCCTGGCTTGGTCCCTCCTAGTGTACCAACTCTTTAATAGGAACTTGCATCACAAAAAGACACTTGTAAGTTCAAATGAACTTAGTGACTTTTAATCCAGATTACCTTTGAACATTTATTGTTGAATTCATCGACTTGAAGATCCTTGATTTCTTTTCGGTCTTTGGCGAATACTTTTCTAATATCGAGCGCATACATATATGCCAATTTCCATACTTGACTACCATATGCACAATTCACTCATTATGCAGATTATAGATTTCACCACTCAATGCCGATCTCATTTGCTTTTTATAAAAATAAATGCTTACCTCAAAAGGATATTCATACAAAATCTACTTTCGGTGGATTCTCACATAGAAAAATGTTGAACACTTCATCCAGGATGGTGTACTTCTTAGCGGATACTTATACTAACTAATTGTAACACCCCGTACCCGAGACCATTGCCAGAGTCAGACACGAGGGGTTCGCAGACTTAAATCACTTATTGCACAGTCCATTTTAAAATTCCAGACGAGCTGGCTAACTGCGTCACTGTTTCCTTAAAAATCATATCTCGAGTTCCAAAATTCAAAAACCAGTTCCGTAAATTTTTCCTGAAACTAGACTCATATATCCATCTAAAAATTTTTTTCTAGAAATTTTGGTTGAGCCAATTAGTACAGTTTATTAGTTAAAGTCTCCCCTGTTTCAGGGTTCGAAAAACACTGACCTTCAGGCATTACGACTTGGATATCTCCCTGTACAGGGCCTCAATACTGATGCCGTTTGTTTCTATAGAAACTAGACTCGAAAAGGAATCTGTAAATATATGGAAAAACTTCTAATTATCTCTGGTTAATTTATAATGAATTTCCAAAGTCGGAACAGAGAATCCAGAAACTGTCCTGGCCCTGTTTCGTGAAAACTTAAATATCTCCTAATATATTGTTCATATGATCATTTCGTTACTTTCCTATGAAAATATATTCGTCAAGGTTCGATTAAATAATTTATTCACTATTTAATTCCATTTCTACTATTTTTAGTGATTTTTCACATCCACGTCACTGCTGCTATCAGCATCCATTTTTAAGGTAGACTTTACCTATTACATAGTTTCCATGCCTCTTAATGAACATATATATTCAAGATGACTATAACATTATGCTCAAAATGTATATAAGCCATTTTCGCATGGCTATCCAAAGTTTTACATACCAAATTTCAACAAAACATAATAGCCTATACATGCCGAAATGTTCTCCTAGACCAACTAAGAAGAAAATACCAAAAGTTGCTAGTCGGTGTGATGACTTCGATAACGGTCCCGAATACGCAAAAAAGTCGAGTCCAAGAAACCTAAAATAGGTGACAAGCAAACACCGAATGAGTATATAACTCAGTAAGTCATAAGTATTACACTACCATCCATTAATAAAATTTTCACAAGAGGAAACAACGAAATGAGGCTAAGTACTCCATCCATACCAAACTATGCCATAGTTTCTTAGACCTTACGATTCAATCTCATTCCAAGTCCTACATTGACATTTCATACACTATTCAATAGAATAATTGAGGCATTTCCATACATCATTTTATTTTCGTTACAATCATACAACTAAGCGAACTTTCACCTATTCCATGATGAACCTTATGTACGTGACTTCAATTATAATCATCACATAGGTTCAAAACTTACCACGCTCAACTCCAAATATAAACATAGCACCTATTAGCCATGAACTCAAGGTACTTACCCTTTCCGCTGTCCGAAATCGACTCGGTAAGGTCGCACCCTTAATATAAATAATTGATAGAAAATATATATATATAATGGGTTCGCACACATAGTGCTTAATAATCAACCACGCACACTTAGTGCCATGTACTTTAAACTCGCACACTTAGTGCCATGCATTTCAAGCCCGCACACTTAGTGCCAATCTCACAACCGTGAACACTTATTGCCCGCACACTTAGTGCTGAAAACCAGCCACTCTATACGCTTCACTTCCTTTTTACATTCGACAATTTCATCTCTACATACATATACATTTGTATACATTTCATCTCATTAACCACAATTGCATAGGTATTACGATCATTTAAATCAATACCAACTATATGCTTAATGACTTACCTTGTGTTGGGTAAAATAATTCCAAGTCGGCTACTCGATGACCTTCGATTTCCCCTTGTTGGACGCCTCTCCTTTAGGATCTTGAGCTTAAACAAATAAATTAACTCATTCAACCGCTTTGCTACATATATTGGTATTCACATTTTAATGATTTTATGACATACGGAACGGCATGGTTTATCTTGCTACCTTATGTTCTTAGCTATTCGGCTAATAACCATATGCTATCGCCCTACTATCAATAATTCAATCACACATGCATATATATATATATGTCCGAATGTGCAAAGCTTAGACTCAACATCACCTATGCTCTTAATTTGATGGCCGAATATGCATACATATATACATGATATCAACTATACTATCATCTTTAATTCACCTAAACACAAAATTTCATCTCATGAACACTTGACCGAATCCTTCCTAATCTAGCATGGCTTCACATATATTTATAACATCCTACAAATCCACATATACCACATTTCTACATAAATTTTCTTTTACTTTTCCACTACTTCCATTCACAACATCAAAAGCACCATACACATGTATCATTACAAAGCTTCACACTTAGCATGCAAATGACATCAACACAAATCCACCTTAGCCGAAACTTAACTCATCTTCATGCCTCATCACCACAACATCAAACATCAACCAAGAAGACAACACCCATGGCCGAATATCATCTCCATCCCATAGCAAAGATTTAAACCATGGGCTAGGTAGAACTCAAACTAACAACTAAAACATGCATGAATCTCATGGACAACATCAAACATACCTTAGTCTAGCAAACTACCATAGCTGATTTTCTCAAGCTCTCCCCCCCTTCTTCTTAGAACATTCGGCCAAGGAAGAAAAATGTGAAAGGATGGACACTTTTTTTTTTCCTTTGTTTTCATCATATTCCTTTTGTTTTTCATTATTTTATTCTTTCTAACATAACCACTAACCCAACATGTTTGCAACATGTTTCCACTCATAGCATGGCCGGCCACCATGCTTAAATTTTGGGTAAATTGACATGCAAACCCATCATTTTCACAACATGCATTAATAGACCACTTTACATTTGCCTAGCACATTTCTAAATTTTCTCACACAAGTCCTATTTGATAAAAATTCACTTACAATTAACAAAATCCAAACATGAAATTTTCACACATGCATATGTACATATAATGAGCATCAACTATGACGGTTAATTATCTTTATGACTCGGTTTAGCAGTCCCAAACCACTTTTCGACTAGGGTCAATTTAGGGTGTCACAACTCTCCCCACTTAAGAAATTTTCGTCCCCAAAATCTTACCGGTAAATAGGTTTGGGTATCGTTCTTTCATAGAGTTCTCAGGTTCCCAAGTAGCTTCTTCCATTCCATGTTTGAGCCATAACACTTTCACTAACGGAACCCTTTTGTTTCGCAACTCTTTCACTTCACGAGCTAGGATACGGATCGGTTCTTCTTCATAACTCATATCGGCTTGAATTTCAATCTCGGAGGGGTTTATTACATGCGAAGGATCGAATCGGTAACGTCGAATCATCGAAACATGAAAAACGTTATGAATCCTTTCAAGTTCAGGGGGCAAGATCAATCTATACGAATCGGACCAATTCGTTCGGAGATTTAAAGACGCCCAATGAACCTCGGACTTAGTTTGCCCTTATGGCCAAATCGAGTATCTTTTTCCAAGGTGAGACCTTAAGAAACACTTTGTCTCCCACCTGATACTCGATATCCTTTCGTTTTAAATCCGCATGCGATTTCTGACGGTTTGTCGCTGCCTTTAGACTTTCACGAATTATTTTTACTTTCTGTTCAGCATCTTTAATCAAATCCACTCCGAAAATTTTACTTTCACCGAGCTCAGTCCAAAACAATGGTGTACGACATTTTCGACCGTACAAAGCCTCGTAAGGCGCCATCTTAATGCTTGACTGAAAACTATTGTTGTAAGTGAATTCAATCAAAGGTAAATATCGTTCCCATGAACCACTAAACTCGAGGATGCAACATCTCAACATATCCTCGAGTATCTGAATTATTCGTTCAGATTGGCCATCAGTCTGGGGATGAAATGCGGTGCTAAAATGCATCTTAGTACCCAACGCTTCTGGTAACTTCTTCCAAAATCGCGATGTAAATCTTGGGTCTCTATCCGACACGATAGAAATAGGTACCCCATGCAATCGAACAATTTGGGAGATGTATAATTCTGCCAATTTATCGAGCGAAAAATCCGTACGGACAGGGATAAAATGAGCGACTTGGTCAATCTATCAACAATAACCTGCATCGAGTCTTTCTTACTCGAGTCAAAGGTAACCCAGATACAAAGTCCATTGTCACTCGATCCCATTTCCATTCGGGTATCATGATTGGCTGAAGTAATTCCGAGGGCACTTAATGTTCCGCTTTTACTTGTTGACATATCAAACACCTTGAAACAAATTCAGAAATGTCTCGTTTCATACCCGCCACCAAAATTGACGTTTCAGATCGTTGTACATTTTAGTACTACCGGGTGGATGACATTCGACTCTTGTGAGCCTCATTCAAAATTATGGAAATAAGTTTCGAATTTCTTGGAACACATAATCGACTCTTGAACGTCAAGCAATCATTGTTGTCAATCCGAAACTCGATTCCTCATTCGAGGCACATTCATTTCGTTTAGCGACCAATTCAAGTCAATTTCGGGATTCAAGTATTTGATGAATCAATAATGGTTTGGCCTTTAATTCAACTACTAGCACCTCATCGGGCGAAACGGATAGGTGAGCATCCATCGCTCTCAAAGTAAATAAGTGCTTTACGACTCAAAGCATCGGCCACCACGTTAGCCTTCCCGGTGATAATCAATGACAAGTTCATAGTCTTTCAACAACTCAAGCCAACGTCTTTGTCGCAGATTTAGATCTCTTTGAGTCATCAAATATTTAAGACTCTTGTGGTCTGAATAAATATGACACCTCTCTCCAAACAAGTAATGTCGCCATATTTTCAAGGCGAACTCTATGGCTGCTAATTCAAGGTCATGGGTCGGATAGTTTCTCTCATGCGGCTTTAATTGTCTCGACGCGTAAGCCACAACTCGACCTTCTTGCATCAACACACCTCCTAGCCCAAGCAAGGATGCATCACTGTAAATAACAAACTCCTTGCCGGACTCCGGCTGTACTAGCACTGGGGCCTCGGTTAAACAAGTTTTTAGTCGATCGAAACTTTCCGACGTTGTTCGACCATTCGAACTCAACATCTTTTGAAGTAGTTTTGTCAACGGTGCGACTATCATCGAAAAGCCCTTTACAAAACGTCGGTAGTATCCGGCAAGTCCCAAAAAGCTCTTAACTTCAGTAATATTCCTTGGAGGTTTCCAATCAAGTATGGCCGAAATTTTGTTCGGATCCACCCTGACACCCGATGCGGACACCACGTGCCCTAAAAAGCTAACCTCTCTCAACCAAAATTCACATTTACTGAATTTTGCGTATAACTGCTTGTCTCGTAAAATTTGTAATACTAATCTCAAATGCTCGGCATGTTTAGCTTCACCTTGTGAATAAACTAAAATATCATCAATAAACACAACCACAAACTGATCCAAGTATGGTCGAATACTCGATTCATTAAATCCATAAATACAAGAAGGGCATTAGTGAGCCCAAACGGCATCACTAAGAATTCAGAGTGACCGTATCTCGTTCGAAGCGGTTTTGGGTATATCCGAATCTCGAATCCAGAATCGATAATAACTCGATCTCAAATCTATCTTTGAAAACACCGAGGCTCCCTTTAGTTGATCAAACAAATCATCAATACGCGTAACGGATATTTATTCTTTATTGTCACTTTATTCGGTGACGATAGTCGATGCACAACCTCATGGTTCCGTCCTTCTTTTCACAAACAATCTTGGTGCACCCCAAGGTGAGAAACTTGGTCGAGCAAAACCTCTATCCGTCAATTCTTGCAACTGAGCTTTCAACTCTTTCAACTCGGTTGGTGCCATACGATACGGAGCTATCGAAATCGGCGTAGTCCTAGGTACAAGCTCAATGCCAAACTCTACCTCCCGAACAGGTGGTAAACCCGGTAATTCTTCGGGAAAAACGTCCGGGTATTCACAAACCACCGGCACAGATTTGGGTTTCCTTTCTAACTCTTTGTCGTCAAGTACATACGCAAGGTATGTTTCACACCCCTTTCTCACATATCTCTGAGCGGTCATTGAAGATATTATCGCACCCCTTTAAATCAAGAGACTCAACTTGGACTACTTCATTATTTGTACTCCTCAAATCAATGGTTTTCCTTTACAGATTCACCATTGCATCATATACGGTCAACCAATCCATACCCGAATAACATCAAATTAGTCAAACGGTAAAAGCATCAAATCGTCGGAAACAGATTCTCGGATTATTAGAGGCATTTCTTACACACTTTATCAACAAGTACGTATTGACCCAAAGGGTTTGACACTGAATTACGAACTCGATGAGACTCGACAGATAGAGTCTTCTTGGATGCTAAGGTTTCACATACGTATGAATGAGTAGAGCCAGGGTCAATCAATGCAATCATACTAGTATTAAAGAGAGTGAAAGTACCAGTGATAACATCAGGGGAGGATGCCTCCTCTCATGCGCAAATGGCATATACTCTAGCAGGAGTACGGGTCTCGGTTCGAACAGCCGTATCAGAGGCCCCTTTCTGACTACCACCCCTACCTCCTGAAATTCTCGGTGGTCTACCTCTAGCTATCATTCCACTAGGTCTTGCACCTTGCATCCTATTCTTCTCATCAAGCTCCGTGCAATCTCTAATGAAGTGGTCCTTCGAACCGCATCCGTAACAGGCCCTGTTAGTAGACTTACCCCAACATTCACCTATGTGTCGTCTTCCACATTGGGGGCATTCAAGTTTCTCTTGGCGATTATTGCCCACACTAGCTACCGAAGTAGCTCGGGAGTCCGTCGATGGTCGTGCTCTAATGAAAGTTCCCGCAGTCGTCCTCGATTTATTAGTGTCCTCCCTAAACTTCTTTACAGTCGAGAATGGAGCTTTACCCATCGATCTTTTACGATAGTCTCTAGCTTCAAATTCAGCCTTCTTCTTCTCCTTTCCAAGTTCTTCCGCCTTGCAGGCTCGTTCAACTAGTGTTACGAATTCTTTTATCTCCAAAATACCCACTAGTAGCTTTAAATCTTCATTCAATCCTTCTTCAAATCTCTTGCACATAGCAACCTCATCAGCCACACACTCCGGGCATACTGATCGAGTCTTACGAACTCATGTTCAGATTCAGATCATGTCATACGGCCTTGCTTGAGTTCCAAGAATTCCTTACGCTTTTGATCGATGAACCGTTGACTAATATATTTCTTTCAAATTCGCTTGGAAGAAATCCCAAGTAACTCGTTCGTTTGGGACTATGGAAATCAAGGTCCTCCACCAATAGTAGGTGAGTCTCACAACAAGGATATAGCACACTTTAGACATTCATCGGTGTGCATGATAGTTCATCGAACACCGAATGGTGTTATCAAGCGAACTCGGCCCTTTCGGCATCATCGGTAACTATGGCCTTAAACTCCTCGGCTCCGCTTCCTAATCAAGTCTCTGGTGGTTTACTCAGCCTCACAGGATCGAGAATCGATGGCATTACGGGCTCTTGGGGTGGATTATTCAAATTCGGGAATGGTTGGACAGTAGGAATGGTTCGGGCATATTGCGCGACCCACTCATTCATCATGGTGAAGAAGGCTTGTTTTGCCCCTCATCCCGATTATTTGCAGATGACCGAGGTTCAACAGCGGTGTCCCTCTTGCAGAGCAGCCGCTACACTTTCAACGTCATCTGCTAAGGGTCTCTCTACCCCGGGTTCCATTTGCTAATCAAAACAAAAATTTTAACCGTCAGAAGTCATCACATTATTAAGCACTAACATTAAGGCATGTATAGCTAGACTCATACACGCTATGGTAGTCCTAGAACCGACTAAACCATAGCTCTGATACCAAATTTATTGTAACACCCCGTACCCAAGACTATTGCCGGAGTCAGACACGAGGGGTTCGCAGACTTAAATCACGTATTGCACAGTCCATTTTAAAATTCCAGACGAGTTGGCAAACTGCATCACTGTTTCCTTAAAAATCATATCTCGAGTTCCAAAATTCGAAAACCAGTTCCGTAAATTTTTCCTGAAACTAGACTCATATATCCATCTAAAAATTTTTTTCTAGAATTTTTTGGTTGAGCCAATTAGTACAGTTTATTAGTTAAAGTCTCCCCTGTTTCAGGGTTCGACCACACTGACCTTCAGGCATTACGACTTGGATATCTCCCTGTACAGGGCCTCAATACTGATGTCGTTTGTTTCTATAGAAACTAGACTCGAAAAGGAATCTGTACATATATGGAAAAACTTCTAATTATCTCTGGTTAATTTATAATGAATTTCCAAAGTCGGAACAGGGAATCCAGAAACCGTCCTGGCCCTGTTTCGCGAAAACTTAAATATCTCCTAATATATTGTTCATATGATCATTTCGTTACTTTCCTATGAAAATAGATTCGTCAAGGTTTGATTACATAATTTATTCAATATTTAATTCCATTCCTACTATTTTTAGTGATTTTTCACATCCACGTCACTGCTGCTATCAGCATCCATTTTTAAGGTAGACTTTACCTATTACATAGTTTCCATGCCTCTTAATGAACATATACATTCAAGATGACTATAACATTATGCTCAAACGTATATAAGCCATTTTCGCATGGCTATCCAAAGTTTTACATACCAAATTTCAACAAAACATAATAGCCTATACATGCGAAATGTTCTCCTAGACCAACTAAGAAGAAAATACCAAAAGTTGCTAGTCGGTGTGATGACTTCGATGACGGTCCCGAATACGCAAAAAGTCGAGTCCAAGAAACCTAAAATAGGTGACAAGCAAACACCGAATGAGTATATAACTCAGTAAGTCATAAGCATTACACTACCATCCATTAATAAAATTTTCACAAGAGGAAACAACGAAATGAGGCTAAGTACTCCATCCATACCGAACTATGCCATAGTTTCTTAGAGCTTACGATTCAATCTCATTCCAAGTCCTACATTGACATTTCATACGCTATTCAATAGAATAATTGAGGCATTTCCATACATCATTTTATTTTCGTTACAATCATACAACTAAGCGAACTTTCACCTATTCCATGATGAACCTTATGTACGTGACTTCAATTATAATCATCACATAGGTTCAAAACTTACCACGCTCAACTCCAAATATAAACATAGCACCTATTAGCCATGAACTCAAGGTACTTACCCTTTCCGCTGTCCGAAATTGACTCGGTAAGGTCGCACCCTTAATATAAATAATTGATAGAAAATATATATATAATGGGTTCGCACACATAGTGCTTAATAATCAACCACGCACACTTAGTGCCATGTACTTTAAACTCGCACACTTAGTGCCATGCATTTCAAGCCCGCACACTTAGTGCCAATCTCACAACCGTGAACACTTATTGCCCGCACACTTAGTGCCGAAAACCAGCCACTCTATACGCTTCACTTCCTTTTTACATTCTACAATTTCATCTCTACATACATATACATTTGTATACATTTCATCTCATTAACCACAATTGCATAGGTATTACGATCATTTAAATCAATACCAACTATATGCTTAATGACTTACCTTGTGTTGGGTAAAATAATTCCAAGTCGGCTACTCGATGACCTTCGATTTCCCTTGTTGGACGCTCTCCTTTAGGATCTTGAGCTTAAACAAATAAATTAACTCATTCAACCGCTTTGCTACATATATTGGTATTCACATTTTAATGATTTTATGACATACGAACGGCATGGTAAAATTTTTATCTTGCTACCTTATGTTCTTAGCTATTCGACTAATAACCATATGCTATCGCCCTACTATCAATAATTCAATCACACATGCATATATATATATATGTCCGAATGTGCAAAGCTTAGACTCAACATCACCTATGCTCTTAATTTGATGGCGAATATGCATACATATATACATGATATCAACTATACTATCATCTTTAATTCACCTAAACACAAAATGTCATCTCATGAACACTTGACCGAATTCTTCCTAATCTAGCATGGCTTCACATATATTTATAACATCCTACAAATCCACATATACCACATTTCTACATAAATTTTCTTTTACTTTTCCACTACTTCCATTCACAACATCAAAAGCACCATACACATGTATCATTACAAAGCTTCACACTTAGCATGCAAATGACATCAACACAAATCCACCTTAGCGAAACTTAACTCATCTTCATGCCTCATCACCACAACATCAAACATCAACCAAGAAGACAACACCCATGGTGAATATCATCTCCATCCCATAGCAAAGATTTAAACCATGGGCTAGGTAGAACTCAAACTAACAACTAAAAACATGCATGAATCTCATGGACAACATCAAACATACCTTAGTCTAGCAAACTACCATAGTTGATTTTCTCAAGCTCTCCCCCCCTTCTTCTTAGAACATTCGGCCAAGGAAGAAAAATGTGAAAGGATGGACACTTTTTTTTTTCCTTTGTTTTCATCATATTCCTTTTTTTTTTTTCATTATTTTATTCTTTCTAACATAACCACTAACCCAACATGTTTGCAACATGTTTCCACTCATAGCATGGCCTGTAACACCCCGTACCCGAATCCGTTACCGGAGTCGAATACAAGGTGCACACAGACTTAACTTAATTGTTTTCACAGTCCATAAAAAATAATTTCCAGACAAGCTGGTTACTGCATCACTGTCGCCTTAAAAATCATATCTGGAGTTTCAAAACTCGAAAATCAGTTTCGTAATTTTTCCCTGAAACTAGACTCATGTGTCCATCTACAGATTTTTTCTAGAATTTTTGGTCGAGCCAATTAGTACATTTTATTAGTTAAAGTCTCCCATGTTACAGGGGTCGACTACACTGACCTTCGTGCATTACAACTTGAATATCTCCCTGTGCAGGGCTTCAATACTGATGCCGTTTGTTTCTATAGAAACTAGACTCAAAAAGGAATCTATACATATATGGTATGACTCCTAATTATCTCTGGTTAATTTATAATGAATTTCCAAAGTCGGAACAGGGAATCCAGAAACCGTTCTGGCCCTGTTTCACGAATACCTAAATATCTCTTAGGATACAACTCATTTGACCCTTTCGTTTCTTCCATATGAAAGTAGATTCATCAAGGCTCATTCACATAATTTATTCACTATTTAATTTCATTCCTGCTATTTTTAGTGATTTTTCACATCCACACCACTGCTGCTGTCAGCATCTGTTACTAAAACAAACTATGCCTATTTCATGACTTTTCCTTGATTTAACTAATAATTCATCATGCATGTCCCAAATTATAACCATGACTTGTGTCCAAACATCACAAAACCAATTCCAACCGAACATTTACGCCATTTTCGCATGGCTAAAAGTTTACATACCAATTTCAACAAAGCATAATAGCCTATACATGCCGAAATGTACTCCTAGACCAACTACGAAGAAAATACCAAAAGTTGTTAGCGGTGTGATGACTTCGATGACGGTCCCGAATACGCAAAAATTCGAGTCCAAGAAACCTAAAATAGGTGACAAGCAAACACCGAATGAGTATATAACTCAAGAAGTCATAAGCAATGCACTACCAACCATTAATAACATTATCACAAGAGTAAACAAAATGGAACGAGGCTAATTACTCCATTCAAACCGAACTATACCATAGTTCCTTAGACCTTCGATTCAATCTCATACCAAGTTACACATTCACATTCCATATACTAATCAATAGGATATTTGAGGCATTTTATACACCATTTTGTTTTCGTTACAATCATACATCTACATGACCTTTCACTTATTCCACGATAATTCTTATGTACGTGACTTCAATTTGAATTGTCGCATAGGTTCAAAACTTACCAAGCTCAACTCCAAATATAAACATAGCGCCTATTAGCCATGAAATCAAGGTACTTACCCGATCCGCTGTCCGTGATCAACTCAATAATATCGCACACTCAGTGTCAATAGTGATTCAAAAGCATATAGTGAGTCCACACACTTAGTGCTATATAATCAACTCGCACACTTAGTGTTATATGATCAAACTTGCACACTTAGTGCTGTACAAATTTTAAACCTGCACACTTAGTGCCATTCTCATGATCACAAATGTTTATACCCGCACACTTAGTGCCGAAATCAACAACTCGATGCATCTCACCTCTTTTCTTTTCATTCAATACTTTCATCACCACATACATACATGTATATAAATTTATCATTCCTTTCGGCATAATTACATAGACATTATGTCTATTTAAATCAACACAAAATATATGCTTAGTGACCTACCTTGTGTGGTGTAAAATGATTCCAAGTCGGCTACTCGATGACCTTCGATTTCCCCTTGTTGGACGCCTCTCCTTTAGGATCTTGAGCTTAAACAAATAAATTAACTCATTCAACCGCTTTGCTACACATATTGATATTCACATTTTAATGATTTTATGACATACGGAACGACATGGTAAAATTTTTATCTTGCTACCTCATGCTCTTAGCTATTCGGCTCATAACCATATGCTATAGCCCTACTATCAATAATCCAATCACACATGCATGTATATATATATATATATGGCCGAATGTACAAAGCATAGACTCATCATCACCTATGCTCTTAATTTGATGGCGAATATGCATACATGTATATACACTATTAATCAATCACTAACATTGCACTTCACCTTAATAGCTAGCTTAGCAAACCTCGATTTAACACATAGTTGTTCATAACACAACTTAAGCATACTCTCCATTCCATCAATTCCAAAACTTAATGTCTTACTCAAAAATGCTAAAAAGAAAATCCAAGAGTCATCAATCCACCATCACATGTATCCTTAACAAGCTTCATATTTAGCATGCAATGGCATTAACACAAAATCTACCTTGGCGAATATCATCCCCATGATATAGCAAAGTTTTGAACCATGGACTAATTAGAACTCAAGCTAGCAACTAAGAACATGCATGAATCTCATGGCACAACCTCAAACATACCTTAATCTAGATGCAAGTATGGCCAAATCTCCTCCTAATCCTCTTCCAAACCAAACATGAAGCAAAAACTCATTCCTCCTTCCTTAGAGAATTTCGGCCAAAGAGATGAAAAAAGGATGAACATTTTTTTTCTTTGTTTTCATCATAATCCCTTTTTCTTCATCTTTTCTTTTTTTATCCATTTCATTATTACCCATACTCCTTATTTTATTTTTTTCCTCTCATGATGCACCAACAAAACATGTCTATGACATGTTTTGCCCATATTCTTTGTCATGGCCGCCACTAGGCTTGGATTTAGGGAAATTTGACATGCAAGCCCTCCTTTTTATTACATGCACTATTAGATCCTTATAGATTAGCCTATCACATTTCAAAAGTGTCACACAAGTCCTATTGACTAAATTCACATGAAATTTACTAAATCGAAACTTAAAACTTTCACACATTCATAATCACATATTTTAGACAATAAATACTACGTTCAAACATTTCGGTGACTCGGTTTAGCGGTCCCGAAACCACTTCCCGACTAGGGTCAATTTTGGGCTGTCACATGGCCGGCCACCATGCTTAAATTTTGGGTAAATTGACATGCAAACCCATCATTTTCACAACATGCATTAATAGACCACTTTACATTTGCCTAGCACATTTCTAAATTTTCTCACACAAGTCCTATTTGATAAAAATTCACTTACAATTAACAAAATCCAAACATGAAATTTTCACACATGCATATGTACATATAATGAGCATCAACTATGACGGTTAATTATTTTTATGACTCGGTTTAGCGGTCCCAAAACCACTTTCCGACTAGGGTCAATTTAGGGCTGTCACACTAATCTTTTAAGATGAACTTCATACGAATCCTATCTTTAGCGAATTCTCATACTAAACTTAGTAGCTATCAAGCTACCAGTTAAATTATAACTTAAATCAACTCAGACGAAAACTTATTCTAATGGATGGAACAATCTAAGTCATCCTATGAAATCCTAAACAACCATGTTACGTATCAAGAGAATTCTCAGGGTTGGCAAATAGCTTAGACTCTAGATAACCTCTATACATACCGTGAAAAAACTTGAATTTGGTAGATACCATGGAATTTAGATAACTTCTATACATAGCGTAGACAAAACTCAGGTCTGGAGAATACTTAGACTACCTATAATTATGAATATGCCAATTTCTCTGTATTGATGAGCTACTATGGTCGATTCACTTTTCAGAAACACTACTGAGAACTCTTTTCAGAAAATGCCCCTAGGACAAATTTGAATTTTGCCACTAGGCTATCCAAACAGGAATATCTTCAAACTTACCCAGATCTCTATCATAGATTCAGCTAGAGAAGAAATCTCAAAACTTACCCAGGTCTTGCCACAAAGGCTGTTAACCCTATTTTACCTCAAGGGCATTACAGAATACACTACAAAGTCATCACGAACTACGCCACAAAGGCATAATAGAATAGATCTTATCGTATTTATTTTTCCAAAAAGTGTCATGGTCATGGGCTTTCCATAGATTTATTTCGTGATCTTTCAGTCCGGTTAGCATTATAGCTATCCCACCGAAGGCTACATAATAAATCTTTATTTTCAATGTGATCTGTTTGTCTACTTAACAACGTACCTGCCCTACTAGAGGCAACACAAATGGATCTCTTTCTCACCTTTTTACATAACTCAAAATTGTCTGGCATTTGTCATTTAACATTGAACACACTTACTTAAATTTCATTCATACTCCTAATAGGTTCATACTTTCCAATTCCTAATTTCACATGCATACACACCACACATCATCTTATTCATGCATCACATAACATACCTCATTTGTGAACATACAGAACTTTAGAATACTTAACACACATACACTCTTCAGTTATTCAGGAAGACATCAACGTACAAATAGCCATTGTAAATTAACATGTATGAGTCAGGTTAAAGACTCACCTAAAACTTACCTATAATTTAGCTTGGAGTTCTTGTTCTGATAGTCCTACCCAAACTAGCAGCAACTGTATAAAAGATCATGGAACTTCCATTAAAACTCTATTTACATACAGATTACCAACATATAAATTTCATGTGGCCCCCATGTAGGGCCTCCCACTCACACTCTATTGTTATTACACTTTATAACATCCCTATTCTTCAAAAATCTCAACATGCAAAATTATAGAACTTACTAGTAGATTGAAACATCCACTGATTAAACCAGACACCTCAGCTTCCAATCCTAACGAAGGAGAAGAGATTATTTAGGTTTAGGAAGAAGAACTAGAACATAAAGCAAAAGGAAAGAAAGACAATCTAAAATGTCCCCTTCCTATTATATGTACTTAGTTTCCCTTTTAGTGAATCTTGAAAAGTGTCAAATGCATACTGAAATTCTCTCTTAAATGCCCTATCAAACTGAGAAAAATATAAAAAGCAAATTCATATGCAGATATTGTTTGACTAGTCAAGTCCATTTAATTGACTCTTAACCAATCTTACTGCAATACCTACTAGCACAATTTTTGAGCAAACCGAGCGTACAATACCCCTGGAGATAACTCGTATGTGGCATGGTCTTAAAGACACTTTACTCCCCTATAGCTTTCTTATATACTTAGTAGACGATTCATGCTTAGCCAAACTCTTTGGTGTACTCTTCATTTGTTTTACTGTTTCTTCAATTGAAAAATACCCCAAGATGAAATCCTTAGATGTTCTCACAGGTGGATACTTTATGTGCTAAAATTTAGTTTTCCAGAAGTCTATAAATGATGGACTATGATATCATAATGTGCCAAAACAGGTAACATGCATGCCTACCGGCCCTTTTTCTCGGATTCGCTGATGTTGGGGTGTGACATTCACCATGTGGTATAGATAATTAACATAGCTATATTGAAAATTTTGAAATTTAGGATGAGATACAAGCGTATAATATTTAATTAACCCATGATGGAAACTTGACTCAATGCTTGACATAATGTCAAGTCTTGAGTTCAATGAGATAAAGTACATCATCAATATGTGACTGCTAGCACTAAAAAAATATATAATATTATCCCGGGATGAAAAGTTCTATGTACCTGTAACGATAAAGTGAAGGATGGACATTATACTCTTTATAGACCCAAAACATAAATATGTTAGTTCATTATAATTATAGGAACACTCTTAATAGGATCTGCCTGTGTGAGTTGAAGTGTCACCACTTCTAGGAGCTCAAGGGCTTGGCTCTAACAGCACTCGTGAAAAGAGGTTACAAACACTTGGCCATAATAGTGTCCCTGGATATTGTGCATTGACTAGTGTTGAAATAATTGTGTAAGATGTGTTCGGTTAATCGAATGGAATAGTTGGTTCAAAGCATAGTTTACCATGCCATTTCGATTAACTTTAACATGTTTTCACTAAATAAAGGTTCAATTGTAAGACACCTTCATTTATACAATTGATTTCCAAGATTATCAAAATCTAGAATATTTTGAAAATTGAGGGAGATTGTTGGAACATTTTCAAAATAATATACAATGTTCCAATAGTTGCCAATGAAAAGTTATAAGTAACCAAAAGTTATAACACTTAGTTATTAACCAAAAGTTATCACATTTCATGGTGATGAATGATGTCTCTTAAATTCAAAAAAATTATATCATTTTATTATTTACAATGAATCAATGACTATTCATGGATACATCTATTGAATATCTATGTTTAGTGCTAAAAGATGTAACTATCGATTTAGATAGTTGTGTTCATGAGAACTATAAATAAGAGTCATCATATGTTGGACACACTCAAAAACATAGAAACAAAATTTCTTTCTACTTTCCTCATCTTTTATATTCTTAGATCGTTCTATAAAAAATTACTATAAAAATTCTTTATAGAAATTGATATTATTATTATGCTCCGCTCAATGGACTATTTTCGTCAATGCAAAACGTCGACAGTTATTGGGTTTCATTGTATCCTCGAAGTTTATTTGTCACTAACTCTTTTGGCAACCATAATATAAGTGAAAGTGAATAGAACCTTAAAAAGAGTGACATTGATATATGCCTTGAAGCCTTCATTAATTTTTCATAAGTTCATTTTACCCCATACACCAACACTTTATACTCCATTTTTCCAGGTTCAGATTAGAATGAAAATCTAAAAACACTACTAAAATGAAGTGCAAATCTAATCTATTACACCCAAAAGTTACAATAGAAAGTAAAGAGATTTCAAACAAACCTCATGCAACAAAGATTTGAATCTAAAGCAACTAATCAAAACAAAGATTTGAATCTAAAGCAACTAATCAAACTCTATTTCTCTGATTTCTTCCTATCATATACACTCTACACCATGAAAATAAGTCACAACAAACAATTTACACTCAAATTTTTATTTATGAGAAAGTCAAAATTATCCTGAATTAATTTGCAGAAAGACTAGTCCTAATTTCAAAATTACAAGAAACACTAATAATTAATGAGTCAATATCTTTTTATACATTTTGTTTTCTATAAAAAATTTAATAAGTACATCCATACAAATAATATTAAATTAATCATGTGAAAATATTTTAATAATATTTTAGTTATTTTATTAATAATTATAACATTAATAATTAAATTATTGTTAATAAAATAAATATTATTATTAATTTTATATTAATAATATGTTACAAAAAAACATGAAAACGAATCTAGATTTTTATTACTTTTAATTTATCCAATTATATTCAAATATATATTTAAAATATTTATTAATTAAAATATATATGAAGATGGTTTTATGATTTATTTTTTAGGTAAAACTTTTAAACTCGTGATTTTTCCAATTACCTATTATTATCACATAATAATTAGTAATATATTGATAAATTATTTTTCTAATGTCAGTCTAATAATACAGTTAATAACAAATAATATTCTTGTGAGTTTAATTTTTTCAAACTCATATTTTTATATTATTATTAAAGTTTCGTTTAAAAAAAAGTCATCATTGTAGCTATATCCGCTTAAAAAACAATACAACAAACACCAATATAAACTTAAACGGGATTCAAAGAATTGCTCAAAACCATGCCAAGTGTAATTGCCTATTTACTTCGGCAATCGCCCTTATGCCTGTCGATTAAAACCTTCAATTTCCTTCAAGGGCGTTGCAAAGGGAAAGCAGGACCGGAGCCCCTTAACAAAGTCATTTTTAGACAATATTTTTACCTTTGTACTTCAAAATTTTATCGCCTCTAATACTAAAGTCCTAGCTTCTACCCTAATTCCATTCTGTACTGCCTTGGAAATTTCACATTCAAGTCTGGGGTGGTCCCGTACGTGTTTCTTGTCGTGGATTACAGAGAACAGGAGTGGCATCAAGTCCACTCCCCATCCCTTAGTTTGTCCTTGGTTAGGATCCTACTTAAAATTGCCATTAATGTGATTTAGAAATCTTTAGCTATGGCAACCATACCAAACCAACCTACCTGTCTCAACCTACTTGCATGCCAGACTTTTGCTAATAAGAATTTGTTCCCAGGAAATTTCCACGAAAGCCGTCCATCTCTCTGGCACATGAACTGAGATGCCAGTCGTCTTATCTGCATGATCTTCCTCCAGCTCCAAACTCATTACTTTTACTAGGGACTAAAATGGTAAAATAAAATACACATTCACAAAGAGATTTACATAAACTGTGCTTCAAATTTAGCTCAATTGTTGCTGCTGCCGCGAAAACCCTTTTTGTTGTGCTATTTCACCTGTACATTTATAGAGATGGCAACAGGGCAAAACGGGTAAGAATTTTGCCCACCCCAACCCCAAACCTATCCCAGAATTATATACCCAGCCCCCGACCCCACCCCGATATTGAGAGAAAAAATCCACCCCAACCCAAAATTTTATGAAAAAATTGACCCCGGACTTATTTTATTGCATCAAACAAATTTTGTAATTATAAAATAATTAAATCAATTAGTTTGATATACTATTTTTTTAAATTATAAAATAGTTAGTTTGATGCACCATTTATAATTACAAGTATGTTTGAACTCTATTGCGGACTTTTTTTTAACCATCAACCAACACAAAATATATGAGGTTCAACAGAACATCACTGGCAAGTATAAAAAGAAAATGTAAATTGCATATTATTTACAAATATTAGAACCTGACTTTTTGCCTCTTCTAAACATTTTTTTCAGTAATCAAATGAGGAAAATTTTATAGGAAAACACATACATCATCCAAGCTTTGGTAGACGAAGAGTTGCAGAAATTTATAGAAACAAGAGAAACCCAAAAACCACACCTCAAATAACACTAAAATTATCAACCCATTGTGATCAGTAAACAAAATTAATATACCATGAAGACAAATGGACATAACACATAAAATAATTAAAAGTCGCAGTTAACGGGTTAAGAGAGTTTTCATTGAGGGGATAAATTGTAATTAAAAATAGCAATAGGGGTAATTTGGCAAATATCCTGGGGCAAGGCGGGGCAGATTTATCCTAAACCCAACCCTGACCCGACTAGTTTTTAAATGTAACCTGACCCTAACCCAATTTAAGTAAAAACAAACAAACCCACCCTATGGATCAGGTCAGATCGGAAACAGTCGGTTTCAGTATTTTTTGCCATCCCTATACATGTACAATGCAAAAACCTCAAGTCTCAAATGAGCATCCGAATAAACAACCTCAAGCATGTATTTGATTCTGGTTCAAAGAACAAAAGCTCAAAAGAGATTGGTTAAAATAATGTTCAACCTTGACACTGCTTTTGGACCTGACAATGCTCTGAAACAATCGGCTAAATTTGCAGGTTCACGATTTAAGACATCGGGAAAACATCAAAGGTCATACTCCAGTTTTTGACAGACTAATCCACTATAGTGCATTAATGCTCGATAAATCCAATAAATCTCCATTTGTAGCTTATTAATTCAAAGAATTCTAGGATAGACATTGAAACTAGCCAAATATAAGATCAAGAGAAGAATATGAACTCCCCATGCCAGAGAAGGGTCACCTTATTTTCAATGTGCAATCACAAAGGACCTGGGAAAGTACCATTCTTCCTCTGCTCATTCCACCTCTCAACCTACAACATTTTGGGCAATATAAAATATTAAAATACAAAAAACAAGTTAAATATAATTGCCAAACTTGTTCATTTTCTGTTTCCTTTACAAGTAGCTGCTCATACAAGCAACTAGAGAAAATGAACAAAACATTTTAGAACATGTAGAATGTAAATAGTGAAGACTGGGATGGTTATTCTGTTATTCATTGATCAACCAGCCAACCAATAGCAGGGAACATGTGAAATAATACATTACAGCACAATGACTAGTGAAGTAAATAAAATCCCAATAATTAAAAAAGCATTCACCACTTACCAATATACCTGGTTTCAAAATATCCTAAACATAATCTACATATATTCACATATTAGTTTCATCATATTATCCGCCCGTCTACGCATCTAAAGAACACTAATATAGGAAGATTCATGACTACAAAAACCATTCAATGACAATCTAATTCTTAGTAGGTATTTCCTCTTTTTTGTTTTTAATTATTATCACAGCACTATTAATCATGATCCTATCAACACATCACATAGTACAATTAAATATTGTAGTATACTACTATGATATGATACTTCTGCTGATTCAGTAGGCAAATATACCAGCACAAAAGTCTATAGTAGAATCAACTAAACACTATAGAAGTTTGGTGAGAAAAACAAGAACCTGGAACTTGCTTATGCCCTTGAATATTGGAGGATAATTCATATTTACAACTATTAAGCTGTGTATGAATCAGTTGGTATCTAAAACCACAAATTATGCCACAAGCTTTATCAATGATGACCTAAGCTTGTGAACAACAGAAATTGGTACTAGAAAGTCAGAAAACAAGCACACAATGATAAAGTTCATATGATAAAGCCTACATTCTCTACAACAGGATGAAATCTAGCGCAGTTATGATTTAAAAAATTAAACAAAAAGAAAAAGGTATACTAACCCATTCACCAGGACAAAGAGAACGATAGTATTTGGCAAATCTCTCACATTCATTAGATTCTCCTTTTGCAGCCAAGCACCTGTAGTTGATTTCAAAAAATAAAAAAGAAGATTACATTTGCTAGTTTCCTAACAAGCAGAATTTGAAAATTAACAATCAATATACCTGTGGAACTCAATGTAACGGGTAAAACAATGTCTAGTTTGATTTGTTGTAGGGAAACGAAAGTCAGCTGGGGCTGTTTTCAGTGCAATCTGTGGCAATACAAGAAAAAGAGATAGTATGGAGGAAATGTGAGAACTAATAGATATAACTTGATGTGAATTTGTTTCTTGCCAGCTCAGCGAAAATTCAATCATGACAGTCCAGATTAATTTACCAAAGGAAATATAAAGAAGAATAAATACACATATCTATAAGTTCAGCATGCATGTGCGCGCACAGCCTTCCATGAGAAACAGATGAAAGAAAAGCTACTACAGTTTCATGACGCCACAGAAAGGGCATCCGAAACTTCTTAATGCAGAATCAAAGCATCTTCTGATTCATAGTTCAAAAAGAAGTTGGCGGATAACAGAAGCAGCCGCCAAAGATGTTTAAATACATTTACAACGATTTTCAAGGTTGCTTGTAATGCCCATGCCTTAAACTTGTTACAAGTCCAATTATGAGAGCATAATTGGGAGTTTGAGTAGGCTTTATCTTTTGTTGTTGAGACCTAGCTTTATGTTTTTCCTTTTTCTTTTTGGTCAAATAATCCTAGCTTTAAGTTCACTTATGTTAAAACTGAAGGTTTTTTTTTTTTTTATTTCATTCCTTCTTCTGGTTTTTTATGTGGGAAGAAAATTTTCATGACTCTCTAAGAGTCTTATTTTGGGCATCCCCTTACATTATTGGATTATATGTATAGTTTAGGTACCATCATTTTAAGTCACATTTGTTAATTTGTTAAATGGTTAGCTTCCTAATTAGACTCTGGAGTATTTGCTAAAGTCATAATTGTACTACATGTCCTAGTTCTTATTTGAACATGAGTGCTATGATTCTATAAAAGAAATCTTCATTGGAAGGTAGAACTACTTGAGAAAATTTCCAGCATTATTGCTTGGTTTGTCATTTGAGAAAATAAACCTATGGTGTGATTCCTAAGGTCAAAGCCCATATGATTTCTTATTATTACTTTCAAAAATTAAGAACCAGCTCCAAGCTACTTAACCGAAGAATGGTCATTTAACAAACTTTTGGTTTAGGACAAGAAAAGATTTCAAATTAATGTTCACAGACATGATTCAAAATTCCCACACCTAACCATCAATTGATGTTCACAAACATAATTCACAATACAATAACGGACTTAGAACAAGAAAGTTGAACAGCATCACAAATTACATAAATCATCCAAGAACCACATGAAAGTTAACTTCATTAAGTCATTAGATGAGGACACACTAAGTATTTTTATCTTCTATCAATTCAAGGTCAGAATAGAAAAGACACCAAGAAATAAGTTAAAAGTTTTAAATATATATATCTGCATGCTTAAACTTGGCATTTTGCTTTTAAAATATCCTAGTTTCTCTTTAGATAATACCTTCAATTGCACAAGTCCACAATTGCATTCCAATATTGTAGATACTTATTGTTGGCTATTCACATTTACTCCCAGAATTCGATAGAGCACTGCACCTAGGTTGGGACAGTGCAGCCTCGAGCAGTGCACCTTGAAGTTCTACACCTAGGAGAAACTCTCCCTGGAGCAAAGCAAGGTCGTAAAACTTGCTAATAGCACAGCTTGGCAAAGCTTGCTTGGCACTACTTGCCTATCAAGCCGGTAGTGGACTTTGCACGAAAAGAACTATAGCATGACATGGAACAGCTAAGCAGCATGCATCACTACATAAAGAGCAGTGGAGCTAATCCGGAAATGGGCATAGGACTCTTGGGTTTACTCCACCTTTGAGATATCCTAGAGAGTATATTTTGGAGTCACGTATGGAAATCCTTAAGATAACTCCTTAACCTTAGCGATATTTTCCTTCTCCCTTCGCATAGGTAATGCATTCCTGAATGTAGCGATATCATGTGATCAACCTTTATATCATCTACAACCTAGAATTCTCCCATGAGAAATTTTGAACTCATTGTAACCCATCAACCCATGTTTTTTACCACAGTTGTCATCTTCATAACTTCCCAATCTCTTCTGTAATTTATATTGGTGGAAATATAATCAAGGTTACAAAGATTACATATTATTAGATCATTCAATAATTAGACAAACTTTGGTCCCTCAAGAATTTCTCTGTAGCTTTCTATCTGAATCATTCCTATAGCCATGCTTTTTCACCTTTACTTGCCAAGAACTTGCTCTTTAGGATCTATTCTAAGCTTCTCTCCACCTTCTCACACAACATTGCATTGTAAGTTGGATATTTCCTCTGCTTAGACAAACAACCTTCTACAAATGTCTTTAAAGTATGTCTGAATTTATAGATCAAATGGCATAATGCTTCCTACAGTACGACCTTTGATGTCAACATGCTTCGCTCTCTATGTAAGTAAGAATACAATCTCCCTCGGTGTCTTCTTAAGTTACTTTAAACAAAATAATTCATAACTGCTATAAAGAGAAGAAAACGCATTGGTCTTTGCAACAAGATAAACTTACTCTATAACTTATCATTCATAGAAAGGCAAGGAAGGGTGACAAGAGAAACCATTGGTATAATGTGAGCAGTGACTATTAAAGTTTCCTTTCAAATTATATCCTAGTTTTAGATTAAGTTTTTGTTAGGCAAAACAAACCTCACAGTGAAACTACAATTGCGTATTCCTAGAAAATTTGACTAAATAACAAAACAAAACACATATGTACCAGTTTACCAAAGTAAAGCCTCTATACTTTTATTATACTCAAATAAATGTTTAACTATTAAATTCGCAGAGCAATCCTTAACCTTTAATTTGTAAAGACCTTAACCGTTAATTTGTAACAAATAAGCCGTTCACATAAATCAATTTTTCATCTGAAATAAAGTCTTCTTTGGGTATAAATCAGAAGGCAAAAGCTTATTTGGGTACAACAAAAGGGCTTAGAAAAATCAAAATAGTTCAAGGTTTTCTTTACTATTTTAGCCTTGTAATATACAAAAAGATTCACTAGGCTACAAAGATAAACAATCTATCCTATTATGCGAACCAACGCAGTATTCTACGCACAAATTCTTCATTTGATGTGGAGCCTAATGCAATTCTCAACAATGATGGTTGACCACTTATGACTGAGACAACTCTTAACGTATGGTACTAAACTTCTAGAACATTCCGCTTAAAAGTTATTCAAGTAACACATGTTAAACACTTTTTCCCCTAAAGCAATAAACTTTCAGATTCATATGACTTTCAAAATTTTATTATGCCCCTATTTGTTCAGCATCTGCAGGGAATGAAAAAGTCACAACTAAAACCTAGAAATGTAAAAAGAGGGTGTCATTAAAAGACCAAAGTAATTAGCCCATCTTAGGTAAAGATGAAAACAATGAACAAATTTGAGATCAATGGAGGAAATCTCTATCGGAAATTGAATCTCTATACAGATATTTCTTTGATTTTCTTTTTCATATCCGAACCTTATAAAATATTCGGGGGACGGGGGGAATGAAGAGAAAGCGAGAGGTTACCTCGCCTGCCATTTCTGATCCGGCGAATGAGCTAAGACGGTGAATCGCTGATATTTTTCCCTGACGGATTTTAAAATTGATTAGAACCGAATAGCCAACAAATACTCTCCCGGGTTCCTCCCATTACGCTCTAATTGTGCTATCAGTCCCTGCACTCATCTCACATTTTACATTTAATCCCTCTATTTTAATTTTTGGAAGGAATAAAGCAACATTTGGTCCTTAAACATATCAATTTTCTCAACTTAGCTGGAAACACGAAAATTATACATTTTTACATACCCTTTCTAACTTAAAATCATATAGTTTTGATAAAATTCTTGTCGAAAAATAATTAATTTTTATAAAATAATTAAAGTGCACTTAAAATATGAATATATTGAATTTTAGATAATTTTATAATTATTTTTGATGAATTTTGGTTATTTTTGACAGATTTGCACGAAAGGCGAAAAATGACTGGCAGACACTGCTAGAAGCACAAAATCGAGAAACAATTTGAAGTATCGCGGTGAACTAAATTTTAGCCTAAGACGGTCTAAAATTATATGTATTAATTCATAATATAATTAATTTTAATTTATATCCAATTTAATTTGGGTTAATAAATTATTATTAATTAATTATGAAAAAGTGGTCCAGTTGAACCGAATCGAGTGAACTGAACTGCCCAAGAAATGGACAGCCTAAAACCGTCCCAAGAGCTGACCCAAAGACTTGTTGCATTCAAACCCCTTCACAATTGGTGGCTTTATAGATATGCCCAAGCCAAATTTAACAAAGATGAAACCATCAACTTTGCCACATGTGTGGTCGGCCAAGGGATGGCTCTTTGGCTGCTATTTTTAGCTAATTTTAGCAGCCATCTTCAGCTATAAAAACTCCCCCTTGGCTGATCATTCAACATACCTCAAATCATTCACATCTTTTCTCTCTTCTTTCCACTTTCTCTCTTCTTTGCCATTCTAAATTCTCTTGCTGTCTTGACGATTTCCTCCCTTGGAAAAGGGGTGTTCATCATCCATTTTGGAGCAACATTGAAGCGTTTGTAGCAGCTTTGATCAACGAGGACAACAGAGAACGAAGAACGGAGCAGGCTAATCAAGCCATGGAAAAACACCAGATTTGATTCTTGTTCCCTATCTCTTTAATTTTTGTTGTTGTTATAATGAACATATCTATGAATATTTATGTTGTTGGAATGGTTAATTTAATCAATTTAGCTTGAATTTAATTCGTGTTAGGTTGATTGCATTTTGTGTTCTTAAATTGTTAAAATTGTGTTTATGTTGTTATAGGCCTTGGTAAGATGCTTGATTAAGTAAAATCATGACTAAGTTATTCTTGCATTACAATTGTTAGGTAACTAATGAATTAAGTATTTAAATAGATTGAAATTGTAATTAATAGACACAGTACTTAATCTATGCATGTTTAATCATTTAAGGTAGCTGAGGGTTAAATTAGCAACGGTATCTGACGATACAATTGTCTTGCATAGCTTGCAAGATTATTGTGATTAAACTGTTTCAAGGTAAGCATACTTTGTTACCTCACATAGTCTTTTGTATGCTTATTAAATCGAGTTAATTGTTTGAATTGACATAGGGTTATGTTTAAGAGATTATTTCAATTTAATAAGTATGTATGTGCTATAACATATTTACCTATTAAGATTTGTTTAATCGATTGAATTGACATAGAGATATATCCAAGAGATGAATGGATTTTGGTAGGTGAGTATTTTGTAACGCCCCAATTTTTGGGTTTTCTGTGTTTCTGTGATTTTTCAAATTTGTGTGTGCTCTGGTTGGTTAATATATATATTTTAGTAGGTTAATGGGCCTTTGGAAGGCTCAAACTTAAGTTAAATCCGTGGTAGTCTTCGGAATTTTAATTTTATGAATAGGTGATGCAATTGGCGTTTGGGCTTTTAAGAGTAAAGGGGTAAAAGATGACACAAAAAGGAGTGTGGTGTAGTGGCAAGGTGGCGCCACTTAGGGGACAAGGAAGTGACGCCATAGAGGAAGCAAGGGGTCCAAGGTTCAAGTCTTGGCTCTTGCAATATATTATGGTTTTCTTTTCAATAAATCTGGAAGCAAGTAGGTGCGCTTTAAAGTTTAATATGTTGGATTTATGACACAAATGAGTTGATGGCCTAGTGGTGGTGGCGTGAGTTGGCATGTGAGAGGACTTTGGTTCGAATCCCTTGGCACGCAAAGGTTGATTATTTCACTATGTTGGGACGGCAAGAGTTGGTGTTGCTTTTAAACTCTGGTGATGGAGGGATCCCACATTGGGAAGATAACATAAGAGTAGATGGAGAGCTGGCTTTAAATAGAGCAAACCATGAGAAGAGTAGGCATACCCTTCTTGGCTGATCCCTTTCGCTTTGTGACGTGTTCGTTTCGGTTGGGTGACAGCTAAGAGTGTTTGGAGCGCAGATTAACTGCAGTCTCCTAAGAGGTGTGTATTTCACATTACTCTAGCAGTAGGACGGCTATTTCAGGTCGCGATGGGCTGAAATGGGCCATGTAGTCCCAATGGGTCCATAGGCCCAAGTGAATAAGTTGTAGAATTACCGAAATACCCTTGTAAGGTAGAATTATTGAAATACCCCTGTAGGGTAGAATTATCGAAATACCCCTGTTGGGTAGAATTATCGAAATACCCTTGTAGGGTAGAAATACCGAAATACCCCTGTAGGGTAGAATTACCGAGATACCCTTGTGGGGTAGAATTAACGAGATACCCTTGTGGGGTAAAATTACCATTTTGCCTAGGGTGTTAAATGACTATTTTGCCCATCGTGCGTAAATGAATAACTTGTGTGATGATTGGGTTAGTTGGCGTGGATTTATGTTAGTTATCGTTAATTCGTAAGTTTAATGTGTTAGTGATCGATTGTAGGATTATCGCGTGAGAGATATCGTCATCAATCATCATCAACTAGGTGTGTAAACGACACTCTCCCTTAGACTGAATCGGTAAAAGCCGAAATACCGAAACGTTAGTATTTTGTGAACTCATGACGTCTGGCCGTGAGATAGTTGTTAATGAATATGGTGCATTTGGATGATTAGAGTGCAGAGTGTGCATTTTCGTGCATAACAGTATTGTTGGGCTTAATGGGCCGAAAAGAGGCCAATGGGCCAACGGGCCCATTTTGGTAAAAAGACGAGATAAGTACTTTTGATTACTTAGTAAACGTTAGAATGAGTATGAAACCTTAACAATAGGTAATAATTACTGAAATACACTTATGCATGCAAAATTACGATTTTACCCCTAAGGTTATTTTTTTCTAAAAAGCATGATGTTCTATTTCTGTATACGTATGCCATGACATATTATTTCGGTTGCATGGGACATGGGTTTATATTGATGGAGGAAGCGTTCTAGTAGCCTCGCTGTAATCTGGTGGCCTCCCATATATACATTACGGTGACTCATCACAATATTTGGCACCTCATTTGCAATCTGGTAACCGCCACATATATATATCTGCTCGGTGGCCTAGCCACAATATCTATATTTGGTGACTTCGTCACAATATCTGGCAGCCTCGCTGTAATTTTTGTAGTGTGTAGCGGTTGGGTGGGTCGAGTAGTCTCCCCACATGGTGTAAGGATGGTACGGGGGTGTTATGGATGGCTTTGGGTTGGGGTTTCTACATTCATGATATATTTGTTCTGTATCTGCTATGGGCCAATGGGTTTTATTCTGATTTCTGTACTGGGCCAAGGCCTAGATAAGTCTGGCTCTGAAGTTTGATCTGTTTTGGGCTATGGTTGGGTTATGTTACTGACTCGGAGGTTTGATCTATTTTGGGCTATGGTTGGGTTATGTTACACACTGAGTTTACTGAACTCACCCTTTTATTTTCATCTCTGTAAGAAATCCCCAACCATAGTGGGCTTGGAGCTGTGAGGGATTCAGAGTGGCCACATCATCTGCAAAGTTGGTTTTTCTAAGTTAGTTTATTTTTATTATTTTATATTCTGATTTAATTTTGGGTTTTAAGTTGTAATAAGGCCGCTATGTAAATTTCTCTTTCCGCTATGGTTTCATTTTCTGATTATATTTATACTATGTCGAAACTGCTAGTGTTAGGCTGCGCGGGTTTTCAAAATTAATAAACGTTTTCCAAGACTCAACAAGAACAACAAATGGATAGCCTAAAGATTGATAAACCGGCTTTTCATTCAACCGCTGTTTTTAGAAAGACCACCCCAATCACTTAAACCAACGAATGCATACTAAGTCGTAAGTCTATGTGACACGTTATATCTTGCAATAACGTCTAGGCCAGGTTTGGGGTGTTACATTTAGTGGTATCAGAGCCAAGTTGCAACAACTCGACTGTGGAACGGGTCTAAAAACGAGAGTTTGTAAAGAAACACTAAATAAAGGTTTTCGAAAATCGTTTTTTTGAAACTTGATTATAAATTGTGTTCGAGAATGTTTCCAATATTTTCTCTTTACAAATGGATGATTTTAAAGATTAAAATTGGTTTTCTAAACTTAGTTTTTTTAGAAGGTGGCACACCGAATCTCCTGCCCAAGTCTGTAAGTTTTCTGAGTCTTTCTGATTGTTTCTGAAATATTTGTTATATGCTTGTACAAAACCTTATCATGGTACATTAGTTAGGGTAACACTGGAACTATAGAAACTCTGATAAGTAGACTGAGACTGTAGCTAGGCTACCGCAAAAGGAAACAAACTCAAACTCAATTCTTGTGATTCATAAGACATCGTAATAAACTTTGAAATATTAAACTGATTCATAAAATTCTTAACCAGATAATACGAAATGAGTACATGAGCAGCTCGTGGAAGAGGCCGTGGACGTGGCCGAGGTAATGCTCAGGCTGAATCTTCGTCTTCATGATATGTGCCGGCAGCAGATGCACCGGTACCACCGGCAACAGAGGTAGAGTCTCATGATCGAGGTGCCGGAGATGATGCTCTGTCCCAGGCAATGCTCCGAGTTTTGGAAAAGGTTACTGGGGTAAGTACGGGAAACGAAATTCGGGGGTCTATTTCTGAACGGCTCCGGGCCAATGGAGCAGAGATATTTAGGGGCGTATCTAGTGTAGCTCCAAATGTGGCTGAGTATTGGATAGAAGCCACAGAGCAGATTATAGATGATTTGGACTACTCTATGGAGCAGAAACTGAAGGGAGCCATATCGGTACTCAGGGATGAGGCTTATCAGTGTGGCTCACAGTGAGAGATGGAACTCCTGCTGACAGTGTGACTTGGGAGCTGTTTAAGACAACCTTTAAAGGAAAGTATGCTGGGGCAAGTTACGTGAACGCTCGCCGGAAAGAATTTCTAAACCTGGTCCAAGGGAGTAAGTCAATAGCTGAGTATGAGTCTGAGTTTCTGAGACTGAGCCGGTATACTTTTGGGATTGTCACTACAGAGTATGAGTGTAGCGTACACTTCGAGGATGGTCTGAGATGTGAACTTAGGGTGCTGATTGCTCCGCAGAAGGAGCGTAACTTCGCTGCTTTAGTGGAGAAAGCTAAGATAGCTGAGGAGGTGAAGCATACAGAAAGACAGAATCATAAGAAAGATCATAACCGTTTTAGGAGAGATTCAGGACTTTCAGGTGGTATGAATAGGAATGTTAAGAGAGCAAGGGTAATGGAGCCAGTTCGAGCAGTACCAATGGATGCTGTTAGACCGTAGGGTTGTAAGAATTGTAGGAAGATGCATATGGGCGAGTGTCGGAAACGTTCTGTTGCTTGTTTTTGATGCGGATCTATGGAGCATAGGGTTAAGGATTGTCCCCAGGAACCAGATTAGGTTCAAGTTTTAGAGCAGAGGGTCGCTCAACCAGTGAGGGGTAGACCATAGTTTTTGAGAGGACGTAGGCAAGGCAGTGGTGGTAATGGAAACGGTCGAGGAAGAGGAGCGCCTGGAAGGGGTGCTAGATTTGCTGAGGCTCATTAGCCGGCGCTGGTGTATGCAGCTCGTCACCGAGAGAAGGGTGATGCACCTGACGTCATAACTGGTATGTTTCTGATTTCCAGTATGCCATACACTGCGTTGATAGATGTTGGATCTACCCATTCATATGTTGCATGCGCTATATCTGGGTCGCTGGTTGTGCGCTCTGAGGAGACCGTGAGTAAGGTATCTGTATAAAGTCCTTTGGGTCACTCGGTTAGGGTAGATAAACTGTATAGAGATGTGCCTATAGAAACTCAAGGAAAAGTTTTCTCTGGAGATCTGATGGAGCTACCTTTTGGAGAATTCGATCTCATTTTGGGAATGGATTGGCTTGTTAAGCATAGGGCTACTCTGGATTGTGCTGCTAAGCGAATAATGTTAAAGAACACAAAGGATGAGGAGGGTTTAATGATAGGCGAGCGTAGGGATTATCTGTCTAATATGATGTCAGCATTGAGAGCCGAGAAGTGGATTCGAAAGGGATGTGAGGCTTATTTGGCATTTGTAAGCCAATCGAAAACTGAGGATCTAACAGTGGATAAAATTAGAACCGTCAAGCATTTTCAAGATGTTTTCTCAAAGGAGCTTTCGGGTTTGTCCCCGAACCGAGAAGTTGAGTTTGGAATCGACCTGTTGCCTGGAACGGCACCGGTGTCCATTGCACCTTATAGGATGGCACCGAAGGAGTTGTTGGAGCTGAAAGCCCAAATTCAAGAGTTATTCGATAGAGGCTTCATTAGACCAAGTGTGTCTCCGTAGGGAGCACCAGTGTTGTTCGTAAAGAAGAAAGATAGGTCAATGCGAATGTGCATCGATTATCAACAGTTGAACAAACTGACGATTAAGAACAAGTACCCACTGCCGAGAATCAATAATTTATTCTACCAACTTAGAGGAGCTTCAGTATTTTCTAAGATTGACCTTCGATCTATGTATCATCAGTTGAGGGTTAAGGAGGTGGATATTCACAAGACGGTATTCAGAACTCGGTATGGTCACTATGAGTTCTTGGTTATGCCATTTGGGTTGACGAATGCACCTGCGGCATTTATGGATATGATGAATCGAGTGTTCCAGCCATAGTTAGATCGATTCTTGGTCGTCTTTATCGATGATATTCTGGTTTATTCTGAAACTGAGGAGAAGCTTGATGAGCATCTTCAGATTGTCTTTGTAAGTCTTTGAGGAGAAGGAGCTTTATGCGAAATTGATGAAGTGTGAGTTCGGTTGAGAGAGGTAACTTTCTTGGGGCATGTTGTCTCTTTGAAGGGATCAAGGTGGACCTCGAAAGATTGAAGCAATTCTGGAATGGAAGCCACCGAGGTCAGTGTCAAAAATTCGAAGTTTTCTGGGTTTAGCTAGGTACTATAGAAGGTTTGTGGAAGGACTTTCTATGATGGCAGCGCCTTTAACAAAGCTTATAAGGAAGGGAGTACCGTTTGTTTAGACTGAGAAATAACAGGAATCTTTTGAGAAGCTGAAGAAAGTTCTGACCGAGGCACCTGTACTGATTCAGCCGGAGTTTGGTAAAGATTTTACCGTATGCAGTGATGCATCACATGTAGGGTTAGGCTGTGTGCTGATGCAAGAGGGTAAAGTGGTTGCTTATGCATTGCGATAGCTTAAACCACATGAAGTTAACTATCCTACTCATGATCTAGAGTTGGCAGCTGTAATCTTTGTGCTTAAGATTTGGAGACATTACCTGTACGGAGAAAGGTGATTATATACACAGATCATAAGAGTCTTAAGTACTTGCTGACTCAGAAGGAGCTGGACCTTAGGCAGCGGAGATGGATAGAGTTGCTTAAGGATTATGACTACGCGATTGAGTATCACCCAGGCAAAGCTAATGTGGTGGCTGATGCCCTAAGTCGTAGAACTGTATCTGATCTGAGAGCTATGTTTGCTCATTTGAGTCTGTATGAAGACGATAGTCTGTTAGGAGAACTGCAAGTTAGGCCAACCTGGGTGGATAAGATTAAGGAAAAACAGTCGAGGGATGAGTCCCTGGTTTCTCGATTCCGGCAGGTTAAGAATGGGGATACTTCTGAGTTCGGACTGAACAGTGAAGGAGTTCTGTATTACCGAGGTAGAGTTTGTATTTCGAAGGACTTTGACTTGAGGCAAGTAATTTTAAAAGAAGCTAATAGAGGTTTGTGTGCTATGCATCCTGGAGGGAGTAAAATGTACCACGACTTAAAGGAGTTGTATTGGTGGCCTGGATTGAAGCGAGAGGTAACGGAAGTTGTGCGAAAATGTCTGACTTGTCAGCAAGTGAAAGCTAAACATCAATTACCTTCCGGACTTTTGCAGCCAGTAAAAATACCACTTTGGAAGTGGGAGAGGGTAACCATGGATTTTGTGAGTGGGTTACCCTTGACACCGTCGAAGAAGGACTCGATTTGGGTAATTATGGATAGATTGACCAAATCTGCTCATTTTATACCTGTCGCACTGATTATTCACTTCAGAAGTTAGCCAAATTGTATGTGGCGGAAATGGTGCGACTTCACGGAGTGCCAGTGTCGATTATTTCTGATCGAGATCCTAGATTCACATCTCGATTTTGGCAAAAGTTGTATGAGGCGTTGGGTACGCGGTTGAACTTTAGTACAGCCTTTCATCCTCAGACTGATGGTCAATCGGAAAGGGTTATTCAGATTCTGGAAGACATGTTGAGGGGTTGCGTTATCTACTTTCGAGGCAGTTGGGAGGATTACTTACCGTTGGCAGAATTTGCATACAACAACAGTTATCAGGCAAGTATTCAAATAGCTCCTTATAAGGCACTGTATGGGCGAAGATGTCGTACACCTAGTTGTTGGACCGAGTTGGGTGAACAACAGGTTCTTGGACCTGAGTTGGTGGTAGATACTGAGGATAAGGTCAAGTTGATTAGAGACCGGTTGAAGGAAGCATCTGATAGACAGAAGTCCTATACAGATTTGAAGCGCAAGGAAATTGAGTACTCTGTGGGTGATATGGTCTTCTTGAAGGTTTCACCTTGGAAGAAAATATTAAAGTTTGGAAAGAAAGGCAAGTTAAGTCTGCGGTTCATTGAGCCTTATAGGATTCTTAAGCGAGTGGGTCCAGTGGCTTATCAGTTGGAGCTACCTCCAGAGTTGGATAGGATTCATGATGTCTTTCACGTCTCCATGTTAAGGCGGTATCATCCTGACCCTACTCATGTTGTGTCGGTTGCAGAAATCGAGGTCCAAATAGACTTGACTTTTGAGGAAGAGCCTGTGCAGATTTTGGATCGAGATGTTAAGATTTTGAGGAGGCAATCAGTTCCATTAGTAAAGGTGCTGTGGCGTAATCATGGCAGAGAGGAAGCTACTTGGGAGCCAAAAGTAGCGATGCGTCAACAATATCCTCATCTGTTTGATTCAAGTAAAATTTCGAAGACGAAATTTCTTTAAGGAGGGTAGAGTTGTAATGCCCTAATTTTTGGGTTTTCTGTGTTTCTGTGATTTTTAAAATTTGTGTGTGTTCTAGTTGGTTAATATATATATTTTAGTAGGTTAATGGGCCTTTGGAAGCCCCAAACTTAAGTTAAATCTGTGGTAGTCTTCAGAATTTTAATTTTATGAATAGGTGATGCAATTGCCGTTTGGGCTTTTAAGAGTAAAGGGGTAAAAGATGACACAAAAAGGAGTGTGGTGTAGTGGCAAGGTGGCGCCACTTAGGGGACAAGGAAGTGACGCCATAGAGGAAGCAAGGGGTCCAAGATTCAAGTCTTGGCTCTTGCAATATATTTTGGTTTTCTTTTCAATAAATCTGGAAGCAAGTAGGTACGCTTTAAAGTTTAATGTGTTGGATTTATGACACAAATGAGTTGATGGCCTAGTGGTGGTCGCGTGAGTTGGCATGTGAGAGGACTTTGGTTCGAATCCCTTGGCACGCAAAGGTTGATTATTTTGCTATGTTGGGACGGCAAGAGTTGGTGTTGGTTCCTCTCAATTTTAAATTTAGTGAATTTATCAAGTTTGTCTCAATAGGACCACCCAAACTTTAGGATATGAACTCGTTAAAAGTAAGAAACTCAACCTCATATGTCGGTGAATTCATCAAGTTTGTCTTAATAGGACCACCTAAATTCTGGGCTATGAATTCATTAAGAGTAAGAACTTAACCTTATGCATGTACGTTATTCGTCATAAGGATAGGTAAAATGTACACTATGAATCTTTCCATAGTTTCGTTTGACCACATTGAACTTAGAAAACTAAGTCGGGTATCCACCATGAATTCCTCAACCACTAGGCTTAGAAATATCCTCCTCGATGAATCAAGAACCATTTTCCTACTTAACTTTTTGGTTAATGGATCAAATAGTTTCCTTTTAGTCCTCACGTACTCCAAAACAAGTACTCTATTCTTTATTAAATGTCTTACAAATTCAATATGCCTCTTCTTATCATTGTAAGCTTGGCTCATAGCAACACAAATTGCAGCTTGTAAGTCACATAATAGAGATACGAAAGGTGTTGGTTTTCCCCATAAAGGAATCTTTGCAAGTAAATTCCTAAGCCACTTGACTTCTTGCCCAGCTAAGTAAAGAGCTATAAATTATGATATCATTGTGGAGCAAGCAATATACGTCTATTTATCAAACTTTTGAGAAATAGTTGCTCCTCCCAAAGTAAAGACATACCCACTTGTAGAGCTAACTTCATCATTATTAGTTACCTAGTTTGCATCACAATATCCCTCTAGAATTGTAGGGTATTCAAAAATTTCCAATTTCCAAGTTATTGTACCTTTAAGGTATTTAAGAAAATGATTTAGAGCATTCCAATGCTCAATGCTAGGATTATGGGTATATCTACTTAGTCTACTAATTGCATAAGCAATATCAGGCTTAGTGTAGTTCATAAAAAACATAAGGCTTCCAATAATTTTAGCATACCCTTTTTGAGAAACACTATTTCCTTTACTATTCATTAGTAGTATGCTAGAATCAAAAGGAGTTCTCACAAGGATTACATCAAAACTATTAAACTTCTTTAACACTTTCCCAATATAGTGAGATTGGTTTAAAGTAAATCCATTTTCTAATTTAGTAACCCTAAATCCTAAGTTTACATCTACCTCTCCTAATCAATCATATCAAGCTAAGTAGATAAGAAATTTTTGGTTCTGTTAATGACTTCTATATTAGTGTTAAAAATTAACATGTCATCCACATACAGACTTAGCATGACACAATCAAAACCAAACATTTTAGAATACACAATGCATCTGTACCATTAACAATAAAACCAAAACTTAGAATAGTCTTATGAAATTTCTCATATAATTATTTTAGAGCTTGTTTGAGACCGTACAAAGATTTTTTTAGTCTATAACTTTATCTTCCATACCAGGTGCTACAAATCCTAGAGGTTGCTGCATGTATATCTCATTGTCCAAATCACCATTCAAGAAAGTTGTCTTTAAATCCATCTGATGTACCAACAAATTATGAATAGACGTTAAAAAAACAAAACACGAATGGTCGAGATCTTAATCACAATAAAGTATGTATCAAAATAATCTATTCCAAATTTTTGAGTGAACTATTTTACAATTAGTCTTGTCTTATACCTCTATATTGACACGTCTAGTCTAATTTTTTTTCTAAAGGCCCATTTATTACTAATAGGTCTAAAACCTCTAGGCAAGTTTATGACCACCTATAAACGTGTTATCATTTATAATAAAAATAACACACCAAAAATATATATAAATTAAATTAGCGGTGTCTGCAAGTGCATAGTTCAAATTGTAATATAGTATAGTTAATAAGGAAACATTTGGAAGTATTCTGAGGATCGTATGCAAGGGAGGATGAAATAAATCTATAAAAAAACTTTTTTACAATAATAAGTCAAAATAGTATTAATTAAATCATATGTTAGGACAGATCATAAAATAGATTAATGATAGAAATTAAATAGCTAAAATAAATGAACAAGAAAAATATCAAATGACTTAAATCAATAAAACCAATCAGGAAGATTAACTCGCTCCAAGGTTTGTAATTAACTTTAGATTAAGGTTTTAAGGTGGATTAGATATCGATTAACCAATTATTACCTTTCGATCTCTATCTAATTAATCAATTGGTTGATACTCGTTTATCTCCAGACCTCACTTTCTCAACCAAGATAAACTATGATTTACTACGTTCAACTTATCTCCTGATCTCGTCTAACTTATGATAACTTCCTAGGGTTGTCAAGCCTAGGGTTTAAGAACACATAATCTATACAAACTAATGCTCTTGGGAAACCTTAAATCCTCTGCTAATCATGTCCCCATCCACTTGTTAATCTTCGCTAAGGGATTTAGCCACTCAAGTTATTCATAATCTCTAACTCAACTGAATTAATCATGTAAAAAACACGATTGAATCATAAGAGAAATGAGATTAAAATAATCATGGATTGACATCGAATGGAGAACAAAATAGTAAATCGATTGATTGGAATAATAAAATATGTTGATTGCAAAGAAGAAATAAACTAAATACTTCAATAATATAAAATAACCCTCAGATCGAAATCGATTCCAAGAGGAAAAACAAATAGTTTAGAAAATCCGAAAAAAAGCTAATCTAATCCTACTCCTAAACTATTAGGGTTTTTGATTGCGTCTAGGGCAACTTAGTTACATCAAACCCCTAATGTCTTATTTATAGGAGTGCTGGAAGCCCAAATTAAGTCTTCAGCATGTCCTAGGTCTTCATATAAAGTCAATTATGTGGACAAAAATAACCTCGACATACTTGGGTAGCAAGTCAACCTATGTCGCACCATACAAGGTCTGTGGCGCGACACAACATTCAATTTCTACCTTGTATGATATTCATTTCATGCCTTGATGTCCCGAGAAGCTTGTGCATCAGTTGTGCCTTGCTCCCACATCAATTGGGTCTATAAGTTTTCATCCTGCACACTCAATTACACATATTAGCACTACCTAAGGCTCGTGTCAGCCTAATAGGTCACAACACTCACAAATTGTGTTAAAAAGCACTTATTTTACTAATATTTAATCTTAAGTACTAAATATCAAAAACATAATATTAAATATGAAATTGCCTATAAATCAAGCTCCTTAAGTGCGGAAATAACTCGAATTATCTACTACATTTGACGACAAGTTAAATACCCCCCACACTTAAGTCTTTTCTTATCCTCAAGCAAACTGAACAAAACAAAATAAGAACAAAAAATAAACTAAACTGAAAATGATAAATAAACATGCCAAGAAAAGAAAATATACTCGAGCTATCTTAATATAGGAAACTGGGTAGAAATATATTAACAAGATACTGTAAATAAATATATAACTTTAGAGTGATATACAATTGACTCACAATTTCTAAAGTTATATGGGTTAGTTCAATAAATTACTAAGCAAACAAATAAAATAATGCTAAGTGTAGGTTTCCATAAAAATAGATATACAAATATACACATATGTTCAAATGAATATAAATGGTAAAAGAATCAAAACTTGACTCAATTTCATCCATATACAGTATTACCTAGATATATAAATATATACGTATGTTCAAATGAATATAAGTTAAACCGCCTTGTTTGGATGAGATTAAGAGTAAACAACTTCTAGATAAGTCTTTGATTAGTTGGATTTAGCAAATTGATGACGGTAAGACTTCAGTCTTTGGGTTTAACTGTTATGGTATTTTGTGTTTTTGAGGTTAGATTTGTATGCCTAGTGATGTGGATTTGAGTCAATCTATTCTGCAGGAAGCGCATAATAGCTGTTTGCTATACATCCTGGTGGCAATAAGATGTACTGTGACCTTCGAGAGCTATGGTCTAGGCTAGAACATGAGGTAACCGATTTTGTATTCCATTGTTTGACGTGCTAAAAAGTTAAGGTTTAGCACCGACTTCCTTTTGGATTACTTCAACCCATTAAGATTCCATTGTGGAAAGACTCTATGTTAGTAAGTTACATTTGACACCTACTAAGAAAGACTCAGTTTGGGTTATTGTGGACCGATTAACTAAGTCTACTCACTTCATCCCGGATAGGACTGATTACTCATTATAGAAGTTGGAAAAGCTCTATGTTTCTGATATTGGTAGGCGTCATGGGGTTCCGGTATCAATTATTTCAAACCAGGATGCTTGACTTACTTTTTATTTTTGAAAGAAGTTACATGAGGCTCTGGGTACCCGACTGGATTTCAGTACAACATTTCATCCGCAGACTGATGGTCAGTCTGAGAGGGTAGTCCAGATATTGTAGGATATGCTTTGAAGTTGTGTTATTGATCTCTTAGGTAGTTGGGAGGAGTTTTTGCCTTTAGCTAAATTTGCTTATAGTAATAGTTTTTAGTCTAGCATTCAAATGGGGCCTTATGAGGCTTTGTATGGTTGAAAATGTCGTACTCTGCTTTTTTGGACTAAGTTGGGTGAGAAGAAGGTTATGGGTCTGGAGTTGGTGGCTGAGATTGAGGATAAGGTTCGTATAATTCAAGATCAACTTAAGGCCTCTTCTAATAGACAAAAGTCTTATGCGGACCTTAAGAGGCGAGATATTGAGTTCGAGGGGGGGGACCGTGTTTTCCTTAAGGTATCTCCTTGGAAGAAAGTAATCAGGTTTGGTCGTAAGGGTAAATTAAGTCCTCGATTCATTGGGTTGTATCGGATTTTGAAGCGTGTTAGATTGTTTTCTTATTAATTAGAGCTACCTCCTAAGTTGGATCATATTCATGACGTCTTTCACTTGTCTATGTTAAGGCGTTATCAATCCGATCGTTCACATGTGATTTTAGTGGAGAAAATTGAGTTAAAGCTGGATTTGTCTTTTGAGTAGGAGTTGGTTCAGATCTTAGATCATGAGGTTAAGGTCTTGAAGAGGAAGACCATTTCATTAGTTAATGTGTTGTGGTAAAATCATGGTTTAGAGGAGGCCACTTGGGAGCCTAAGGACTTGATTCATTAGCAGTGTCCCTATCTTTTTTAGTCAGGTAAATTTTGAGGCCGAAATTTCTTTAAGGAGGGGAGAGTTGTAACACCCCAAATTTTTTTAAATATGGAATATTAAATTATGTTAATTTTTTGTTCAATCCCTATCCCTAGTATTTTGACTTAAATCTTATTTCTGTGCAAGTTATGATAGAATGAGCTTGCTAGTTCAGTGATAAAGTGTCAGCTTACCTTAGGGTTTTGTGTTCAAATCTTGGGGTTTGCAATGTGGGAATTATTTTTGTTTGTTTCCTTGTGTCAAAGGTTGAGTTACTTTCAAATTGTAATTATATCTGATAGGATTTTAACAAATATTTTAATTTGATTTATTTAACAAAAAATATCTCTATCTTTGCTCCCACTATCAACCGTCTAAGCCCTCCCTCTCTTTCCTCACGTTTTTCTTTCTTTCTTTTTGTTTTCCCTTCCTTGCTTCTATTTTCTTTTGTTTTCTTTCTTTGTTGATTCTTGAATACTGTCAAATAATCTTCTTTTGTGTTTGTGCAGGTTAATTTCTCTCAAATAATAGTTCGTTTGTAGGGTAAGTACCATTTAATTATTTTTCCCGATATCTTACCTTTGGTTTGTTTGAATAAGGTGGTGTTGTGTTGGTATTATTGTCGATAGGTATTGTGGTTAGTAATTTCATGGTTCTTATTTAGGCGAAATGGTTGTGAATCAAGATCCTTTGACAGTGTGATTGTCATTTTGTTCGTTGATCGTGTGGATTAAGTATCCAAACGTTGATTTTATGACTATTTCTTTTGGGGAAAAAGGGTGTTTTTGAGTGAGTTTTGAGGATTAAATTGTGTTGTAATTAGTCCATTTCAATGTTGTATGTAGGTTTCAGAGTGCTATAGTTGTGGGGTTGATCAAATCCACCATCATGTGTGTGAAACTAACCCAAAATCTAGTTTGAAACTTGAAAAAAAAATGGTTTGTTTTTGAAACTACCCAGTGTCACATGGCAGTGTGATAGACTATGTGCACCAAACAACCGTGTGGTAGGCTGTGTGCCAGGCGATGTAGAGCACACAATTGTGTATGATTACACAGCCAGGATAGGTAGGCCATGTAGGTCACACGGGTTGGCTTGTTGGGATGTGTGGACCACACGGCTGTATAGGCCTTTTTGGCCAATTTTAAGACCCAGTTAAGGGTTGATTAAGGGACTCTAAAATTGGGTCCATGGGCATTATGTAGGCCCGACAAAGTGCAAGTTTCGGTATATATACGCATGGGTAAGCTTAGAAGTATGTTAAGTAAGTTTGGTTTTGTATAAATTATATGTTATGCTATGTTTTGAAAATAAATATGTGTATAAAATGCTTAGGTATGCATGCCATACGATTTATGTTATATGTATGTACGAGATTCGATTATGATTATGATTATGCCTATGTATTTGGGGTGGGTTATGTTATGATGGAGGAAGTGTAATATGATAGTTTTTACTGCAAATATGACTGTTAAACAACAAATTCTGTCTGGCAGCTCAACTACATATTTTTGAGTGGCATACCGCTACATATCCGTGTGATTGGTTTTGTAGTCCTAATTGGTGTGATTGGTTGGACGAAGATGGTGTGTAGCGGATGGTGGTAGGATATGTCTGGTATGTTATATGATATATGATACGACTTTGATATGTTAAATAATATGATTTTGTTATGTTATATGATATGAAAATTTTGAACTGAATATTCGTGTTTGCAAACTCCCTTAGTAAATTTTGTTGTGGGCCAAGTCACACATTGGACTTCTAGCCCATTCTTCTGTTTTGTCCCATTTCAGGTGATCCACATGCTTAACACCTTAAATCTACAATTATTGTCAAACTAAATTTGCAATTTATTCACAAAATCCTATTAACATGCTCCTAACCAATTCCTTGTATTTCTACAAGCTCAAGGACCTAGAAAACATGCAAACAAAAATAAAAAATTTAAAAAATACTAAAAATAAAATAAAAATAACAAAAAAAATTAAATTTTCCTAATTCACCCCACACTTTATTCGGCACATTGTCCCTAATGTGAAATAAAAATATCAAGGAAAGAGGTTATCCGATTGGCGTTATGCATGCAACACAAAAATGGTGGGACTACTCCTCCTCTCGATTTTGGGTTGATCTTGTAATGCCTTAAAAAGTTGTGGGGTTCCTACAAAGAAAAATAAAAAAAAAATGCACAAATATATATAAACCACTAAATCCTAACTAATTAAAAAATTAAAACAATAATGAAAAGTCATCCCAAATAAAATATAGTACAAAGTCCAAATAAGAAAATGCTCAGAATTAGTCAGACTTAGATTTTGACTCCTTCATTATTAGTGCCTTGTCCCTCTCGCGCCCCATCGATGTTTTAGTATCCTACCTTCTCAAAGTATGGGTCGGGTTATGATGCTCGGGTTGCGGATCACCACGCCCTTCGTCGATGAACAGGTTGGTTGAAGTACTCTCTCATAATCCAATGGCACAATTAGGGTCTCTTCCTCCTCCTCGTCATCATTATCATCATTGGTGCCTTCCTTGCCTGGTGGTGGGAATTGCTTGAATATGTTCAGGAGTGGTGTCGGTGTTGGCCATCCATTTTGTTTTACAATGTGAATCAGAATGTCGCCCATATCGTGCATCCATCGTGTCTGCCACTCCGAAATGGGCTTGTCCGTTTGTCTTGTCAACTTCGACGTGTGTGCATTACTTTTTCTCTTCATTAGCCCTTGAGTGTCGCTCTTATGTTTAGTTATTTGCTCCTTTTTTCAATTTTGCTTGCTTTGGAGCTCTATGTGTTGGAATGTCGATACGCCCTGTGGCACAGCGAAAAAATGAATTCCAACAATCAACAACCATGGATCCAAGTACGAGGAATGAATTAGGTTGAAATAGGGTTGAAGATATACCATTTTTAATCTGATCCCCTTGCGTAATGTTGATCCCAAGCTGCAACAAAATAGTCTCAACCTCTATGTAGTCCACCCAGTTAAAAAATGAACAACAAAAACTTTCTTTAAACATTTTAGAAAGACTAATGAAAAAATGGTTGTTAAACCCTCTTCAATCTTTTTCTTGGTAACTCGTGCACTATTTGGGATTCTATTCCTTTTTCTTTAATATCACATAATAAAAAAAAAAGAATGATTCCTTTAGAGAAACATATGGAAAGTATTAATACATTATATTCTTTCACTACAGCAAAATAGGTTTTTAGCGACCTTTTTTGGCCTTATAGCGGCACTTTGATAAGCATTGCAAAAAATGCCGCTATAGATAACTCCGCTAAAATTTGTTGCATTTATGTAGGAAAATGCCACTATAGAACATGATTTTCAGCGACACTTTTTCTTATTATAAAACATGATCTTTAGCGACATTTTTCCTACAAACGCCGTTATAGAACATTATCTTTAACGGTGGTTTTATTACAAACGCGCTAAAGAACATGATCTTTAGTGGCACTTCTTTTACAAACGCTGCAAAAGATCATGTCCTTTAGCGGCGTTTGTCATAAAAGTGCCGCTAAAGATCATGTTCTATAACAGAGTTTGTAGTGAAAGCGCCGCTAAAGATCATGTTATTTAGCAGTAAAAGTGCCGCTAAAGACCATGTTCTATGGCAGCATTTGTGAGAAAACACCACTAACATTAATATATTTTATCAACCCATTTTATTTCATATAGATCCCAAATTTTTAACATATTTTCCTGCTATAACACCCCTTACCCGAGACCGTCGTCGGAGTCAAGCACGAGGCGTTTCCTGACTTAACTTACTAATTCGGGGCATGAAATTAATTTATTTACACTCATTCAATATGTCCCTAAAAATGGCCATTGAGACCCTAAAACATGCAATTGAAACGGTTCGGGACCAAACCGGGAACATTAAAAATTTTTCGAATACTTAGACAAATCAAAACAATTTATTTCATTATTCCTTATAAAACTGCCCACCTGCGTCATAGTCACTAAATAAATCATAACTCAAGTCAAAAAACTCAAAATTTAAATTCGTGAATTTTTCCTGAAACTAGACTCATATATCTTCGTACAAATTGTTTTTTTAGAATTTTTCGTCTAGCCAATTAGTACAGTTTATTAGTTAAAGTTACCCCTATTGCACTGTTTGACTACTCTGACCTCTCCTCACTTCGAATAAATTTTCTCCCATTACAGAATTCAAATAACTATTCTGTTTGTTTCTCTTAAGATTAGGCTCACTAAGGAATCTAGAAATATAAACTATAACTTCTAATTATTTTTGTACAATTTTTAGAGAATTTATAAAGTTAGAATAGGGGATTCAGAAATTGCTATGACCTTGTCTCACTAAAATTCAAATAACTCTTCTTTCATATGAAAATAGACTCAATAAGCTTTAATTCTATATCTCATTCATCACCTAATTTCATTTCTACTATTCTTGGTGATTTTTCAAGATCACATCACTGCTGTTGTTCAGTACTGTTTTAATGCTAATTTCACTTTTTCATGATTTCTTTGTATTAACTACCATTTAGGCATACATAACACTGAAATATGTTCTTCATTAGCCATTTCAATAGCTAATCATTATCAAATACTTACATACCATTTTTTAGCCATATCATAAGGACATACACACAAAATGGCTAAGTCCCTATACATGCCATAAACTAGAACATTTGTAAATGAAGATACCCATTTGGTAACTTGATAGTCGATAGTGAGAAGTGATCTCTAACGACCTCCAACCCTAGCTTGCTTTTAAGTACTCTAAAACATGGGAAAGTGAAAGAAATAAGCTTACAAAGCTTAATAAGTTCACATGTAAGATAATAAGCATTAGCAATCAATTTAGCTTACTACTATGCTGTCATAATTTGCTTAAATAATGTTTAGCTCTTACTTTCCCATCTTACTCATTGGTAACCTTACCAAAGACTCAAAATAAAAAAGGCACCTTACTTAATAGCTTGCTTACATACCTGCAACATCTCACTTAACACATAAGTACTCTTTCATAATATAGGCATATTGCCAATCATGTCATAAAGTGTCACAAGCGTAACTGAAAACTCATCACTTACTTAATACTTGATAATCTCAATCAATATTAAATAAGCCTTAAATGCATACCTGTACTCTTTCTTCATGTTCTCACCTTGTCGTTTCTTTGACTTACTCTTTGGATTACTCAAGAACCTTTTCCTTTTTGAACTTACCATTGCCATGTCTTGACATGGTCTTACGTGGTATCATTACTTTATGAACTCACCAATGCCATGCCTTGGCATGGTCTTACATGGGACCTTTGCCTTATAGTAACTCATCAATGCCATGTCTTGACATAGTCTTACCTAATTTCCTTGCCTTATAGAACTTATCAATGCCATGCCTTGGCATGGTCTTACATGATATCCTTATCTTACCAAATGCCATGTTCCAAACATGGTCTTACATGGTATCCTTGTCTTAATGCCAATGCCACATATTGATGTGGTCTTACATGGAGTCCTTAATCAATGCCGATGCCATGTCTTGACATGGTCTTACACGGGATCCTTGCCTTACCAATGCCATGTCTTGACATAGTCTTACATGGTATCCTTAACCGTCAATTCCTCCTTAAATGCCATGTTATGAACATGGAATTTTCTTTCAATTCTTCTTTAATTGCCATGGTACAACCATGGACTTTGAGATATCAATGCCTTGTCAAGTCATAGCTGAAACATACTTGCTCTAATTCTCAAGGTTAGTCGCATAACTCAATAATAACAATATTAATAACAATAATTGCATAATAATAAAATGCTACTCAACTTTCATACTTACATTCTCAATGTCATCATATCATCAACTTAACTTATTCTCATCAAACTATGCTAGTCAATACTTTCTTGTTATCATACAAAGCCATAATACAAAATATGGTCTTACATATAAATTATGCAAGTTCTCTTTCCAATATTGAATTATTATCGAACATTAATTATTATATCTGAAACTCAATACTAAAGTATTTATGGCCAAAATAACAATTTATCATTCAAATATGCATAATTAAACATATGAACTTACCTCGATACCAAAACGACCATTTTACCAACTTTCCCAATTTTCTGTTTTTCTTCCGTTCTAGGTCCAAATCTCACTTTTCAAGATCTAAAACATCATATTTCACTTATTTAATTAATTTACTATTCAAAACATTCCCTAACTCAAACTTTGGCAAGATTACAATTTTTCCCCTAAACCTTTACAGAATTACGATTTTGCCCCTAGGCTCAAAAATTAAAATTTATCCATTTTTCTTATGTTTTATGACACGCTGAAAATTTTTACCTTCTACGGCAACATCAAATTCCCACTCTATCATGTACTTATGAACATTAGGTATTTTTACCGATTATGTCGTTTTACTCGTTTTCACTTAAAATCGCTTAGCAAAGTTGTTTAACATAATTTCAAGCTTCACATTCTACAATAAAACATCAAAATAAACACATTTAACCTATGGATATTTTTCCAAATATGAACCCTAGCATGAATTATTGCTAGAATAAGCTAAATCAAATTACCAGGACTCCAAAAACGTAAAGAACATTAAAAATGAGGCTAGAACAGACTTACTATTGAGCTTGGAAACTTGGAAACCCTAACCATGGCTTCCCCCATGCTATATTCGGCCTCCATGAAGATGGACCAATTTTGGCTTTATTTTTCCTTTTTAATTCTTTTAATTATTAAATGACCAAAATGCCCTTAAAGGCTTTTCTTTCAAATTTGTCCTATTCTTACCCATTTTTGTCCAAACTTAAATATAATGGTCTAATTCTAAATAAGGACCTCAAATTTAAGAACCCATTTCAATTAAATCCCTTTTATTTTCTAGAACACACATTTTGCTAATTTTACAATTTAGTCCTAATTATCAAATTAGGCACTTATACATAAAATTTCTTCATGAAATTTTCACACAATTATTAAATCAATGAATAAACCTCAAAACTTAATCAAAATAAATTTTTTTGACATTGAATTCGTGGTTTCACAACCACTATTTCGTTTAGACCTTATTTCGAGATGTTACATTTCTCCCCCATTTAGAAATTTTCGTCCTTGAAAATCTTACCTACAAATGGTTTCGAAATTGGTTTCCAGAAACACTTTCAAATTCTACGATTTTCTCTTCCTGAATTTAACTATCAATACAAAGGTGACAAGCAGTAACATTTAGGAATCTCATGGTCAAAACTTACTGTAGCTTTCTTCAGAAGTGCAACCCTGGATTTCCAACCATAACAACTAAAATTTACACTCTAAATGAATTGACAACCTCAAAATGAATAACTTCGATAAACCTTCAGTAGAAAAACTCGTTTGTACTGAGAAGAATACACAAACTTCTTCGAGCAATCAACCATAGCTCATTTAACCTTTTGGTGATAATGCTAATTTTGTTGCACAATTCTTCGAAATACCCTCACATTTTCACACAAACATCAATACTAACTATAATAGCTTCTGAGATACTTGAAAATCAACTTTAACTCTCTAAAAGTTTAGGTATTGGATTCAAAGTCCGGTACATAACATTTCACAGTCTTACTAGTATAACTAAATCAAGTTATCATCCATCTTTGTACTTCTCAAATAATCAAATAATTATCACTATGCTAGGCATCATAACTGTTGCAAAATCTCTTGATTTCTTATTAACACATTTCTAGAAACCATAAACTCTTTATTCAAACCAAGCTGAATCATAATGAATACTTCAATTGTTAATATCTTCAACTGTTTATACTTTATTAGCATGAATTCAAGCCAAACTAAACTTCATACAATGAGAAGTTTAATAATCAGACAACTTGGATTTGCAAAATTATACCTCTGATGCAACCATTCTGATATGCATATACAACTCTGTACCATAACCTCTAGAATATGTACTAATTACCTAGGTCATTTATCTATTTATACATGAAAAATCGGAATTTACCTCTGAAGCCATGAATAATTCAAACATACATATAACTCAATCAACTGCTCAACTGAATCAGTCTCAACTAAAAGACAATAACTTTTCAAAAGCTGTTCTTCTATGTCTTTGTCATGATATCTCAAACATACATTCTGTCGTGATTTCTTCAAAGAGCTAATCACAAATCATTATTACTGTATAACTCGAAAGAACATAGCATTCAGTCTTTAACTCACTGATATATATATCAAGATTATGCGAAAAATGAAAATTAATCCACATGTCTGAACTGAACTACACTGAGGCCACAATACTCATACTACTCAAAAATCATAATGCCATAATAAGATTGAATTCTCAAACATCCTGATCATCTAAGAGATTTAAACACAAATTTCAATAACAACCAGTGCAAAAGCAGAATCTTTATACCTCTGAAAACTATACCTCTGTACTTTCATTATCAGGCCCGAACTCATAATCATCAAAAACATACTCATAATAAGAAGAAACCATTTTCATCAATAGAGCATTTTCTGCTAATGTCTCATAGCAGATACTTTGAACAGTGATTTATTAATAAAACTGAGATAATAAAAATCTTAGAACATGGAGCTACATAAAATTCCTGGTAACCATATCTCATGTAGAACAGTTAAGGTTTCAATAGCATCTTAGAAAATTTTCAAAAGGAAAGGATAATACTCACAAGCACTGGGAACAACTATGACAGAAGCCATAAAATTTTCCTTTACTTTCATTAAGCAATAGTTAACAATACAGATCACTAACATCATACAGATCTTACTGTCAACCTTCCATCTGCATGCTGAAGTAGAAAACTGGAATAGATAGAGCAATATCAATCACAACTCAAACAAACTATAATGCTTTCATCTGTCTGTAAATTTAACTATCATTCTTATATTGCAGGAATTGCGTCTATGATCTTGCATATATTTATATATATCTCTTAAAGTAAATGAACATATATAATAGTCAGAAAAGATTTTTGTACAATTTCTCAACTATAAACTTTACATTCAACTATTAATATAGCTTAATTATTATTCCTCTGTCTAATTTTGTCATTACTGAAATCACATTATCCCATTCACAGTTGGAATTTATTCAGAAGAAAATCTAGCAATCATATACCTTACACATCATACATGAATGAGTGCATTAGCTGAGCCTGACCTTTCTTTTACTGTGATATTTCAGTTATCCGGATGATTTTATTATTAACCTGGCATCCTTTCTACAACTGTGTTCATTTGCTAAATCATTCTTGACTCTGATTATATCGTCAATAAATCTGTCACTGAACTCTTTAGTTTTCCACTTTAGCCTATTCAATCTGAATTCATGAAATCTCATTCTGAATTACCTTGTTGATAAGGGGGTGAGGTTGTAACACCTCTGACTTACCTCTTACATACTCATGCATATAACTTAACACTCATCATATTAAAATATTATCACAATTATACAATTTGCTTCAAGCAACTTAACATGCACGTTCATAATACAATGACTTCATAATCATCTTATGCAAATTAGTGCACTTATACATGCATTCATAAATCTCAAGTAAAATTACTCATAGCATTCACTTAACTTTTCTAGTTATACATATCGCATCATACAAATTCCAATTTAACATGAACACTTATCTCAATATAAACTTTCCTTTCATCTTATCTCATATTTCACATTTCCCGAACAATTCTTATTCACAATTTATTCATTATCACATAAACATCATGAACCATTATTCTTACATTCTATGAGCCTCAACTCATCATAAACATACTATCTGTACTATCAAACTTAGCTCGGTTGGAGTGCGCATCTATCTAATAAAACATTTTATATCTGGGTCGGGAGTCGTCACACTATCATAGTTCAATATGGCATGTATAGCTAGAATCTTACTCATACTAAATATTTCGAGAGCCAATTAAACCTTTGCTCTAATACCAATAAATGTAACACCCCTTACCTGAGACCGTCGCCGGAGTCGAACACGAGGCGTTACCTGACTTAACTTACTACTTCGGGGCATAAAATTTACTTTTAAAATTAATTTATTTACATTCATTCAATATGTCCCTAAAAACGGCCTTCAAGACCCTAAAACATGCAATTGAAATGGTTCAGGACCAAACCGGGAACATTAAAATTTTTTCGAATACTTAGAAAATCAAAACAATTTATTTCATTATTCCTTATAAAACTGCCCACCTGCGTCATAGTAACTAAATAAATCATAAATCGAGTCAAAAAACTCAAAATTTAAATTCAAGAATTTTCCATGAAACTAGAGTCATATATCTTCTTACTGATTTTTTTCCAGAATTTTTGGTCTAGCCAATTAGTACAGTTTATTAGTTAAAGTTCCCCCTATTGCATTATTCGACTACTCTGACCTCTCCTAACTACAAATCAATTTTTTCCCTGTAAAGAATTCAAATAAATATTTTGTTTGTTTATCTTGAAATTAGATTCACTAAGGAATCTAGAAATATAAACTATAACTCCTAATTCTTTTTGTACAATTTTTAGTGAATTTATAAAGTCAGAAAAGGGGATTCAGAAATCGCTCTGACCTTGTCTCACTAAAATTCAAATATCTCTTAATATACACTTCTTTTTCTTACTCTGTTTCTTTCATATGAAAATAGACTCAATAATATTTAATTTTATGTCTCATTCATCACATAATTCCATTTCTACTATTCTTGGTGATTTTTCAAGATCACGTCACTACTGCTGTTTAGTACTTTTTTAATGCTAATTTCACTTTTTCATGATTTCTTTGTATTAACTACCATTTAGGCATACATAACACTGAAATATGTTCTTTATTAGCCATTTCAATAGCTAATCATTATAAAATATTTACATACCATTCTTTAGCCATATCATAAGGACATACACACAAAATGGCTAAGTCCCTATACATGCCATAAACTAGAACATTTGTAAACGAAGATACCTATTTGGTAACTTGATAGTCGATAGTGTGAAGTGATCTTCGACGACCTCCAACCCGAGTTTGGTTTTAAGTACTCTGAAACATGGGAAAGTGAAATAAGTAAGCTTATAAAGCTTAGTAAGTTCACATGTAAGATAATAAGCATTATCAATCAATTTAGCTTACTACTATGCTGTCATAATTTGCTTAAATAATGTTTAGTTCTTACTTTCCCATCTTACTCATTGGTAACCTTACCAAAGGCTCAGAATACAAAAGGCACCTTACTTAATAGCTTGCTTACATACCTACAACATCTCACTTAACACATGAGTACTCTTTCATAATATAGGCGTATTACCAATCATATCATAAAGTGTCACAAGCATAACTGAAAACTCATCACTTACTTAATACTTGATAATCTCAATCAATATTAAATAAGCCTTAAATGCATACTTGTACTCTTTCTTCATGTTCTCACCTTGTCGTTTCTTTGACTTACTTTTTGGATTACTTGGGAACCTTTTCCTTTTGAACTTACCATTGCCATGTCTTGACATGGTCTTACGTGGTATCCTTGCTTTATGAACTCACCAATGCCATGCCTTGGCATGGTCTTACATGGGACCTTTGCCTTATAGTAACTCATCAATGCCATGTCTTGACATGGTCTTACATGGTATCCTTAACTGTCAATTCCTTCTTAAATGCCATGTTATGAACATGGAATTTTCTTTCAATTCTTCTTTAGTTGCCATGGTACAACCATGGACTTTGAGATATCAATGCCTTGTCAAGTCATAGCTGAAACATACTTGCTCAAATTCTCAAGGTTAGTCGCATAACTCAATAATAACAATACTAATAACAATAATTGCATAATAATAAAATGCTACTCAACTTACATACTTACATTCTCAATGTCATCATATCATCAACTTAACTTATTCTCATCAAACTATGCTAGTCAATACTTTCTTGTTATCATACAAAGCCATAATACAAAATATGGTTTTACATATAAATTATGCAAGTTCTCTTTCCAATATTGAATTATTATCGAACATTAATCATTATATCTGAAACTCAATACTAAAGTATTTATGGCCAAAATATCAATTTATCATTCAAATATGCATAATTAAACATATGAACTTACCTCGATACCAAAATGACCATTTTACCAACTTTCCTAATTTTCTGTTTTTCACCCGTTCTAGGTCCAAATCTCACTTTTCGGGATCTAAAACATCATATTTCACTTATTTAATTAATTTACTATTCAAAACATTCCCTAACTCAAAGTTTTGCAAACCCCTAGGCTCGGAAATTAAAATTTATCCATTTTTCTTATGTTTTATGGCACGATGAACATTTTTCCCTTCTATGGCAAGATCAAATTCCCACTCTATCATGTACTTATGAACATTAGGTATTTTTACCGATTATGTCGTTTTACTCGTTTTCACTTAATGTCGTTTAGCAAAGTTGTTTAACATAATTTCAAGCTTCATATTCTACCATAAAACATCAAAATAAACACATTTAACCTATGGGTATTTTTCCAAATATGAACCCTAGCATGAATTATTGATAGAATAAGCTAAATCAAGTTACCGGGACTCTAAAAACGCAAAGAACATTAAAAACGAGGCTAGAACGGACTTACTATTGAGCTTGGAAAGCTTGGAAACCCTAACCATGGCTTCCACCATGCTATATTTGGCATCCATGAAGAAGATGGATCAATTTTGGCTTTATTTTCCCTTTTTAATTCTTTTAATTACTAAATGACCAAAATGCCCTTAAAGGCTTTTCTTTCAAATTTGTCCTATTCTTGCCCATTTTTGTCCTAACTTAAATATAATGGTATAATTTATAAATAAGGACCTCCACTTTAAGAACCCATTTCAATTAAATCCCCTTTATTATCTAGAACAGACATTTTGCTATTTTTACAATTTAGTCCTAATTATCAAATTGGGCACTTATACGTAAAATTTCTTGACGAAATTTTCACAAAATTATTCAATCAATGAATAAACCTTAAAACTTAATTAGAATAAATTTTTTTGACCTTAGATTCATGATTTCGTAACCACTATTCCTTTTAGGCCCTATTTCGGGATATTATACCTGCAACTTCAAATCCAAGAAAAATTTTCAAGTCTAAATGATACTATCATGAAAGAAATATGTATATGATCTAAATTAATAAATGAAATAGAAAAATATATTCAAAAGTTATATTGTTAAGATATTCTCACTATAAGAAAACAAAAGTCTAAGATGGTGAATTCTGCTAAAACATCTTCATCATATTGTGACGCTGTAGCTAGAGTGATAGAAGTAGTGGCAGCTGTAACAACCCACTTTTCAGTGAAATCGAAATAGTGGTTTCGGGACCACAAATCTGACCCAAAAATAAAATTTATTTTTATTTTATTAGATGGTCCGTATTATGATAGACATGTCGTGAGAAAATTTTGATACAAAAATTTTATCAATTAAGTGCTTAATTACGAGAAGGACTAAATCATATAAAATGCCTAAGTTGAATAATAGTAGTTATAAGGATTAAATAACTATGGAATTCAAAACTAGAGGTCCTTATATGGTAATTAAACCATGAAAGAAAAGTATGTAGATTTTTGGTGACTCATCCGTGAAAATTTAGACAAAGGGCAAGGACTAAATTGGAATTTGGAAAATAAGTAATTAATTAAAAGATGAAAAGAAAATATCATCTTATTTTGTCATCTTCAACCCCAAAATTATATGAAAACCCTAGTAGAGAGAGAAGAAACTTTAAGGCTTAATTGAGTAAGTTTCCTTGTCCCGTTTTTAGTAATTTTGATATTTTTGAAACCGGAATAGCTTAAACAATCTATTTGGGGGATTAATTTGAAAAGTTATCAAAGTATGGAAAATAGGTCATGCTGAAAATTAAAAAATTATGGTAAAAAATGAAAGGTTGTTGATAGATAAACAAATTTTACAAAGTGATTTTTGATGAAAACATGATTTAGGGACTAAAATGTAAAGTTGTGAAATTTGAAGAAAAATTCTAAATTTTTATGAATACATGTGCTGTAAATTTTGTAATGGGATTTTGGTTAGGCTTGGAATAGGGAGTAAACTGCACAAGTTTCATTTTCCGAGCCTAGGGACAAAATTGAAATTTATGGAAAAGTTAGTGTAATATCCCGAAATAGGGCTTAGTCAGAATAAGGGTTTTAGGACCACAAATTTGACGTAAAAATATTTATTTATGATTATTTTGAGGTCTAGGATATGAAAACATGCTTGTGTTAAAATTTCAAGAAGAAATTCTAAGTATAATGTGCTTAATTGGAAATTAGGGACCAAATTGAATAAGTTACAAAACTTGGGTTCTAAAAACAATTTGTATGAAATTGCTTTGAATTATTAATTAGAAGGTTGTAAAGAGTAATTTTCCCAATTTTTAAGTTTTTGGACAAAAATAGGCATGTATGGAAAATTTTTAAAGGTTAGAAAGGAAGGGCATTTTGTTTATTTGGTAATAAACTAAATAAATAGGGAAAATGAAAGCAAAAATCAGCCATTTTTCTTCTCCATGCTGCCAAAAATTGAAGGGTCTCCATAGCTAGGGTTTTCAACATTTTCAAGCTCAATAGTAAGTGCCCCCTAGCCCCGTTTTTAATGTTCTTTGTATTTTTGAGATCCTTGTAACAAGCTCTCTCTATTTCTACCCATATTTCAAGGTAGGGTTCATGTTTAGAAATTTACTCATGCATGAGATGCTTGTGCTTTGATGATTTATAGAGGAATATGAGAGTTTAAAGGATAGTAAACAACTTCTACTAAGTAGTTTTCATATGAATGGATTAGAGGACCATTTTGTAAAAGTTGTGAAAATGGGTAGTAAAATGTGAAATAAAGGAAAATGTGAGCTGCTATAAGCATGAAAAATATTTGGCTAGGCTTGGGTAACCTAGAAATTTCATACATTTCATTATACGAGCCTTAGGACTAAATTGTAAAAAGTGTGAAAGGTTAGGAGCAAATTGGTCATTTTGCCCGGGGAAGTTTAAGCCGAAAATGAACAATGTGAGGTATTAATAATTTATTTTTACCCTGGGGAACCAATTCCAGAGGGCGACCGTGGAAAATGAAATGTTTCGGAATAACAAAAATACGAACTCGAAACAATTACCAGGTAAGTTCGTGTAACTCGAAGTAAACTCTTAATATACTTAAAATGTTTATTCTTGAATGTATGATAATTTAGATATTCATTGCATGATAATACATGGAATGTGGTAGTATAAGTTAACAAGAGAATTGAATATCCCGATTGAATAAAAAGGATATTTGATGGATTTCTCGAAACTAATTGACGGTGAAAAGGATCTAGCCCGGACATGTGTTCCTTTAGTGAACGAGCCTCTCAAAGAATATGTGTGGTAGTGGATTTAGCCCGGACGGGTAATCTGATTTAGGATCTGAATTTAGTCTTGATTGGTAATTCAAATCCGAGCTTAGTAGAGCACATGTCATTATAAGGGATTTAGCCTGGACTGGTAATCCCGATATTGTTCTCTGAGTTTATGCTATGGGGGATTTAGCTTGGACTGGTAATCCCGCCGTACGAGCGAGGTTCACGGAAGTGCATACTTAAAATGATCACTTGCATGATTTGACGGTGAATGGGATATCCATCGAGATTTGGAGAAATTCAACGGGATTAAAATGAGAAAAGAGAATGGAAATTCTTGAAATGATGAGCTCATCTATGATTAATGCTATAATGTATTGACATGAGACTAACTTGATGATTGAGTGTATATGATAGGGAAATTATACTATACTAGTTGGAATGAATGTCAAATATAGTAGTATGCTAAACAACTGGTAAGTTTACCTTCCTGTTATCCGGACTTACTAAGCATGTTAATGCTTACCCCCTCTCTTTTCTCTTATCTTATAGAGCTTAGGGACTCGTGAAAATTGGAAGATAGTTAGAGCACCGATCACACTATCAACTTGTCTTGTTTGGGTGTATAGAAACTTTTATTTTGTTATAATGACATGTATATGATTCTTGGTCATTTTGTTATATATGTCATTTGGCTAGCCAATGTAAGGGATTAAATGACATGTTTATTCATTTTGTATATGGTCATGAGATATGGCTCATGTTGATGTAGGTTGTAAACCTACTATTTGTGCATGTTTATGCTTGGATGTTTCATAAGATGGTTAATGTGATATACCATGAATAGATATGTGTAATATGGCCAAATCACTTGAAGATGGTTTAGTTCATAATTGGCATGATGTATAAAATGAGCTAAGTATATAATATGGTTTGTAAAATGGTAACCCTAAAACAAAGAAGGTAATATCAATATAGGTTAAGAAAAGATATGAAGCACCATGCATAACCTTGGCTAAGAAGGTTTTAAGGGTACATTTATACCATGATAGATGTCCAAGGAACATGTTAGTATGTATGGAAGTTTGAGGGTGGCCAAAGGCTTGGAATATAGCCTACAAAAAGGTCAGCACGGTTAGGCACATGGGCATGTGTCTAGGTCGTGTGTGACACACGGTCAGTCTCCACGGGCATGTTGTACGGCCGTGTGTCCCCTGAACCTAAAATTTTAGGTCAGTATGCATGGTAGTAAACACACGGGTAGAGACACGACCATGTGTCTCAACCGTGTGGAGGACACGGCCTAGCACACGGGCGTGTGCCTTGGCTGTGTGGCCCTGAATGAATGATGACGTCATAAGCAGAATGTCCAGGTTTTTGCACACGGGCTGTGGCACGAGTGTGTCATGGCCATGTGAGGGACACGGCGGTATGCTTGGTCCTGTGAAAACCCTTGTAGGTTCGAAATGGAAAATAATTCCACACGGGTAAGGGACACAGGTGTGTGAGGCCTAAACCTAGAAGTTTTTCTAAAAATTTTCTTAAGTTCTTGGTTTAGTCCCGCACCGCTTTTAACACATGTTTTGAACCTTGTAGGTCTATAATAGGGACAATATGATTTTGTTTGATTAGTTTTAAATTGAAATGAAATTTTATAACCCGTTTTTCCCGGATTGTCCATGTTTGTGTACGGTAATACATCGTGCCTTGTCTCAGTCTCAGGTACGGGTAAGGGGTGTTACATTCAGTGGTATCAAAGCTACGGTTTAGTCGATTCTCGGACTAACATAGCATGTATCGAGTCTAGCTATACATGCCATTATACAAGTTATGATAGTGTGACAACTCCTAACCCTTTTAATTGTATTTGAATATAGTAAATGTCTTTTGATCAAGCCCAAGATGAGTCCGAGGGAGTCGAGAGGCATGCTCCAACTTTTGTACAACGAAGTAGAAGGCTTATGTTCGAGTGTCGGGAAGAGGCGAAGGCTACCTTTTTCGAAATGATGGATGAGTGGTTTGAGGATTACCTGAGAAACAGCCCCAATATACTACGACCTCCTCTGCCCCTTGCTAGAGCTGAAGAAGAAGTACCACAAGGTATGCCTTCCGTGAGAATTGGTAAGGCCCCAGTGGATAAACTTAGGAAATATAGAGCCGAAGAGTTTAGGGCCACAATTGATGATGACTTTGAACGTGCTGAATTTTGGCTCGAGAATACCATGCGAGTTCTCGACGAACTATCATGTACTACTAGGGAAAGCTTGAAATGCACGGTGTCACTATTGAAGGACACTGCATACCACTGGTGGAAGACTATATCCTCAGTGGCTCTGAGAGAGAGTATCACATAGGAATTATTCCAAGCAGAATTTAGGAAGAAATACATCAGTCAAAGATTTTTAGATCAGAAGCGAAAGGAGTTTCCAGAACTCAAACAATGAAGTAGATCCATGTCAAAATACGAAAGAGAGTTTGTAAGGTTGAGTCAGTACACGAAGGAATGAGCCCAAACAGAGACAGAAATGTGTAAGCGCTTCGAGAAAGGTCTGAAGGAGGAGATTAAGTTGTTAATCGGGATCCTCGAGATACGAGAATTTACTGCATTAGCCGATCAGGCCAAGAAGGCCGAAGAGCTCAATAATGAAAATAAAAAAGCAAAGAGAAAAGTTCGAGTTTCGAGTAAGAGATTTAGTGGCAGAACACACTCTTTCCCATGAAAAAATCAAGAGGGGTCAATAAGAACGTTCAGCTGTATTGGTGGGATATTCGAGTAGGAAGTCTTCTTCCCTTATGGTAACTAGTGTGAGAAGTGTAGATGATCAAAGGTTGAGATGTAAAATTTGCAAAAAATTTCATTTTAGAGAGTGTCGAATGAAGAGCGGAGCATGCTACAGATGTGGTTCCCTTAACCATTTCCTTAGAGATTGGCCGGAACGAGCTGATAAAGAGGTTAAATTAGCCTCGAAGCTGAATGCTCCTATTTCCAGAGGTAGACCTCCGAGACATCTTGAAAGTGCAAGCAGCAGTTGAATTGTTGTAATGATACTACTGCAAAATCTGAGGCTCGAGCCCTGGCGAGAACTTATGCAATACGTGCTCGAGAGGAAGCCTCTACTTCCGATGTCATTATGGGTATATTTTCTCTTTATAATGTCCATGTTATTGCCTTGATTGACCTGGGATCAACCCATTCATACATTTGCATGAAATTGGTGTCTAGCATGGATATGTCTGTGGAACCTACGAAATTTGTGATTAAGGTGTCGAACCCTCCAGGCAAGTCTATTTTAGTCGATGAAGTTTGTAAGAATTGTCCTTTGACGATTCAAGGTCATTGTTTTTCGGCTAATCTTATGATTTTTCCTTTCGATGAGTTTGATGTAATACTTGGCATGGATTGGTTAGCCATTCACGATGTGATAGTGAATTGTGGTAGCAAGTATATTGCATTGAAATGTTCAAATGGCGAAGTTCTCCAAGTTGATTCAAGTGAGCTAAATACACCACCGATTGTGATTACCTCAATGATAGCTCAAAGGTATATGAGAAAAAGGGTATGAAGCTTACCTTGCTTTTGTACTGAATACTAAAGAATCGAAGTTGAAAATTGAGTCGGTACCAATAGTGCGTGAATATCTGGATGTGTTTCCGGAAGAGTTGCCTGGTTTTCCTTTTATTAGAGAAGTAGAGTTTGGTATTGAGCTTGTGCCAGGAACAACACCTATTTCTATTTCCCCGTATAGGATGGCACCAACTGAGTTGAAAGAGTTAAAAGCAAAGTTGCAAGAACTGACGGATAAGGGTTCAGCAAGACCAAGCTTTTCACCTTGGGGTGCTCCTATATTATTTGTAAAGAAGAAAGATGGTTCGATGAGATTATGTATAGATTACTGCCAACTCAACAAGGTAACCATTAAGAATAAGTATCTGTTTCCAAGGATCGACGACCTGTTTGATCAGTTGAGGGGAACCATTGTGTTTTCTAAGATAGATCTGAGATCCAGCTACTACCAGTTGTGAGTTAAAGAGTTGAACGCACCTAAGATTGCCTTCAGGATGAGGTATGGTCACTACGAGTTCCTTTTCATGCCTTTTGGTCTAACAAATGCCCAAGCTGTGTTTATGGATTTAATGAATCGTGTTTTCCGACCATACTTGGACAAGTTTGTTGTGGTATTCATAGATGATATTTTGATTTATTCCCAAAATGAATCCGAATATGTGGAACTTCTAGGAACTATTTTACAAACCTTAAGGGACAAATAGTTGTATGCTAAATTTAGCAAGAGCGAGTTTTGGCTCCGAGAGGTAGGATTCTTGAGTCACATTGTTTTGGGTGAAGGCATCCGAGTTGATCTAAATAAGATATCTGCTATTGTCGAGTGGAAGCCCCCGAAGGACGTAACCGAGGTTACAAGCTTTTTAGGCTTAGTCGGGTACTACCAATAATTTGTAAAAGGGTTTTCTATGATTGCAACTCATTTGACGAGATTGCTGCAAAAAGGCGTTAAGTTTGAATGGTCAGAGAAGTGTTAGTAGAGTTTCAAGAAATTGAAGATGTTGTTGACCGAAGCTCCAGTTTTAGTGCAACCCGAGCTGGGAAAAGAATTTGACTGGGTTACGTGCTTATGCAAGAGGGCAAAGTGATAGCCTATGCTTCGAGACAACTAAAGCCGCATGAGAAAAATTATCCAACACATGACTTGGAGCTAGCTGTCATTGTATTTGCCTTAAAGATTTGGGGACACCATTTGTATGGTGAAACTTGCCGTGTATTCACTGATCAAAAGAGTTTGAAGTACTGGATGACTCAAAAGGAATTGAATCTGAGACAACAGAGATGGTTAGAATTGATTAAAGATTATGAGTTGATAATTGATTATCACCCAGGAAAGGCAAACGTAGTCGTCGATGCCTTGAGTAGGAAGTCTTTGTTTGCACTGAGGGCTATGAACACACGATTGACGTTGTTTGATGATGGTTCGGTTTTGGTAGAGTTAAGAGCTAGACTAGCATTTCTCCAAGAAATTTGTGCAGCTCAGATAAAAAATAGTGACTTGCAAGTCAAGAAAACTCAATGTGAGTCAAGCATTGAATCAGATGTTTGGATTAGTTCCGATGGTGGCTTAATGTTCAGAGATAGGGTCTGTGTACCAAAAGACGACGAGCTTATTCAAAAAATTTTACAAGAGGCACGTGATAGTCATTTTTCTATTCATTCGAGAAGTACCAAGATGTACAATAATTTAAGGAAAATGTACTGGTGGAATGGCATGAAAAGAGACACCTCCGAATTTGTATCAAGATGTTTGATATGTCAACAAGTTAAGGCTAAACACCAAGTACCTTCAAGTTTGTTACAGCCTATGATGGTCCCCGAATGGAAGTGGCACAGGATTACAATAGGTTTCGTGACTGGATTACCGTTAACCCCAGAAAAGAAAGATGCTATTTGGGTTGTGGTTGATAGACTAACAAAATCAGCTCACGTCATTCCGGTACGGACAAATTACTTTCTGGATAGACTTACCGATTTGTACATATTTGAGATTGTGAGATTACACAGGGTACCGTTATCAATTATCTCTAATAGGGACCTGAGATTCACTTCAAGATTGTGGAAAAAAACTACAACAAGCCTTGGGTACAAAGTTGAGTTTTAGTACGGCATTCCACCCACAGACTGATGGTCAGTCTGAGTGGACGATTTAGACTCTCGAGGACATGTTACGGTCTTGCGTCCTTGAATTTCAGGGTAGTTGGGAAAAATACTTGCCATTGGTGGAATTCGCTTACAATAATAGTTTCCAGACGAGTTTGAAAATGGCACCTTCTGAGGCATTGTATGGCCGAAAGTGCCAAACCCTACCGTATTGGACAGAGCTTAAGGAAAGTCAAATTCATGGGGTTGATTTAGTCAAGGAAACTGAAGAAAAAGTTAAAGTGATACGGGACAGTTTGAAAGCGGCATCAGATAGGCAAAAGTCATATGCTGATTTGAAAAGAAAAGAGATTAAATTTCAAGTTAGAGATAAAGTGTTCTTGAAAGTATCTCCATGGAAAAAGGTCTTGAGATTTGGTCGAAAAGGCAAACTGAGTATAAGGTTTATCGGACCATATTAGATTATTGAGAAAGTTGGACCGTTAGCCTACAGCTTAGCACTACCATCTAAATTGGAAAAGATTCATGATGTATTCCATGTGTCTATGTTGCGTAGATATAGATCAGATCCCTCTCACGTGATTTCACTGACAGAAGTTGAGATTAGACCAGACATGACCTACAGTGAAGAACCAGTCAAGATTTTAGCTCGAGAAGTCAAGCAGTTGAGGAATAAGAATATAGCCTTGGTGAAAGTTTTATGGCATAGACATGGAGTGGAAGAAGCCACAAGGGAACCTGAAGAAGTCATGAGAAGTCAATATCCAAACCTGTTTTCTGGTAAGACTTTAGAGGATGAAAGTCCCTAAGGGGGGAGAAATGTAATATCCCGGAATAGGGCTTAGTTAGAATAGTGGTTTTGGGACCACAAATCCAACGTAAAAATATTTATTTTATGATTATTTTGAGGTTTAGGATATGAAAGCATGCTTGTGTTAAAATTTCATAAAGAAATTCTAAGTATAAGGTGCCCAATTGGTAATTAGGGACCAAATTGAATAAGGTGAAAAACTTGGGTTCTAGAAGAAATTTGTATGAAATTGCTTTGAATTATTAAGTAGAAGGTCTTAAAGAGAAAATTTGCCCAATTTTTAAGTTTTTGGACAAAAATAGGCATGCATGGAAAATTTTTAAAGGTTAGAAAGGAAGGGCATTTTAGTCATTTGGTATAAACTAAATAAATAAGGAAAATGAAAGAAAAAATTAGCCATTTTTCTTCTCCATGCTGCCGAAAATTGAAGGGTCTCCACAGCTAGGGTTTTCAATATTTTCAAGCTCAATAGTAAGTGCTCCCTGACCCCGTTTTTAATGTTCTTTGTATTTTTGAGATCCTCGTAATAAGCTCTCTCTATTTGTACCCATATTTCAAGGTAGGGTTCATGTTTTGAAATTTACTTATGCATGAGATGCTTGTGCTTTGATGATTTATAGAGGAATAAGAGAGTTTAGAGGATAGTAAACAACTTCTACTAAGTAGTTTTCATGGGAATGGCTTAAAGGACCATTTTGTAAAAGTTGTGAAAATGGGTAGTAAAATGTGAAATGAAGGAGTATGTAGGCTACTATAAGCATGAAAAATATTCGTCTAGGCTTGGGTAACCTCAAAAATTTCATGCATTTCATTATACGAGCCTTAGGACTAAATTGTAAAAAGTGTGAAAGGTTAGGGGCAAATTGGTCATTTTGCCCGGGGAAGTTTAAGTCGAAAATGAACAATGTGATGTAATATCCTGATTTTGGGCCTAGTCAGAATAGTGGTTTCGTGACCACAAAATCCGAGATAGAAATAATTATTTTATGATTATTTTAAGGTCTATGATATGATTGCATGATTGTGTGAAAATTTCGTGATGAAATTCTATGCCTAAAGTGCTTAAATTGAAAGTAGGGACTAAATCGAATAAGTTGCAAAACTTGCATTCTAGAAGTTTTAGTATGAAATTATTTTGGAATATTAATGAGGAGGTCTTAAATAGCAATTTGACCAATTTTAAGTTCATGGAAAAATTAGGACATGGAAGGAATTTTGGAAAGTTTAGTAGTAAGGGTATTTTGGTCATTTAGTTATTAAAATGAATTAAAAACAAAATTAAAAGCCAATTTTGTCCATCTTCTTCATTAGGCCGAAATTTCAAGGGTTCTCCATAGCTAGGGTTTGTTTCAAGCTTCCAAGCTCCATAGTAAGTGATTCCAAGCCCGCTTTTAATGATTTTTACGTTTTGGAGTCCCTAGCTCAATTAAGCTTATGCTAGCAATAATTCAACCTAGGGTTCATATTTGGAAAAATACCCATAGGTGAAATTTGTGTATTTTGGTGTTTTATGATAGAATATGAGGTTTTAAATTATGTTAGACAACTTGTGCTACTCGGTTTTAAGTGAAAACGAGCAAAAGGGCTTAATCGGTAAAAATACCTAATAGTCATAAGTACATGTTAGAGTGAGAATTTGATGTTGCCATAGAAGGGAAAAATGATCAGCATGTTATAAAACATAAGAATAAGGAATAAAGTTTAATTCCCGAGCCTAGGGGCAAAAGAGTAAATATGCAAAAGTTTAGGGGCAAAATTGTAATTTTTCCAAAATATGATTTTGGGTCAATTTGAATAATGTGAGTCCTAATTAGACTATATTTTAAATGATAGAGCAAGGAAAACTAAAATTCGGGCTAAAATGGGGAAAATACCAAGTTGTGGACGAAATGGTAAAAGTAGCCATTTTCGCATACGAGGTAAGTTCATGTGTAAATGTAGTAACATAATTGTTGTTTTAAGGAATTTAATGTTGTTTATATGATATGATGCTTATTATTATCATGAAACGTTATGTTTTGTGGTTATTGTTGAATAATATGTAATTATGTGAATTACTTGATGAGTATGAACTATCACCGAGTATCGGTTCGATATTCCGTGGAAGACGGCAAAGATGTGAGATCGAGGAAAAAGCCTGTTTGAACCTTAGGAATAGATTAGGATACAAGTGACATATCACCGGGATATTTGGGCATCCGAACTCGTTGAGTTGAGTCCGAGTTCACTTATGGATGCAAATGTTCGAACTCGTTGAGTTGAGTCCGAGTTCGAGAGATGTAACTAGGCATCCGAGCTTGTTGAGTTGAGTCCGAGTTCACTTATGGATGCGAACGCCCGAGCTCGTTGAGTTGAGTCCGAGTTCACTTATGGGCAGGTTACATGGTAGCTTGGCTACATATGTGGCACTTATGTGCAAACTTTCCATGTATCCGAATTATATTCGATGTGTTCAACGGGTAAAGTTCTCTTGAAATGGAGGAATACTCAAGATGAAAGGGACGTATTGGTAAGTGTTGTGAAATGGATACTTTGAACAGGTATGTACTTAACCCTCGGGTTGAAAAATCGATATAACAAGAATATGGTAAAATGATAAATGAAAATGTGATATGAATATCTTGGTGATGATTATGCAAATGATGTTTTATGTTTGCTTATATGGTTATGTTACTTGCTATTTGCATGTGAACTTATTAAGAATTTATGCTTATTCCCTCCTTTTCATTCCTTGTAGTTTTGACAAGCCAGCTCGGAAATCGGGAACGGTCGGAGGCTCGCTCACACTATCCGTATTCCATCTTGGCATAATGGGTTGTATATTTTGAGTATGGCATGTATAGCATTATAATCATTTTGTATATATGGTCTTATGATATGGTTATTGAGTGGTATGGAAATGCTTGGTAATGATTAGCCATTGGAATGGCTAATCATGATCATATTTGGTGTTATGTATGCTAAATTGCTAGCTAATCCATGGAAACCATGAAATAGGTAAAATTTACCATAAAATAGATTCAGACAGCACCAGTGACATGAGTTTGAAAAATCACTAAAAATAGTAGAGATACAATTAGATGATGAATAATATATGGAATTGAAGAATTATGAGTCTATTTTCATATGGATGGAACAAAATAGGTATATGAGTTATATTTTATGAGATGTTTAAATTTTTGTGAAACAGGGCTAGAGCGATTTCTGGATCCCCTATTCTGACTTTGTAAATTCACCATAAATTTTACAAAGATAATTATAAGTAATTCTTTATATGTACAGATTCCTTATTAAGTCTAGTTTTATTAGAGACAAACGACATAGTCATTGAAGCTCTGTAGAGGGAGATATCTGATTCGTAATACACAGAGGTCAGAGTAGTCAAACCCTGAAACAGGGGAGACTTTAACTAATAAACTGTACTAATTGGCCTGAACAAAAATTCTAGAAAGAAATTAGTAGATAGATATATGAGTCTAGTTTCAGGAAAAATTTACGGAATTGGATTTCGAGTTTCGAAACTCGAGATATGATTTTTAAAGCGACTGTGATGCAGTTAGCCAGCTTGTCTGGAAATTTTAAAATGAATTGTATGAGCTGTTTAAGTAATGAATTAAGTCTATTAACACCTCGTGTTCGACTTCGGAAATGGTCTCGGGTACGGGGCGTTACATGTGAGGTATTAATAATTTATTTTTATTGATATAAACCTCGAGGAACCTGTGACATCCCAAAATTGACCCTAGTCGGGATGTGGTTTCGGGACCACAAAACTGAGGCATAAAAATAATTTATAATTTATTTTGATGCCTATAATATGTGTTAATTCATGTGTGACATTTTTGATGTTTCGATTTAGAGTTATAAATGTGAATTTCACTAGAAAGGGCCTAGTAGTAAACATTGAAAGTATGATGGGGAAATGTGGGATGACTAGTTGATAATGCATGCAAAAATAAGGGATTTGCATGTCAAATTTCCCCTAACATGAAGTGGCCGGCCATGACAAGGAATCATGGGCTAAACATGTCATGAAACATGTTTTGTTGGTGCACTAGGAGAAACAATAAACAAATGAGTATGGGTAATAAAGAAAAAAAAAAAATGTGTGTGTGTGAGTGAAACCCCCCCTTGCCGTGCATTGTGGAAGAGAAAAGAAAATTTTGTTCATCCATTTTCTCTTCTTTGGCCTAAAATACTAAGGAAAAAGGGAGGATTTTTGCTTCATGCTTGGTTTAGAAGAGAACTAGAAGGAGATTTGGCTATACTTGCATCAAGATTAAGGTATGTTTGAGGTTGTGTCATGAGATTCATGCTTGTTTTGGTTGCTAACTTGATGTGCATGTTAGCCTTGGTTCAAATCCTTGTTATGCCATGGAAATGGTATTTGGCCAAGGTGGATTTTGTGTTAATGCCATTGCATGTTAAATATGAAGCTTGTTAATGGTGTATGTGATGGGGATTGATGGCTCTTGGACTTTCTTTTTAGTATTTTTGAGTGAGACATTAAGTTCTTTGCTTAATCATGACCAAAATGATGGTGTTGTGATGTATTCGGTCATGGTATATCCACAAGTATGATTCATGCATGTTGCATGGTAGGTAAGATTTGAGCTTTGAATATGTGTTTGCACATGATGAATTGGTATGACATATATACTATTTCAAGGTATATATTTGCTTGGGATGATGTTTTCGGTTATGTAGTACATGAGAGATGTGTATTGAGCTACAATATGTAATGCGTTAGTTAGTAAAATGCATGCTGTTTTTGTGTGGTATTAAGTGCATAATCGGCCTCAACATGGACATGCATATTCGCCACATGAGGGAAATTGGTGTGCATGCATTCGGTTAGAGGCAAGCATATTGATGCCTATTCTTGGCTTAGAAAATTCGCTAAGAGGAATACTAACTAAGGTGTTGAGTTCGATTCATGATTTTGTACATATGCGACTTTGATGCCTAATGAGTAGATATTTATATATTGGCTAGGCATCTTGAATTCCTCTTCCGATGCTCAAATGATAAAACCAATTTATTTGTTAAATTTAGCTCAAGAAGCTAGAGGTGGAGAATCAAGCAAAGGCAAAGGAAAGATAATCGAGTAGTCGATTGGAAATCGTTTCATCCAATATAAGGTAAGTCATTAAGCATATATTTGGTGTTGATGTAAATGACCATAATATATACACAATTGTGTTTAAATGAATTGATGTGTAAATGGGAATGTATGTGTACGGAATGATGCCATTGTTGAATGTATAAAGGCAGCAAAATGCATAAGGTATTGGTCTCGGCACTAAGTGTGCGGGTTTAAAATTGTACAGCACTAAGTGTGCGAGTTTGATTATATAGCACTAAGTGTGCGAGCTGAAAATTATATAGCACTAAGTGTGCGAGCTGAAAATATATAGCACTAAGTGTGCGGATTCACTATATGCTCTTGTATTACAATTGGCACTGAGTGTGCGACATTATCGAGTTAATCCCGGACAGCGGATCGGGTAAGTACCTCGAGCTCATGATGAATAGAAAATACGTCCATGCTTGGGGTTGAATTGGTAAGCCTTAAATCTATGTGATGATTGAAATTGTATGGTTGTGCTGGAAAATGAGTTAATGTGTAAAAATGCTTGATTATCTTGTTGTGTAGAATATGAAATGTGGATGTATGACTTGGTACGAGATTGGACCGAAAGGTCCGAGGTATTATGGTATAGATTCGATATGGATGAGTACCTAGCCTCGCTTTCTTTGTACATGTTGTAGTGACTTTATTAGTGGATTGATGAATGCTTATGACTTACTGAGTTGTAAACTCACTCGGTGTTTTTTCTTGTCACCCATTTTAGGTCTCTCGGATTCGTATTGCTTGCGCGTGATCGGGACCGTCGTTGAAGTCATCACACGGCTGAAATCTTGTGGTATTGTTTTCGTTGTTGAAGAACATTTGGCATGTATAGGCTATTATATTTTGTCGAATTGTGGGTTGTAAACTTTAAGCCATGTGAAAATGGCCTATGTGGTCGTCGAGTGGGATGCTAGAACCTATAGCCACGAGTCTTAGAAACTCTAATTTTGATAAGGTGGCCACAATTTGTGTCATGTATGATGGATGATTAAGGCCAAGGAAAGATTCATGAAATTGGCATAGTCTCTGCAGTAACTGTCGCGGACAGCAGCAGTGAGATGAGATTGAAAATCACTAGAAATAGTAGAAGTAGAATTAAATAGTGGGTAAATTATGAAATTGAACCTTGATGAATCTATTTTCATATGGATGAAACGAAACGACCATATGAGCAGTATACTGAGAAATATTAAAGTTCTCGTGAGACAGGGCCAGAACGGTTTCTGGGTCCCCTGACGCGACTTTGAAAATTTACCATAAATTATCCAGAAAGAATTAGGAGTCATGCCTTATATGTACAGATTCCATTTTGAGTCTAGTTTCATTAGAAACAAACGGAACCAGTATTAAAGCCCTGTACAGAGAGATATTCAAGTTGTAACGCGCAAAGGTCAGAGCAGTCGATCCCTGTAACATGGGTGACTTTAACTAATAAACTGTACCAATTGGCCCGACCAAAAATTCTAGAAATAAACCCATGGATGGGTATATGAGTCTAAATTCAGGGAAAATTTACGAAACCAGTTTCCGAGTTTTGAAACTCGAGATATGATTTTTAAGGCGACGGGGACGCAGTTTTCCAGCCTGACTGGTAATGTCAAATCGGTTGGTATCTTGAGAGGGTTTGGCGTTAACCCTCGTGTCCGACACGGCGTCGGCCACGAGTTAGGGTGTTACAATTTTATTGGTATCAGAGCTATGGTTTAGTCGGTTCTAGGACTACCATAGCGCGTGTGAGTCTAGCTATACATGCCAAATTGTTAGTGTTGAATAATGTGATGACTTTGACGGTTGAAATTTTTATTTTAAATAGCAATGGAACCGGGATAGAGAGACCCTTGGCGGATGACGTTGAAGGTGTAGCGGCTGCTCCGCACAAGGGACACCGCCTGTTGAGCCTCATCATCCGCGAATAATCAAAATGAAGGGCGAAACAAGCCTTCTTCACCATGATGAATGAGTGGGTCGCATAATATGCCCGAACCGACCCGGCTGTCCAACCATTTCGAATTTAAATACTCCACCCCAAGAGCCCGTAATGCCATCGATTCGATCCTGTGAGGCTGAGTAAACCACCGTGGACTTGATTAGGAAGCGTGGGGCGAGGAGTTTAAGGCCATAGTTACCGACGATGCCGAAAGGCCGAGTTTCGCTTGATAACACCATTAGAGTGTTTGATGAATTGTCATGCACACCGATGAATGTCTTAAGTGTGCTATATCTTTGTTTGAGACTCGACCTACTATTGGTGGAGGACCTTGATTTCCATAGTCCCAAAGGAACAAGTTACTTGGGATTTCTTTCAAACGGAATTTGGAAGAAATATATTAGTCAACGGTTCATTGATCGAAGCGTAAGGAGTTCTTGGAACTCAAGCAAGGCCGTATGATCAGATCTCGAATCTGAACATGAGTTCGTAAGACTTAATCGGTAGGCTCGGGGTGTGTGGCTGATGAGGTTGCGATGTGCAAAAGATTTGAAGAAGGATTGAATGAAGAGTTAAAGTTACTAGTGGGAATTTTGGAGATAAAGGAGTTCGTGACACTAGTCTAACGAGCACGCAAGGCGGAAGAACTTGGGAAGGAGAAGAAGAAGGCTGAATTTGAAGCAAGAGATTACCGTAAAAGATCGACGAGTAAAGCTCCGTTCTCGGCTGTAGAGAGGTTCGGGGAGGACACCAAGAAGTCGAGGACGATGCAGAATTTCCATTAGAGCCCGACCATTGACGGACTCCGAGCTACTTCAGTAGCTAGTGTGGGCAATAATCGTCAAGAGAGACTGAATGCCCCCAATGTGGAAGACGACACCTAGGTGAATGTTGGGGTAAGTCATTAATAGGGCTGTTATGGATGCGGTTCAAGGACCACTTCATTAGAGATTGCACGGAGCTAGATGAGAGGAATAAGACGCAAGGTGCAAGACCTAGTGGAACGACAATGGAGGTAGGCCCCGAGAATCTCTGGAGGTAGGGGTGGTAATCAGAGAGGAGTCTCTAATACGGCTGCCCGATCCGAGACCCGTACTCCTGCTAGAGCATATGCCATTCGCGTACGAGAGGAGGCATCCTCCCCTGACGTTATCACTGGTACTTTTACTCTCTTTGATACTAGTGTGATTGCATTGATTGACCCCGGCTCTACTCATTCATATGTATGTGAAACCTTAGCATCCGGTAAGACTCTACCGTTGAGTCTCATCGAGTTCATAATTCGAGTGTCAAACCCTTTGGGTCGACACGTACTCGTTGATAAAGTGTGCAAGAGATGCCCCTAATAATTCGAGAATCTGTTTTCCTACCGATCCGATGCTTCTACCATTTAATGAATTCGATGTTATTCTTGGTATGGATTGGTGGCCGTACATGATGCGATGAGTGGATCGCAAAAGGAAAACCATTGATTTGAGGAGTGCAAATAATGAGGTAGTCCGAGTCGAGTCTCTCGATTTAAAGGGCGCCAATGATAATATCTTCTATGACCGCTCGGAGGTATGTGAAAAGGGTGTGAAACATACCTTGCGTATGTGTTTGGAAGTAAAGAGACGGAAAGGAAACTCGAATCGGTACAGTGGTTTGTGAGTATTCGGATGTTTTTCACGAGGAGTTACCGGATTGCCACCGGTTCGAGAAGTGGAATTGGCATCGGTTGTACCGGTACTACGCCGATTTCAATAGCCCCGTATCGTATGGCATTAACGGAATTAAAGGAATTGAAGGTTCAATTGCAAGAATTGACGGATAGAGGTTTCGCTCGACCGAAGTTTTTCTCCATGGGCGCTTTTGTATTGTTTGTGAAGAAGAAGGACGGAACCATGAGGTTGTGCATCGACTATCGTCAACTCAATAAAGTGACGATAAAGAATAAATATCCATTGCCACGAATTGACGATTTGTTTGATCAATTAAAGGGAGCCTCGGTGTTTTCAAAGATAGATTTGAGGTCGGGTACTATCGGTTGAGGGTCCGAGAATCGGACATACCCAAAACCGCTTTTAGAACGAGGTACGGTCACTACGAATTCTTGGTGATGCCGTTTGGGCTCACTAATGCCCTGCGGTGTTTATGGATTTAATGAATAGAATTTTCAGGCCATACTTGGATCGGTTCGTAGTTGTATTTATCGATGACATTTTGGTCTATTCGAGAGATGAAACGAGCATCTTGAACACCGAGGCTAGTGTTGCAAATCTTACGAGATAAGCGATTATACGCAAAGTTCAATAAATGTGAATTTTGGTTGAAAGAGGTTAGCTTTTGGGGCACGTGGTGTCCGATCGGTATCGAGGTGGACCCGAACAAAATTCAGCCATAGTCGATTGGAAACCACCAAGGAATGTTACGAAGTTAGGAGCTTTTTGGGGCTTGCGGTTATTACCGACGATTTGTAAAAGGTTTTCGACGATAGCCACGCCAATGACGGTTACTCCAAAAGGATGTTAAGTTCGAATGGACGGAGAAATGTCAGAAAAGTTTCGATCAACTGAAAGCTTATTTGATTGAAGCCCCAATTCTAGTGCAACCCGAATCGGGCAAAGAGTTTGTCATTCATAGTGACGCATCCCTACTTGGGTTGGGTTGCATATTGATGCAAGAAGGGCGAGTTGTGGCCTATGCGTCGAGGCAATTAAAGCCACATGAGAAAAATTATCCGACCCATGATCTCGAATTGGCTGCCATCGTATTCGCCTTAAAGATATGGCGACATTACTTATTTGGTGAGAAGTGCCATGTGTGTTCGGATCACAAAAGTCTCAAATATTTGATGACCCAAAGAGACTTAAATCTGCGACAAAGGCGATGGCTCGAGTTGTTAAAAGATTATGAGCTCGTCATTGATTATCACCCGGAAGGGCTAATGTGGTTGCGGATGCCTTAAGCCGAAATCACTATTTGCTTTATGACGCGATGAATGTACACTTGTCTATCCTACCCGACAATGTGTTAGTAGCTGAATTGAAAGCCAAACCATTATTGATACGTCAAATTCGTGAAGCTCGAGAAAGTCGACGATGAGTTGGTTGCAAAGCGGGATGAGTGTGTTCGAACAAGGACTCGGAATTTCAAATCGATGATGACGATTGTTTGAGGTTCGAAGTCGTCTGTGTGTCCCAAAGAATTGAACTTATTCCAATAATTTTGAACGAAGCCCTTTGTAGCCGAATGGCAATCCACCCGGAGTACGAAGATGTACAACGATTTGAAACGTCGGTTTTGGTGGCATGGTATGAAACGGGACATCTCCGACTTTGTTTGAGATGTTTAATATGTCAACAAGTGAAAGCGGAACATCAAGTGCCTTCAGATTGCTTGACCGATCACGATACCAGTGGAAATGAGATCGAGTCACAATGGACTTTGTGTCCGGCCGCCATTGTCGACTAGTAAGAAGGATGCGATTTGGGTTGTTGTTGATAGATCGACTAAGTCGGCTCACTTTATCCCGTGCATGCACGGATTTTTCATTGGATAAACTAGCCAATTGTACGTTTCTCAGTTGTGAGATTACACGGGTACCGATTTCTATTGTGTCGGATAGAGATCCGAGATTTACCTCGCGATTTTGGAAGAAATTTCAAGAAGCTTTGGGTACCAAGTTGCATTTCAGACCGCCTTTCACCCCCAAACCGATGGTCAATCCGAACGGATAATTCAAATACTCGAGGATATGTTGAGATGTTGTATCCTTGAGTTTAGTGGTTCATGGGAGCGGTATACGCCTTTGATTGAATTCGCACAACAATAGCTTTCAATCAAGTATTAAGATGGCGCCTTACGAGGCTTTATACGGTCGTAAATGCCGTACCCATTATTCTGGTGAACTTAGTGAAGGTAAATTCTTGAGGTTGATTTGGTGAAGGATGCCGAGCAAAAGTTCGAGTGATTCGTGAAAGTTTGAAGGTGCTACGGATCGCCAAAAGTCGTATCTTGGATTTGAAAAAGGAAAGACATTGAATATCGGGTTGGAGACAAGGTATTTCTCAAAGTTTCACCACGGAAGAAGGTGCTTAGATTTGGCCATAAGGGCAAATTGAGTCCGAGGTTCATCGGTCCGTATGAAGTATCTCGAACGAATTGGGCGATGGCGCATCGATTAATTTTACCCCCGAGCTCGAAAAGATTCTAGCGTTTTCCATGTTTCGATGCTTGACGATATAGGTCCGACCCGACGCACGTAATTCCTCCATCCGAGGTCGAGGTTCACCTAATTTGAGTTATGAAGAAGAGCGGTTCGCATTCGATGCGTGAAGTAAAAGACCTACGAAACAAGAAAATCCCATTAGTGAAGGTGTTGTGGCATAAACACGGAATTGAAGAAGCCACTTGGGAACTTGAGGACTCTATGAGAGAGCGATACCGAGCCTATTTACGGTAAGATTTTCGGGACGAAAATTTCTTAAGTGGGGAGAGTTGTGACATCCCAAAATTGACCCTAGTCGGGATGTGGTTTCGGGACCACAAAAGCGAGGCATAAAAATAATTTATAATTTATTTTGATGCCTATAATATGTGTTAATTCATGTGTGACATTTTGATGTTTCGATTTAGAGTTATAAATGTGAATTTCACTAGAAAGGGCCTAGTAGTAAACATTGAAAGTATGATGGGGAAATGTGGGATGACTAGTTGATAATGCATGCAAAAATAAGGATTTGCATGTCAAATTTCCCCTAACATGAAGTGGCCGGCCATGACAAGGAATCATGGGCTAAACATGTCATGAAACATGTTTTGTTGGTGCACTAGGGAGAAACAATAAACAAATGAGTATGGGTAATAAAGAAAGAAAAAAAAAATGTGTGTGTGAGTGAAACCCCCCTTGCCGTGCATTGTGGAAGAGAAAAGAAAATTTTGTTCATCCATTTTCTCTTCTTTGGCCGAAAATACTAAGGAAAAGGGAGGATTTTTGCTTCATGCTTGGTTTAGAAGAGAACTAGAAGGAGATTTGGCTATACTTGCATCAAGATTAAGGTATGTTTGAGGTTGTGTCATGAGATTCATGCTTGTTTTGGTTGCTAACTTGATGTGCATGTTAGCCTTGGTTCAAATCCTTGTTATGCCATGGAAATGGTATTTGGCCAAGGTGGATTTTGTGTTAATGCCATTGCATGTTAAATATGAAGCTTGTTAATGGTGTATGTGATGGGGATTGATGGCTCTTGGACTTTCTTTTTAGTATTTTGAGTGAGACATTAAGTTCTTTGCTTAATCATGACCAAAATGATGGTGTTGTGATGTATTCGGTCATGGTATATCCACAAGTATGATTCATGCATGTTGCATGGTAGGTAAGATTTGAGCTTTGAATATGTGTTTGCACATGATGAATTGGTATGACATATATACTATTTCAAGGTATATATTTGCTTGGGATGATGTTTTCGGTTATGTAGTACATGAGAGATGTGTATTGAGCTACAATATGTAATGCGTTAGTTAGTAAAATGCATGCTGTTTTGTGTGGTATTAAGTGCATAATCGGCCTCAACATGGACATGCATATTCGGCCACATGAGGGAAATTGGTGTGCATGCATTCGGTTAGAGGCAAGCATATTGATGCCTATTCTTGGCTTAGAAAATTGGCTAAGAGGAATACTAACTAAGGTGTTGAGTTCGATTCATGATTTTGTACATATGCGACTTTGATGCCTAATGAGTAGATATTTATATATTGGCTAGGCATCTTGAATTCCTCTTCCGATGCTCAAATGATAAAACCAATTTATTTGTTAAATTTAGCTCAAGAAGCTAGAGGTGGAGAATCAAGCAAAGGCAAAGGAAAGATAATCGAGTAGTCGATTGGAAATCGTTTCATCCAATATAAGGTAAGTCATTAAGCATATATTTGGTGTTGATGTAAATGACCATAATATATACACAATTGTGTTTAAATGAATTGATGTGTAAATGGGAATGTATGTATACGGAATGATGCCATTGTTGAATGTATAAAGGCAGCAAAATGCATAAGGTATTGGTCTCGGCACTAAGTGTGCGGGTATAAATGGACACGGTGACAAGATTGGCACTAAGTGTGCGGGTTTAAATTGTACAGCACTAAGTGTGCGAGTTTGATTATATAGCACTAAGTGTGCGAGCTGAAAATTATATAGCACTAAGTGTGCGAGCTGAAAATATATAGCACTAAGTGTGCGGATTCACTATATGCTCTTGTATTACAATTGGCACTGAGTGTGCGACATTATCGAGTTAATCCGGACAGCGGATCGGGTAAGTACCTCGAGCTCATGATGAATAGAAAATACGTCCATGCTTGGGGTTGAATTGGTAAGCCTTAAATCTATGTGATGATTGAAATTGTATGGTTGTGCTGGAAAATGAGTTAATGTGTAAAAATGCTTGATTATCTTGTTGTGTAGAATATGAAATGTGGATGTATGACTTGGTGCGAGATTGGACCGAAAGGTCCGAGGTATTATGGTATAGATTCGATATGGATGAGTACCTAGCCTCGTTTGCTGTACATGTTGTAGTGACTTTATTAGTGGATTGATGAATGCTTATGACTTACTGAGTTGTAAACTCACTCGGTTTTTTCTTGTCACCCATTTTAGGTCTCTCGGATTCGTATTGCTTGCGTGATCGGGACCGTCGTTGAAGTCATCACACCGGCTGAAATCTTGTGGTATTGTTTTCGTTGTTGAAGAACATTTGGCATGTATAGGCTATTATATTTTGTCGAATTGTGGGTTGTAAACTTTAAGCCATGTGAAAATGGCCTATGTGGTCGTCGAGTGGGATGCTAGAACCTATAGCCACGAGTCTTAGAAACTCTAATTTTGATAAGGTGGCCACAATTTGTGTCATGTATGATGGATGATTAAGGCCAAGGAAAGATTCATGAAATTGGCATAGTCTACTGCAGTAACTGTCGCGGACAGCAGCAGTGAGATGAGATTGAAAAATCACTAAAAATAGTAGAAGTAGAATTAAATAGTGGGTAAATTATGAAATTGAACCTTGATGAATCTATTTTCATATGGATGAAACGAAACGACCATATGAGCAGTATACTGAGAAATATTAAAGTTCTCGTGAGACAGGGCCAGAACGGTTTCTGGGTCCCCTGACGCGACTTTGAAAATTTACCATAAATTATCCAGAAAGAATTAGGAGTCATGCCTTATATGTACAGATTCCATTTTGAGTCTAGTTTCATTAGAAACAAACGGCACCAGTATTAAAGCCCTGTACAGAGAGATATTCAAGTTGTAACGCGCAAAGGTCAGAGCAGTCGATCCCTGTAACATGGGTGACTTTAACTAATAAACTGTACCAATTGGCCCGACCAAAAATTCTAGAAATAAACCCATGGATGGGTATATGAGTCTAAATTCAGGGAAAATTTACGAAACCAGTTTCCGAGTTTTGAAACTCGAGATATGATTTTTAAGGCGACGGGGACGCAGTTTTCCAGCCTGACTGGTAATGTCAAATCGGTTGGTATCTTGAGAGGGTTTGGCCGTTAACCCCTCGTGTCCGACACCGGCGTCGGCCACGAGTTAGGGGTGTTACAGAACCAATTCCAGAGGTCGACCGTGGAAAACAAAAGGTTTCAGAATAATTGAAATACGAACCCAAAACAATTACCAGGTAAGTTCGTGTAACTCGAAGTAAACTCTTAATATACTTAAAATGTTTATTCTTAAATGTATGATAATTTAAATATTCATTGCATGATAATACATGGAATGTGGTAGTATAAGTTAACAAGAGAATTGAAGATCCCGATTGAATAAAAAGGATTTCTGATGGATTTATCAAAATAAATTGATGGTGAAAAGGATCTAGCCCGGATGGGTGTTCCTTTAGTGATGGAGCCTCCCAAAGAATATGTGTGGTAATGGATTTAGCCCAGACGAGTAACCTGATTTAGGATCTAAATTTAGCCTGGACTGGTAATTCAGATCCGAGCTCATTAGAGCACATGTCGTTATAAGGGATTTAGCCTGGACTGGTAATCCTGACATTGCTCTATGAGTTTATGCTACGGGGGATTTAGCCTGGATTGGTAATCCTACCGTAAGAGCAATGTTCATGGGAGTGTATACTTAAAATGCTCACTTGCATGATTTGATGGTGAATGGGATATCCATCGAGATTTTGAGAAATTCAATGGGATTAAAATGAGAAATGAGAATGGAAATTCTTGAAATGATGAGCTCATCTATGATTAATGCTATAATGTATTGACATGAGACTAGCTTGATGATTGAGTGTATGTGATAGGGAAATTATACTATACTAGTTGGAATGAATGTCAAATATGGTAGTATGTTAAACAACTGGTAAGTTTACCATCCTGTTATCCGAACTTACTAAGCATGTTAATGCTTACCCCTTCTCTTTTCTCTTATCTTACAGAGCTCGGGGACTCGTGAAGATTGGAAGGCAGTTGGAGCACCAATCACACTATCAACTTGTCTTGTTTGGGTATATAGAAACTTTTATTTTATTATAATGGCATGTATAGGATTCTTGGTCATTTTGTTATATGTGTCATTTGGCTAGCCAATGTAAGGGCTTAAATGATATGCGTATTCATTTTTTATATGACCATGCGACATGTTGATGTAGGTTGTAAACCACTATTTGTGCATGTTTATGCTTGAATGTTTCATGAGATGGTTAATGTGATATACCATGAATGGATATGTGTAATATGGCCAAATCACTAGAAGATGGTTTAGGTCATAATTGGCATGATGTATAAAATGAGCTAAGTATATAATATGGTTTGTAAAATGGTAACCCTAAAACAAAGAAGGTAATATCAATATAGGTTAAGAAAAGATATGAAGCACCATGCATGACCTTGGCTAAGAAGGTTTTAAGGGTACATTTATACCATGATAGATGTCCAAGGAACATGTTAGTATGTATGGAAGTTTGAGGGTGGCCAAAGGCTTGGAATATAGCCTACAAAAAGGTTAGCACGGTTAGGCACACGGGCATGTGTCTAGGCCGTGTGTGACACACGGTCAGTCTCCACGGGCATGTTGTACGGCCGTGTGTCCCCTGAACCTAAAATTTTAGGTCAGTATGCATGGTAGTAAACACACGGGTAGAGACACGACCATGTGTCTCAACCAAGTGGAAGACACAGCCTAGCCCACGAGCGTGTGCCTTGGCCGTGTGCCCCTGAATGAATGATGATGTCATAAACAAAATGTCCAGGTTTTTGCACACGGCCTGTGGCAAGAGCGTGTCGTGGCTGCGTGGGGGACATGGGCGTGTGCTCAGTCGTGTAAAAACCCCTGTAGGTTCGAAATGGAAAATAATTCCACACGGGTAAAGTACACGGGCGTATCCTAAGCACACGGGCGTGTGAGGCCTAAACCTAGAAGTTTTTCTAAAAATTTTCTTAAGTTCTCGGTTTAGTCCCGGACCGCTTTTAACGCATGTTTTGAACCTCATAGGTCCATAATAGGGACAATATGATTTTTTTTATTAGTTTTAAATTGAAATGAAATTTTATAACCCATTTTTCCTAGATTGTCCATGTTTGTGTATGATAATGCCTCGTGCCTTATCCTGGTCTCGAGTACGGGTAAAGGGTGTTATAGTTAGGGGCAAAATGGTAATTTTGCCTAGGATGAAAATTGAGTCCTAATAAATATGAAATATGTGAAATTGATGATGAAAGCTATTTATATAGATCTAGACAACACAAATTCGAGGTTAGACCGAGAAAAAAGAAGTTTTGGATTAGTAGATTTTATACGCAAACAAGTGTCGAGGTAACTTCGTGTAACTTAGTCGAGCATGTAAATATGTTTAATTGACTGTTGTGTTGTATGGAATGTAACTTATATTGATGTACATTACTTGAATGCTATAATGAGAAATTTAATACATCCTTGATATGGTGAAAAAAGGTTAAGTCCCGATTGAATATTGAATTCCGATGAATATATGTGCTTTCCCGAAATGAATAAGGTCTTGCATTTGTTGCGAATGGGATTAGCTCAGACGAGTAATCCTATTGACCTTGTTATAGAAAGGATTTAGCCCGAACGGGTAATCCTGATATAATACCTCTTGAGTATATGTTACAATTAGGGTTTAGCCTGGACTAGTAATCCTAATTAAGCTCTTTTGAGCTTACGTTATATAAAGATTTAGCCTGGACTGGTAAGCCTGTTATACGATATGTGGTTCGAGAGTGTGCTCCTTATTAAGTGCCCTAATGGGTACTCTCGAATAAGAATTGACGGATTATTGAATCGTATACCCCGAGTGTACTACTTGAGTATCCATCGGAATTTCAATGATTCAACGAACATAAAACTCTTGACATGGCATGAGAATTATAAGATGACTTGATAATGTCTTGAAAGAGTATTGCATGATGAGGTCATCTATCCTTACTTGATGTATATGTAAACTTTGTGACTAACATATTTGATTGGATGCACTTGTTTAGGCAAATTTTCCAAATGGATGGAAAACATGTTATTGTATGCTTAGATTTAATAAACGAGATTGGTAAGTTTAGTTTCCGTTATACGAACTTACTAAGCATGTAATGCTTACTTTGTTTTATGTTTCCCCTGTTTTATAGTGCTCAGAAGCTCGTGAAGGTTGGAGATCATTGGAGCATCATCACACTGTCATCTAGCTTATTTTGGGTATACTTAGTAAAATCATTTTGGTATAGTGGCATCTATAGGACAACTTGGCCATTAGTGGCATGCTAATTATGCTTGTAATCTAGCCATTGAATAGCTAGTAATGGTTATTTTAGTGTGATTAAGTAGGTTATTATGATATAATCATATGTGATATGTTAAGTACATATGATCAAATGATGTTAATGCCTAAGTTAATCCAAGGTAAGTTTATAAACACATATGCATGTAATGGTATGCCATGATAAATCATGGAATTGGTTTCTTTGAATGCTTGGAATGGTTGGTATTAGATGTATGTTTCAAGTGCAGGTCTTGGGTGAAGCTAGAAATGGCTTCATTTTGTCCACATGGACAGACACACAGGCGTGTGTCTAGACCATGTGTGACACATGACCTTGTAACATGGGTGTGTGGTTAGGCCGTGCGTCCCCTGCATCTTAATTTTGAGAAACAAAATGCTCAGAATTAAGCACACGGGCAAAGGCACGGGTGTGTGTCTTAGTCGTGTGTGCTACGTGGCCTAGAATATGGGCGTGTGTCTTGGCCGTGTGAAACCTGCACCTAATTTCAAAATGAATTAATTGACCAGACGGTTGTGTACACAAGTCAGAGAGTTACATGGGGTTGAACACGGCCTCTAGCATGGGCGTGTCCTAAGGTCACACGGGCGTGTCCCTTGGACCATACGGGCGTGTGAGCCCTGCAGCTTGAAAATTTTTTGAAATGTCTCGAAAAATTCTTAGAGCTCCCGATTAAGTCCCAACTCGATTCTAATGCTCATATTGGGCCCCGAAGGTCCTACTAAGGGACGTTTTGAATGATCTTGGTTAATGAATGGTAATTTATGGGAATTATTTGTAAAATGTTCTGAAAGTTTTGGTAATGCTCCGAAACCCTATTTTGACGATAGATACAGGTTAGAGTGTTACAGCAGTAGCAACGGTAGCAGAGGCAACAAGAAAATATGCCATTGCTGCCTCTGATTTAAGTTGTAGCTAGAGTTCATCATATTTTCTTTGAGCCTCTGCTTCTCTCGATGTTTCCTCCACTCTAAGTTGAGCAATTTGCTCAACTGTGCTCTCTTGCATCTGAGCCATCTGGTCTCTTAACCTATGAACTTCAGCTTGAGCCTGATTCATTGAAGGCATGTATTGCTGCGATCTGGATCCAAAATATTGGATTGGGTTAACAAAAGATCCTTGAAATCGAACCCAACCACACCTTTCAGGGCTCAAAACTTTAGTAATAATTTGGTTATCAATGTCGTCCAGATTAACAGAACTATCACTTCAAGCCATCGCTTCACACTCCGCCCTTTTATCTTTTGGTTTCTCCTAATAAATCAATCAAGGACTTAGAAACGAAATATATAATCAAACAAATGCAACATAACTTGGCATTATTTGCATTACAAAAGACGAATTAAACCATTATAATTAATCATGATAAATATTTAAAATAATTCAAATTTTATTAAGTAAATATACCATAATTTTTTCAACTTCAGTAGACATATGAGATCCATCTTTCTTTCTGTGTGTAATGTAAAAAAGCTGAAGACGTCCAACTTTTTGACTAGACGACAATTCCTACAATATAGTAGGAAAAATATTATTTAGTAGAAAGTAATTAATATTTGAATTAATTAATAAATTCAAAATACCTCATCATCAGCTACATAAGCAAAACTTTTTGACCCAGCTGTGTGCATGAATTTTTGTTTTTGCCTACTTGTAGTTCCAACTCGCTCACAGTCTACATTATGAAATTATTATTACGTATATAGTAAATACTATAAACCAAAATAATTATGAGTTTGGAAGTACGTAATACCTCTCTTTTCTTTGAATTCCAAACTCTAACTACATTTCCCATTGATACCTCAGCATTCCCGACAGGACATTTCACAATTTCTCTTCGAGGCTTATATTTTTCTTAAAATATTTCTTCTTTAAATTACTTTAATGGTCTCTCCATTTCTTTGCTAATGCTTTCTTCACATAATTATCTGAGATCTCTAAAGCAAATCTCTCCTGCAAATAACACAAGCTTAGAAAGTAAATATAAATGAAAACTAAACCAAAGTATTATAAATTACATTCACATTATTATCTTAATATTATCGAGAGCTTGGTTTTGTTACTATTAGGCATATGATGCCATGACTTGTAGGTGATTGGCAACAAATTGGCATTTCGTGCTATAATTCCCAAGTATCTTGCTAAAAGTCGAGCTTCTGATCCAATAGGCTAACCACGACTATTTCTAGATACTTTGACACACTCCACACAATTTAGATCGTATAAATCCTTTAATAGCGTACGTCCTCGAGTTTTACGCCTCTCACCATTTTCAGCTAAAAAGTGGTATACGATAATATGAGAATTTGAAGCAAAAATCAATAATAAAAGTCAACATGCATGTAAACTAAAGAAACATTACTTTGAATTTCTAAAGGTTCGTCAACTGTGTTCGGAACATTCAAAGATCCAATAGCAATCTGTTGATCACTATTTGTTTCTTCTAAATTTGAAGGATTTTGAATAATACTTAGATCTCACAATCTTTTTCTAGGTATATTATCTGCAATACACATAAAATAGTTGAAATGTTAGTAATTAATTACAACAAGAATAGTACATATAAAATAGTTGAAATATTTAACAAGATCAAGATTTAAATTATAATATAACATATAATTTAAAAAATGTGAAATCTTACTACCTCATATTCGTAAATATCTTCATCCACATGTTAGTGAACCCATTGAAATTTTGTACTAGTACTAAGGATAGTTTCATTTAAGTTTTTTTCTGGAAAAGACAAAGTTTCTGATCTTTCGTCAATGTCATCTCTCCTTCTATTTCCCATGTAAAACAAATCTTTAGGTGTGTTACGGAGTACAACGTACAAACCCTCATCAGTTGGATCTTTCGAATAAAAAACTTGTTTGACTTGAGAAGAAAATACATACGGTTCATCTATCAATTGTTGTCCAGTGTGAATTAATCGAGAGAAGTTCACCATTGTAAAACCAAATTGATCTTTTTTCATTCCGCGAGCAGTATTAACATCAGCCCAATCGCATCAAAATAAGACAACCTTTCATTTTCCATAGTAATCCAACTAAATAATGCCCATAAGAAGTCCATAATACTTCACATTTCCCTCAACAGGATTACTGTCCCTAGCACTAGCATAACTTGTAATTGATGTAATAGCCCAAAATTGGGTCTAGTTGGAACAGAGGTTTCGGGACCACAAAATCTGAGATAGAAATAATTATTTTATGATTATTTTGAGGTCTATGATATGATTTCATGATTGTGTGAAAATTTCGTGAAGAAATTCTATGCATAAAGTGCTCAATTTGAAGTCAGGGACTAAATTGAATAAGTTGCAAAACTTGCATTCTAGAAGTTTCTAGTATGAAATTGCTTTGAAATATTAATTAGGAGGTCTTAAATATAAATTTGACCAATTTCTAAGTGATAGACAAAAATTGGACATGGATGGAATTTTTGAAAGTTTAGTAAGGAAGGGCATTTTGGTCATTTGGTAATTAAAAGAAATAAAAAGGGAAAATAAAGCCAAAATTGACTCATCTTTTTCATGGAGGCCGAAATTAGCATGGGGGAAGCCATGGATAGGGTTTTCAAGCTTTCCAAGCTCAATAGTAAGTCCGTTCTAAGCCCGTTTTTCAAGTTCTTTACGTTTTTGGAATCCCGGTAATTTGTTTAAGCTTATTCTAGCAATAATTTAAGCTAGGGTTCATATTTGGAAAAATACCCATAGGTGAAATGTGTTTATTTTGCTGTTTTATGATATAATATGAGGCTTTAAATTATGTTAGACAACTTGTGCTACTCGGTTTTGAGTGAAAACGAGTAAAAGGGCTTAATCGGTAAAAATACCTAATAGTCATAAGTATATGTTAGAGTGAGAATTTGATGTTTCCATAGAAGGGAAAAGTGATCAGCATGTCATAAAACATAAGAATAAGGGATGAAGTTTAATTCCCGAGCCTAGGGGCAAAAGCGTAAATATGCAAAAGTTTAGGGGCAAAATTGTAATTTTTCCAAAGTTTGAGTTAAGGACTGTTTTGGATAGTACATTAATTAAATAAGTAAAATATGATGTTTTAGATCCCGGAAAATGAGATTTGAACCTAGAATGAGAGAAAAATCAAAAGTTGGGAAAGTTGGTAAAATGGCCGTTTTAGTAACGAGGTAAGTTCATATGTATAATAAGCATTAATTTATGCATGTTTCAATATAAAATTGATATATTTATTATAATTTTCGAGGTGTTGAAAGTATGTAAGTTGGTTGATAATAATCTGACAATAATCTTGTAATTTATATTTGAAAGTTAAATTTAGTGAATTAATTGAATTATGTTAAATTAAATGATTATGGTGCCAAGTTTATGAATTGATTTAAAAATATGTCTATGGTACATGAAGTGCATTGAATTATCATACATAAATGTGATTTCTATGATTATGGATATTATGGTAAATTATAAGTTCATATGATTTTTAATAAGGCAATGTGTAATTTAATGTTATTGCCTTGATATTAAATGAGATGTAAGTTTATATGTAAGTAATACATCAATATTACTTGTATTATGAAATTTTATAATAATATTGGAAATATGTTTGTGGATAATTACTTGATTGGTGAAATTGTTGGAAAAAGAGAAATCTGGTTGAACCTTGGAAAGATTGGATGATACAAATAGTATGTAGCTAGGTCACATGTATGGTGCTGAGTGCACATCATGTGTACAAGAGAGCTACAAGACATTATGATGTAGCTAGGTCGCATGGGTGATACTATGTGTACACCATGTAGACAAGAGAGCTACGGGATATATGTAGCTAGGTCGCATGCGTGGTTCCAGGTGAAGGACACTATGTAGACAAGAGAGCTACGAGATAAATTGGCTAGGTCACATGGGTGGTACTGAGTGTTCACCATGTGTACAAGAGAGCTGAACTATATGATGGGTGGAGCTATGTGCTGAAACCACCAAGTATCGAGGATTGATCCGAAGTGTTCAACGGGAGACTCTCTATGTATTGCTTTGTGAGTTTTGTGATGAATAAGTGCAGGAACTTGGTTATGTGAATGATGTGTTCATTAAGTGACCAGGATGTGGTAAGGTTATAAACAAGTAAGTTATACATGAGGATGATTTTATGGTGACCTTGTGATCATGGGCCTATACTTTTGATGTATGAAATGTGGTGAAAATGATTTGTGATATGTATGTTAAAATGAGGTTAATACAGAAAGTGTGAAAGAGTGAATTAGCAATAAAACTATTTTGACAGTAGCAGTTATGTGATTTTGAAAAATCACCAAAAATAGTAGAAATTGAATCAGAGACTGAATAAGATATCAAATTAAATCTTAATGAGTCTATTTTTATATAAAAGAAACATAGCAAGAAAATGAGTTCTATATTTTGAGATATTTATGTTTTTGTGAGACTAGTTCAGAATGATTACGTGATCCCCTGTTCTGACTTTGGAAAATCAAAAAAATTTGGATAAAAATAATTAGAGGCTTAAACTTATATTTTTATAATCCATAATGAGTATATTTTCAAGATAAATCAACAAGAGCATTATCCGAGTTCTGTACTGTGAGATAATTAATTTTTAGTGAAGAGAGGTCAGAACTGTCAGAATGTGAAACAGGGGAAATTTTAATGAATTAACTGTACTAATTGGCTAAACAAAAAATTATGAACATTTTATGGTGGAAAGATATGTGAGTCTAGTTTCAGGAGAAATTTACAGATCTTAATTTGGAGCTCTGTAGCTCGAATTATAAATAAGTAAGTGACTATGACTCATGTGGACAGTTTGATGTGAGCATTTATTAGTAAATTGTGAAATCGTACTTACAAGAATGCTATATACATTAAGGATGTGGAATGGAGAGGAGGAGGAGGAAAATAAATATATGTGGAATACATGGGAACTATGGTATATGAAATATTGATATAATGAAATAAATGATATGTGTTTATAAGAAAACAGAAAGAGAATGATATGTATCATGACATGTATATATATATATGACTAGTCTCAATGTAATGCTTGTTGGGTATGGAGTTGAATTGAAATGTTTCAGGAAAACATGTTATTTTGCGCATCTGAATTGTGGTATTTTATAAAGAAATGATCTAGTTTTAAATATGAATGCTTGATGATTAAGCTGAAGATATTTGGTAAGATGATAATCTTGGTATAAATGTATAAGTGGTACTATAATAAACAAGGTAAAATGAGTATGAGATACACATGTATTATGACATACAAATGCTATGTTTGTGGTTTAATTGAGAATATTTAATCATTAAATGAATACCATGTTATATGCTTTTGATTTTGTATAAGTGTGTAAGAGATTAAGGTTGACCAAAGCTTGGAAAATAGCCTAGGTATATTCCACACAGGCAGAGACACGACCATGTGTCTCAGCCGTGTATGGAACACGACTTTGGGACACGGGCGTGTGGAGCCTTAAAGCATGAAATTTCCAAGATTTTTGTAAGTTCTCGGTTTAGTCCCGAACCCTTTCTAAAGTATGTTTTGGGCTTTGTAGACTCAAATAAGGGACTATGTGTAAGTGAATGACCGTTTTGAAAAATATAATGAAATTTTATGGCCTGTATTTTAGTTTAATGTTTGTATGTTTGTCTGGTAACGCCTCGTACCTTATCCCAGCCTCGGGTACGGGTAAGGGGTGTTACAATTGAAGAATTAACAACTGTTCCACAAATTTGAGTCCTCCTCAATCTTTCGCGAGATTTTGTATGAAACCTGAATCCATTAATGAGAAAGGCATTATATCTTTTTACTACTCTATTCAAACCTTGGGAAAGCCATTTAACTTCTTCATTGATGTCATTTCCACTCCAAACCTATTGAAAGTAAATTGATTAATTATAATGTTATACGAAAACATTATTATTTGTCATTGAAAGCTTCAGTTGCATACAGTCTACCCTAACTATTCATGAAAAGATTCTGTAAATAACTTATGAATCTCTTGATGTTGCAATCTTCAAGAGTGTGAACGAGATCTCAAGACTTGTTTAAACTAACTATGTTAAAAGGTGGATTACTTGGTTAGAAAATAAAAAAATGAAAAAGGTGAATATTTATCAAATTTTAAAACTTGTGTAATGGTTCAATTGGATCATGGTGAAAACAACATATCAATGTGGTTGTATCCAGGATCTATCATTTAAGTGTGCAATTTCAACTTTACCGATTGGTTGTCCATAACTTTGAAATAGATAAGTTTCAACTAAGTTACGATTAGTGAGCCCAACATTTGTACTTGGTCTATTCAGTCTTGTTTCAACATCTTCTAAATATCTAGAGTAGAAAGTCATACACTCCTCTACTAAGTAACCTTCAACAATTGATCCTTCTGGATAACGCTTATTACGATAATAAGACTTCAATTTGCATAGGAGCCTAAACACAATATACAACATTATCAAAAGTTGTAATTAAAGGTATATTCATGAATGAATGAAAGCTTTACAAATAAATTAGCACCTCTCTATAGGATACATCCATCGATAGAAAATCGATCCACCAAGTTTTGCTTCATAAGAGAGATGGATTAGCAAGTACATCATAATAGTGAAGAACGAAGGTGGAAAGATCTTCTTCAAGTTTCATAAAGTTAAGGTGGCTCGATCTTGTATTTTCTCAAGTTCTTAAACAATCAAAACTTTGCCACAAATAGCTTTCACTATATTGGATAGTTCAATTATACAAGACGTCGCCTTTTTTAACATACAACAGCGTAAAGCAACTGGCAATAAATCTTGCACCAAGATGTGATAATCACGTGATTTTAGGGAATATAGTCTTTGATCTTTAAGACTCACATATTAAGATATATTTGAGGCATAACATCTGGGACCTTTATATCCTTCAACACTATGTAGAACACTTTTTTTTCTTTCTTCGACATTGTAAAAATAGAAGGCAAAAATTTAGATTTTGCATTCGAAAGTAATTGGGGATAAAGATCACATTGAATTCCCCTGTCAACTAGATCTAGTCGACTCTTAAGATTGTCTTTCTATTTTCTATCGACATTAAGAATTGTCTTGATGATGTTCTTGCAAACATTATTTTCAATATGCGTGACATCAAGATTGTGTCACAAAATGTAATGCTCCCAATAAGGCAACTAAAAAAATACTTATTTTTTTCCACAAGTCTGCCTCATTAGGATCATCCTCTTCATCAGATTCATCATCACTGTAACAGCTCGTTTTTAGTCAAATCAGAATAGTGGTTTCGAGACCACAAATTTGAGGTTGAAATATTTATTTTATTATTATTTTAATGTATATAGCATGATAGTATGATTGTGTAAAAATTTCGTTAAGAAATTTTATCACTTGAATGCTTAATTTGATAAAAAGGACTAAATCGCGTAAAGTGTAAAAGCTGGGTTTTAATAGCTAAAGTGGAGGTCCTTATGTGGTAATTACCCCATTTATAAAGTTAGTGGACATTCTTGGACATGTATTAAGTGATTTTCATGTTTTGTAACCAAGGTTAAAAGTGTACATTAATAAAATAAATTAAGTAAAATAAAAATAACATGGATATCATGTTTCTACATCTTCCTCCACCAAACATTAACTAAAGAAACACCATGTTTGAAGCTTTAAATTTCAGCTAGGGTTCATCCTTGCATGTAAGTTCATTTTGTCCCGTTTTTAATGATTTCTATGTTTTTGAGATCATTGCATCTTAATCTAGCTAGCCTAGGGACTAATTTGCAAAAAAATTAAGGGTTTAGGGTTTTTCCATTGTTGAATATAGGTTTATTTTGATGTTTGATGATAGAAATTGTATGGTTGTTAGATAAACAACATTTGTAAAGTGATTTTTGGTAAATTGCCAATTAGGGATTAAATTGTGAAATGTGTAAATTTTGTGGTGGAAATGTGAAATAAATGAAAAATATGGCCTACTATGATAATAAATGAAATTCGGCTAGCATGGGTAGGGACCTAATTGCATGAATTTTTATTTTTATGGGCTGAGGACTAAATTATAAAGATGTTGAAATATTAGGGGCAAAAGTGTAATTTTTCCATAATGTGATTTTTGGGCTAAATTGAATAGAATGATAATTGAATAAGTTAAATTTGATATTATATAGATCAAGAAAAATGAAGTTCAGATCTAGATCGGGGGAAAAATAAAGTTTTGGACTAGTCGATACATTTCGTCGTTTTTGTGATTGAGGTAAGTTCGTCATGACCGTCAGCTTATCTGAGCAGACCCACTGATAGCTCGAGAGTGAGCATTATATGAGATATGAGATAAAAATAGCTTCGGCTATGTATTTGGCACTTAGTAGGGTGTGAGATTTCTGAGTATCCGATATTATTCCAAATGGTTTAACGGGTATATTGATGATATGAAATGGTGAGAGATAGATATGTATCAGTACAAGTATGTTCGGAAGAATCATATGAGCATTGAATCTATGAAAATTGTGAGTTCATGATCATTATGTGAATGAATAAATGTTAACCTTGTGATTAAATGGTTTTGTAGTATATTATGTTTATATTACTTGAATGGTGAATGGATAATAAGTTTTACTTATTAACTATACGAGCTTACTAAGCTTTATAGCTTACTTTGTTTACTTTTTTGTGTTTTATAGTGAATATCAAAGCTTGCTCATATTTGGGAGTCGTCGAAGATCTTATCACACTATCAAGTTATCAATTTGGTACTTTTGAACTTATGTATTTGGTTATATGGCATGTATAGGAGTTATGGTCATTTTGGTATATATGTTAGTAATGGATTTAACCATTTGATTTGGCTTGTAAATGATGAATGGTTAGTTATGTGTATAGCCATGTGACTTGGCTTATCTTATTATACTTGGTGATGTATATATATGTGCAAATGCCCTTTGGTGATGTGGTTTAAAATTTACATGTGAAAGGTTGTTGTGAATTGGTAGCTTTAGTATCAAATGGTTGAAATTTGGAGATTTGGTATGCATGTGATTTAGGTAAGAAAGTACATATATGAAGTTAACTAGTTAAGTGATTTGTGAATGTAAATTTAGTATGATTTGAATTGGAAAAATATGATGTGATGAGTCATATAGTTCTTGGTAGGGAAATAGCATAAATTAGGCTTGGTTACGATTGGTTGAAATGCCTATTTATACCATGTTATATGCTATTTGGTTTGTGTAGGTGAATGAAAGTTTGGGTAAGAAAGATGGCTTAGTAAATAGCCTATTTTTGTCTACATGGGCAGAAACACGAGCATGTGTCTCAGCCTTGTGTGACACACGGTCAAGTGACACGATCATGTGTCTTTTGGCGTTTAATTAGAAATCAAGTCAGTATGATCCACACGGCCCAGCACACAGGCGTGTAACTTGGCCGTGTGGCATAAGTCAGTATAACCTACAGTTTTGGCACGACCTAGCACACAACCTGACACATGGGCGTGTGTGGCCATTTTGAAGGGCACATGGGCTAGACACACGAGCGTGTGGTTGGCTGTGTGACCCAAGTCAGAGAGTTACATGGGGTCAGACACGGGTTGGGACACGACGATGTGATCCCATTTCGAATGTCCACACGGCTTGTGACACAGACGTGTCTTTGGCTGTGTGAGACACACGGCTGAGCCACGCGGACGTGTATCCCCTGTATTTCGAAAAATTTTCTATGTTTTCCAAAAATTTCCTGAGTTATCGGTTTAGTCCCTAAAACACTTCTAATGCATGATTTGGGCCTCGTAGGCTAGTATTATGGACATTTTGATTGATTGTGAATGCATTTTATTGGATATGAATAATGTATGAGAAATGTATGATTGTTTATGAAATAAGTCCGATAATGCTCCGTAACCCTATTCCGGTGATGGATACGGGTTAGGGGTTTTACAATCACTCTACCAGTCAACATCGCCAACATACACCTCCCTCGGTCTTTTCTTTGTTTGCGTGTTGGGTGGTGGATTCATCTTCCCATAACTGAAATTTACATGAACAAGATTTTAGATCCAATGGTCTGCCCAATAAACTCTTCAGTACCATCAAATAAAGTTCTCTGAAATCTAAATCTATGATTTCCATCTAACCATCGATGATTGCTCATATAAAAGAACTTTTTCTTGTTATATAACCACTTCGAACATGTTTGCATAGCACAACAAGGACAAGCATAATGTCTTTTGGTACTCCAACTAGATAAAATGACATAAGTTGGGGAAATCATTAATAGTCCACAACAAAGCTGCACGTAAATAAAAGTTCTCATTTTTTAAGACATTATATGTTTCAACACTCGCTCTTAACTATTTCAACTCTTCAATAAGTGGCTGCATATAAATGTTAATATCATTCTCGGGACCTTTCTCTCCAGGGATAATCATAGATAAGATAAAAGAAGATTGTTTCATGCAAATCCATGGAGGTAAATTATAAGGAATAAGCACTACAGGCCAAGTACTGTATGGAGTACTCATGATTTTAAAGGGATTAAATCCATCAGATGCTAGCCCAAGCCTCAAATTCTGAGGATCACTTGCAAAGCTTGTGTAACACCCCTTACCCGTATCCAAGGCCGGGCTAAGGTACGAGGCGTTACCAGACAAACATACAAACATTAAACTAAAATACGAGCCATAAAATTTTATTCATATTTCAAAGCGTTCATTCTCTTACACATAGTCCCTTATTTGAGTCTACGGAGCCCAAAACATACTTTAGAAAGGGTTTGGGACTAAACCGAGAACTTATGAAAATCTTGGAAATTTCATGCTTTAAGGCTCCACACGCCCGTGTCCCAAAGTCGTGTTCCATACACGGCTGAGACACATGGTCGTGTCTCTGCCTATGTGGAATATACCTAGGCTATTTTCCAAGCTTTGGTCAACCTTGATCTCTTACACACTTATACAAAATCAAAATCATATAACATGGTATTCATTTAATGATTAAACATCCTCAATTAAACCACAAACATAGCATTTGTATGTCATCATACATGTGTCTCTCATACTCATTTTACCTTGTTTATTATAGTACCACTTATACATTTATACCAAGATTATCATCTTACCAAATATCTTCAGCTTAATCATCAAGCATTCATATTTAAAGCTAGATCATATCTTTATAAAATACCATGATTCAGATCTGTGAGAATAACATGTTTGCCTGAAACATTTCAATTCAATTCCATACCCAACAAGCATTACATTGAGACTAGTCATATATATATATATATATATATACATGTCATGATACATAACATTCTCTTTTTGTTTTCTTATAAACACATATCATTTATTTCATTATATCAATATTTCATATACCATAGTTTCCATGTATTCCACATATATTTATTTTCCTCCTCCTCCTCTCCATTCCACATCCTTAATGTATATAGCATTCTTGTAAGTACGATTTCACAATTTACTAATAAATGTTCACATCAAACTGTCCACACGAGTCATATTCACTTAATTATTTATAATTCGAGCTACAGAGCTCAAAATTAAGATCTGTAAATTTCCCCTGAAACTAGACTCACATATCTTTCCACCATAAAATTTTCATAATTTTTCGTTTAGCCAATTAGTACAGTTTATTCATTAAAAGTTCCCCTGTTTCACTTTCTGACAGTTCTGACCTCTCTTCACTAAAAAATAATTATCTCACAGTACAGAACTCGGATAATATTCTTGTTGATTTATCATGAAAATATACTCATTATGGATTTTAAAAATATAATTTTGAGACTCTAATTATTTTTATCCAAATTTTTGTGATTTTCCAAAGTCAGAACAGGGGATCACGTAATCATTCTGAATCAGTCTCACAAAAACATATATATCTCAAAATATAGAACTCCTTTGCTTTTTATGTTTCTTTTATATGAAAATAGACTCATTAATGTTTAATCTGATATCTCATTCAGTCTCTGATTCAATTTATACTATTTTTGGTGATTTTTCAAAATTACGTCACTGCTACTGTCCAAAACAGTTTTATTGCTAATTCACTCTTTCACACTTTCTTTGTATTAACCTCATTTTAACATACATATCACAAATCATTTTCACCACATTTCATACATCACAAGTATAGGCCCATGATCACAAGGTCACCATAAAATCATCCTCATGTATAACTTACTTGTTTATAACCTTACCACATCTGGTCACTTAATGAACACATCATTCACATAACCAAGTTCTGCACTTATTCATCACAAAACTCATAAAGCAATACATAGAGAGTCTCCGTTGAACACTTGGATCAATCCTCGATACTTGGTGGTTTCAGCACATAGCTCCACCCATCATATAGTTCGGCTCTCTTGTACACATGGTGAACACTTAGTACCACCCATGTGACCTAGCCAGTTTATCTCGTTGCTCTCTTGTCTACATGGTGTCCTTCACTTGGAACCACGCATGCGACCTAGCTACATATATCCCGTAGCTCTCTTGTCTACATGATGTACACATAGTATCACCCATGCGACCTAGCTACATCATAATGTCTTGTAGCTCTCTTGTACACATGATGTGCACTCAGCACTATACATGTGACCTAGCTACATACCATCTGTATCATCCAATCTTTACGAAGGTTCAACTGGGATTTCTCTCTCTTTCCCAACAATTTCACCAATCAAGTAATTATCCACAAACATATTTCCAATATTTTTATAAAATATCATAATACAAGTAATAGTGATGTATTACTTACATATAAACTTACATCTCATTTAATATCAACATAATAACATTAAATTACACATTGTCTTATTAAAAATCATATGAACTTACAATTTCCCATAATATCCATAATCATAGAAATCACATTTATGTATGATAATTCAATGCACTTCATGTACTATAGACATATTTTAAATCAATTCATAAACTTGGCACCATATTTAATTTAACATAATTCAATTAGTTCACTAAATTTAACTTTCAAATATAAATTACTGACATTATTGTTGTATTATTATCATACCAACTTACATACTTTCAACACCTCGAGATCATAGTAAATATATCAATTTTACATTGAAACATGCATAAATTAATGCTTATTATACATATGAACTTACCTTGATATTAAAACGGCCATTTTACCAACTTTCCCAATTTTCAATTTTTCTCTCATTCTAGGTTCAAATCTCGTTTTCCGGGATCTAAAACATCATATTTTACTTATTTAATTAATGTACTATTCAACATAGTCCTTAACTCAAACTTTGGAAAAATTACAATTTTACCCCTAAACTTTTGCATATTTACACTTTTGCCCCTAGGCTCGGGAATTAAACTTCATTCCTTATTATTATGTTTTATGACATGATGATCACTTTTCCCTTCTATGGAAACATCAAATTCTCACTCTAACATATACTTATGACTATTAGGTATTTTTACCGATTAAGCCCTTTTGCTCGTTTTCACTTAAAACCGAGTAGCACAAGTTGTCTAACATAACTTAAAACCTCATATTGTATCATAAAACACCAGAATACACAAATTTTACCTATGGGTATTTTTCCAAATATGAACCCTAGGTTGAATTATTACTAGCATAAGCTAAATCAAGTTACAGGGACTCCAAAAACGTAAAGAACTTGAAAAACGGGGTTAGAACGGACTTAAAATTGAGCTTGGGAAGCTTGAAAACCCTAGCCATGGAGTCTCTATTGGTATACACGTCCATGGTGAAGAAGATGAGCAAAATTGGCTTTTAATTTTGTATTTTAATTCATTTTACCCCTAAATGACCAAAATACCCTTACTACTAAACTTTCCAAAAATTCCATCCATGTCCAATTTTTGTCCATAACTTAGAAATTGGTAAAATTGATATTTAATACCTCCTAATTAATATTTCAAATCAATTTCATACTAGAAACTTCTAGAATGCAAGTTTTGCAACTTATTCAATTTAGTCCCTAACTTCGAATTAAGCACTTTATGCATAGAATTTCTTCACGAAATTTTCACACAATCATGAAATCATATCATAGACCTCAAAATAATCATAAAATAATTATTTATATCTCAGATTTTGTGGTCCCGAAACCTCTATTCCAATTAGACCCAATTTTGGGCTATTACAGCTTGGAAATTTACTGTCAAATGATTTCCAAGGTAAAGAATCTGCAGGATGCCTTAATAATCCATCATTGGTTTGTTGATCATGATTGCACCTCATAGACTCCACTATCTTTGACGACATGAAAAGTCTTTGAAGCCTTGGTATTAGTGGAAAATATAGAAAAATCTTTACTGGCTTCTTACTTGACTGTGCCTCACCTTCATCCTCATTCACATCTTCTACATTCCTATTCATCCAACGAGATCTACCGCAAACATGACAAGACTGTTGGTTTTTCTGATCACCCTAATACAACATGAAGTCATTTGGGCAACTATGAATTTTTTCGTACCCAAGGCCTAAATCCTTTATTAGTTTCTTCATATCTTTGCATGAATGAGGGATTTTTGCAAACGGAAACATATCTTTCAAAAACTCTAACAGCAGTATAAAAGAGTTTTCGGTCCACCCTCCCAAACATTTTAAGTGAAAAAGACGAATGCAGAAGGACAGTTTTGAAAATTTCGATCCCTCATAAAGTTCTTCATTCATTTCATTAAGTAACTTGTAAAACTTCGTCGCTTCTCTATTTGGCTCTGCATTGGGTGCACTTCTTCCTATTCTGGTAAAAGCATTTTGACCAATATCACAATTATCGAATGAAATAATTTCATGTGGAAATGATTGCAAACCATGACTATGTGTATTAAATGCATCCCACAACATACCTTTCATGTCATCTTCTCTGACAGACTATGGTAAGCATTATGAGGACAAATCGGGTTAATCGTTGAAGAGGTTTTATGAGGTGTACACTCTTCATGGAAAATCCATTTTTTATACCCCCGAATAAAGCCATCAACAATTAGATGTTCGTAGACAACTTCACGAATATGCCAATTGATGTTGCCGCACTTCTTACATGGGCAAAGAATCATATTCTCTTGGCTTGCATTTTGAAATGCAAAATTTAGAAAAGTTTGTACTGCATTTTGATAGTCATTGCTTACCCTTGACAAATCCATCCAACTCTTATCCATTTCGTAGTTCTTGAAGTCTAAAGTTGACAATAAATTACGGTTACTTAAGTGTTCTAAATAGATTTAAATCATGTCATTATACTAAAATAGATAATATATATCAAATATCAGGTATCTAATTATTTAAAAGATATATATTAGTGACAACATTTTACGTTTGGATACTCCAAATACGCTATAAAAAATTTACCTTGAAGATTTAATGCATTGTATTTTAATTGGAGTAAACTAATTCGTAAGTTGTTTATTTATAAGAATAATTAAGAGTGGGGAAAAAGAATGTATAAATGTTAGAAATTGTATTTTTATTTAAGTTATGATATGATATGATATATTTTTATATTCTTTAAATGTTTATGTAAGTTATGATTATCATATTTAAATATTAACTTTAAATATTGACTCTTTTAATTATACTCTTTTAGTTTTTAAATTTGTGTTTTTATCACCTTTATGTTTATTATACTTAAAAGGACAAAAATAACAAATTAATAATTATACGTTAATAAAGTTAATATTTGTTAATTTTTCATCTATTTTGAGTTAATTTCATAAAAAAACACAACTTTAAAAATTAAAAGAGTCAAAATAATTAAATGAATGATTAAAATAATTTTTTTAAGTTAGATGATCAAATAAGTTATTATGCCTTTGTTTTTCTTGATTTTATTTTTTTAAGAATGTTCATTGAATGGTATTTTAAATAAAAAATTTAGATATGTCAAATTCAAGTATCTTGAATCTATTAACTCTTTTAGAATTCAACAAATGGTATTTTTGACCTAATTAATTAAATTATTATTTCAATAGCTGAAAATTTTATAAAAGCTCTAAAGAAATATAAAAGAATTATAAATACAAATAAATTACAATAATATTATTTTTCCTATTATAAATGAAGTGTTAGAGAATTGAAATTAAACCACCAAAACAAGACATTAACAATACCATATGGTGTTGGCTATGGAATTAAAATCAAAGATGCTTACAAAATGTCACTCAATAAAAATTGATCCAATCTTTACATAGAGATTATTCAAGCTACCTCAGATAAAATTTTCCTTTTTTAAAACTATCTATTATAAAGCCAAATAGAGAAGAAGATAAAAATTTCTAAATGTTTTAAAAAAACATATAAAATCCATAAATTAATAGTTAAAACTTTGTTGGTCCTTGAATATTTATATATTTGCCTATATGTATTCACAACTGAAAATATGCACTCTCAAGCAATAAAATGCTTTGAAACCCATCCAGCTGACAATATGGATGTAGTTATATTAAAAAATAACAAAATGGAAGAAGGTTCAGGTGGTTAACATGAATCTAACACAACTACTCAATAGGCTAGCAACATTTCATTAAAGGAGAAATGTAACATCCCGGTTTTAGCTAAATCAGAACAGTGGTTTCAAAACCACAAATTCGATGTTGTAAAAACCATTTTAATATTATTTTTGGTATTTACAGCATGTTATTTTTTATAGGTGTGAGAATTTCGTGAGCTAATTTTATTGTTTAATTGTTCAATTTGATAAAAAGGACTAAATCGCGTAAAATGAAAAGTTTCATTCTATTTGTTAAAGGTGTCAAATAGCTTTGACTTTTAAATATGATGGCCTTAAATGGTAATTAAACCATTAGAAGGGTAAGTGGACATTTATATCCATGGTTTATGTGTTATATATTAATGTTTTATTAAGGTTAAAAAGGTAATTTAGTTAATTAAGTTATAATTAAATAAAAACAGAGCCAAAAATTCATTTTCATTCATCTTTGGCAATTGAAAATTAGAAAAGAAAGATAGGGTTTGAAGCTTTTAAATTTCAGCACACTCCTAGCTTGATTAAGATACGGTTTTAACTCGATTTTTGATGATTTCTATGTTTTTGTAATTGTTGCAGCTAAATCTAGCTAGCTAGTACCTTTAGTTTCAAAGCTGTTAAAGATTTTGAGAGTTTCCATTGATGAGTTTATGTGTTCTTTGGTGTTTGAAGATGAAATATGAATATTTGATGATAGATTTTCATGTTTGGTAAAGTGATTTTTGATGAAATTTCATAATAGGGATTAAATTGTAAAATATGCAAATTGAGTGGTTGAAATGTGAAATAAATGAAAGTTATGGGCTGCTAGGGGTACTATGGTAATTCGGCCAAGCTTGGGTTTATTGAAATTATGTAAATTTTGTGTATTTGTGAATTAGGGACTAAATTGATTAAAAGTGAAAGGTTAGGGGCTAATGTAAAAATAGGCCTAAATGTATGTCTTGGACTAAATTGAATGAATGGTTGATTTAATAAGTTAATTTGAAACATATTTAGATCAAGAAAATAGGAATTCGGAATTAGATCGGGTGAAAGGCAAGATCATCGAGTAATTGACTCATTTCGCCATTTTCATACTCGAGGTAAGTTCATATGTAGTAAATTCATTATAAAAGTATGTTAAATGTTTTGATATTGCCTAAACTGCGATTATGAGGTTTTCATTAATGTATAAATTGTAAATACGATTCCACAGATACATTCAAAGATGGAATCGACAAGCTAGAAATCCCAGTTGAACCTTAGGAATAGATTTTGGATACTGGTAACATGTTATAAGATGATATACCGATTTGGCTTCGGGCCATGTTATTAGCACTTCGGGTGCAAGCTACACTGATTTGGCTTCGGGCCATGCATATCAGATGTTTTGGCTTCGGGCCATGAAAATAGTTCTTTGGATAAGTTATATTGATTTGGCTATAGGCCATGGTATAGGTACTTATCGTATGAGAGTTATGAGTATCCAATTTCTATTCCGAATGGTTCAACGGGTAACAAATGATATGAATGAGAATGAGGTTAGTACAAGGTGTCACAGGTATGTACAAAACCTATTCGAGTATTAAACCATGAAAGTTCGATGAGATTGTTTTTGATCATGTTTTGAGACATGAGAAAGGTTTGTAGTTAATGTGTATATGGATTTATTATGTGTAATTGGTTGATTTGCGTTTAATCAATGAATTAAGTTATCTACATACGAGCTTACTAAGCTATGAAGCTTACTTTGTGTTATTTTTCTTGTAACACCCCGTACCCGAGTCCGTTACCGGAGCCGAACACAAAGTGCACACAAACTTGACTTAATCATTTCCACTGTCCATTTAAAAATTTCCAGACAAGCTGGTTACTGCGTCACTGTTGCCTTAAAAATCATATCTTGAGTTTCAAAACTCGAAAATCAGTTTCGTAATTTTTCCCCAAAACTAGACTCATATGTCCATCTACATATTTTTTTCTAGAATTTTTGGTCGGGCCAATTAGTACAGTTTATTAGTTAAATTCTCCCCTATTCCAGGGTTCGACTACACTGACCTTTATGCATTACGAATTGGATATCTTCCTATACAGGTCTTCAATACTGTTGCCGTTTGTTTCTATAGAAACTAGACTCATAGAGGAATCTATACATATATGGAATGACTCCTAATTATCTCTGGTTAATTTAAAATGAATTTCCAAAGTCAGAACAGGGGATCCAGAAACCGTTCTGGCCCTGTTTCACGAGAACTTTAATATCTCTTAACATATAACTCATATGACCGTTTCGTTTCTTCCATATGAAAGTAGATTCATCAAGGTTAATTTACATAATTTATTCACTATTTAATACCATTCCTACTATTTTTAGTGATTTTTCACATCCACGTCACTGCTGCTGTCAGCATCTGCCTTTAAGGTAGGCTTTACCTATTTCATGATTTCCATGATTCAATTGGCCCTTTTTGCATACATAGCACAAAGTGTGATCATGATTAACCATTCCAATGGCTAATCGTTCAAAACAATTCCATACCTCATAATGATCAACATACAAACGATTATAGTACTATGCTAAAAGCATTATATAAGCCATTTTCGCATAGCTATCCAAGTTTACACAAAACCGAAAGGTACATGACCTACAACAAAAGGGTAGTCCTATACATGCCATTTCAAAGTTCAACCAAAATTGTACCAAAATGGGGGCTTTGATAGTGTGGATGACTTCGACTTCAATGATCCCGAATCCGATAGCTAACGAGCAAAATCTATAAAACAGAGAGCCAAAGCAACGGGGTAAGCATTTTAATGCTTAGTAAGTCTCAAGTAATGAAATCAGCTTTGACTAATGTATTACATTTACATAACTAAATGAATCACTTTATTAATACACATTCTCATAATCATACTTACTTCACATTACCGACCCTTATGTTCATACACAAAAGAACAACTTAGCCAAAGGCCGGTAGCTCGTTTATCAACTGAGCGAATACTTACTTGTAAGGACTCAACTAATTCAAGCACATACGAACATACCTCATTGCTGGAATTTTCGCAAGTGTATAAACTGAAATTTTTACAGCAAGATAGCTCATTTCCGAGTCACGTACCTTCGGGATTTAACCGGATATAACCACAAGCACAATTGCCTTCGGGTCTTAACCCGGATTTAGTAACTTGCACAATTGCTTTCGGGTCTTAACCCGGATATAACAACTCGCACGAATGCCTTCAGGTCTTAGCCCGGATATAATCACTAGCATAAATGCCTTCGGGACTTAGCCCGGGTATCATTCAAATGCTCATGTACACATATATCAATAATCACGACACATCCATATTTCATTTTCGTTACTAAGGCTCAAACACAAAATATTTATCAAACCTTTACAATTTCGGCTCAATAGCCACACACAAGGAGCATGATTTCAATATAATTCAAGTAGGGTCATTACTCGAAGACTTACCTCGGATGTTGTCGAAGCGATTTCAACGGCTATTCGATCACTTTTTCCTTTCCCTTATCCAACTGTGGTCCTCTAAGCTCTTGAGCTAATTCACACAAATTTAACTTATTAAAATCTTATTATGATAGCTTATGGCCGAATATGACAAGGAATTTAAATGGTCATATGGCCATCCTTTAGCTCAAATACACAATGGTCATGTACAATTTTAATCACAACAAGCAATTCAATACAATTCATTCAATCATCAAAGTGAAGCTCAAGGTACTTAGCCCTTATATACATTAGACATTAGAGTCACATGTGTATGAAATCACGAATCGAATTCAACACATTAGTTAGTACTCTCCTTAGCCAAATTTTCCAAGCCAAGAATAGGCATCAATATGCTTGCCTCTAACCGAATGCATGCACACCAACTCCCCTCATGTGGCCGAATATGCATGTCCATGTTGAGGCCAATTATACACTTAATACCACACAAAAACAGCATACATTTTACTAACTAACGCATTACATATTGTAGCTCAATACACATCTCTCATTTACTTCATAACCGAAACATCATCATAAGCAAATATACACCTTGAAATAGTATATATGTCATACCAATACATCATGTGCAAACATATATTCATGTAGGTGCAAGGGCCGAATCTCAAGTTGCTTATATCCAAATATAAACACATATCCAAAGCCCAAATCTTACCTACCATGCAACATGCATGAATCATACTTATGGATATACCATGGCCGAATACACCACAACACCATACCGTTTCAATTTGGTCATGGTTAAACAAAGAACTTAGTATCTCATTCAAAAATGCTAAAAGAAAATCTAAGAGTCCTCAATCCCCCGTCACATGTATCATTATCAAGCTTGATATTTAGCATGCAATGGCATTAACACCACATCCACTTTGGCCAAATATCATTCCCATGACATAGCAAAGATTTGAACCATGGGCTAATAAGAACATCAAGCTAGCAACTAAAAACATGCATGAATCTCATGGCACAACATCAAACATACCTTAATCTAGACACTAGTATGGCCAAGCCTCCTCCTAATCCTCTTCCAAACCAAGCATGAAGCAAAATTCCTTCCTTCTTCTTTAGTATTTTCGCCAAAAGAATGAGAAAAGATGAACAATTTTTTTCTTTGCTTTTCTTCAACTCACTGCAAAGGGGGTTCACTCACACACATTTTTTTTTCATTCTTTATTACCCATACTTATTTGTTTATTTCTTTTCTCCCATGATGTACCAACATAACATGTCTAGGACATGTTTTGCCCATGATTCCTTGTCATGGCCGGCCACTAGAACTTGGGGGAAATTTGACATGCAAGTCCTCCCCTTTGACTACATGCACTATTAGGTCCTTATAGATTAGCCTATCACTTTTCAAAAGTGTCACACCAGTCCTACTAACTGAATTCACATGCAATCGGCTAAATCGAAGCTTGAAATTTTCACACATTCATAATTACATATTCTAGACAATAAATATTACGTTCAAACATTTCGGTGACTCGGTTTAGCGGTCCCGAAACCACTTCCCGACTAGGGTCAATTTTGGGCTGTCACATTTCTATTTTTATAGTGAATCAAGGCTAGCTCGGATTCGAAAGTCGTTAGGAACATCATTGCACTTTCGGGCATCTATTGGTACTTTTGAGTTGTATATATATGGTATATGGCATGTATAGGCTAGGTGTGATGTAACAGCCCAAATTTCTTTAAAATCGAAACAGTTGTTTTGGGACCACAAATTCGAGTTTGAAAAATAAAATTATTTAAATTTCATAAAATGATAAGTAGTATGATAGGAAAATTGCATGAAAATTTTATGAATTTTTTTTTATCGATTATGTGTCTAATTGCAAAAAGGACTAAATTGAATAAAATGTCAAAGTTGGATTCTAATAGCTATAAGGATCAAATAGCTATGAGATTCAAAATGTGAGGTCCTTATATAACAATTAGACCATTTATGAAAAACATGTAGATATTTTTGGTGAGTCATCCATGGAAAAATTGAAAAAGGGCAAGGACTAAATTGGAAATTGAATTAATTAATATATGTTAAATGATTAAATAGAATAAAACCCATTTTATATCATCATCTTCTCCATAAAATACATGGAAACCCTAGGAGAGAGAAAGGAAACTTTTCAAGCTTGAATTGGTAAGTTTTATGTCCCGTTTTTAGTAGTTTTTATATTTTTGAAATCGAAAAAGCTTAATTTCTCTATTTGGGGGATTAACTTGAAAAGAAATCAAGGTTTAAAAAATCCTCCATGGATGAAGATGAAGTAAATTGAAAGATTATGATAGAAAATGAAAGGTTATTGATAGGTAAACAACTTTTACAAAGTGATTTTTAGTGAAAACATGTGTAGGGGCTAAATTGAAAAGTGATGAAATTATAGGAAAAATTCTGAAATTTATGAGACACATGTGCTGTAAAAGTTATATTAAAATTTTGATTAGGCTTCGAATAAGGAGTAAATTGAATGAATTCCAATTTTCAAGCCTAGGGACAAAATTAGAATTAAATAAAAGTTTGGGGGCAAAATGGTACTTTTTCCTAGAATGTGAAATGGGCTCGATTGAATGTAAAAATTATAGAATTAATGATTAAATTTATTTATATTGATCTGGAAGTGTCGAACAAAGAAAAAGACTGAGGAAAAGAAAAAGTCTTGGGTTAGAAGATATGATCAATTGTCGAGGTAAGTTTGTATAACTAACTTAATTATGAAAATGCATTGATTGTTTATGGATTTGTGTGAATTGTGATATGTAAATAACATGTATGTGTAGTATGAAATTGTTGATACATGATATGTATAATTGATGAAAAGGAGTAAAATCCGTTCGAATATTGATTTTCGATTGGACAGGTGATTATCGTTGTAAATGAGATCCTGCATGCGTTGCAGTAAAGGTTATCTGAAAGGGTAATTCTTGATCTTATCATGAAAAGGAAATTGACCTGAAAGGGATAACAACTTGAAAAGAATACATGTACCTAAATGGTACACTTGAAAAGGTTATGTACACTTTGTGTGTAAAATTTGAAAAGGTTATGTCCACTTTGTGTGTACAATTTGAAAAGGCTACGTACACTTTAAGTGTACCACTTGAAAAGGGAATGTACACCTTGAGTGTATGACTGGAAAATGTTACGTCCATCGAAAACTCAATAATTCTGTAACATCTCGAATTAGGACCTAGTCGGAACAGTAGTTTCGGGACCACAAATTCGACGCAAAAAAAATTATTTTTATTATATTTTTATGGTCTACAATTTCATGGAATGATTTCCTGAAAATTTCGTTCAAAAATTTCGACGTTTGGGCACTCAATTTGGTCAAAATGACTATATTGTAAAGAGTACAAAAGTTGAGTTCTACATGTTAGAGGTGTCTAATTTTTATGAAATTTTAAATGGGAGGTCCTTAAATGGTAATTAGACCATTGTATAACTTGTTGGACAAAAATGGCCTTGGTTGGGTAAAATTTGAAAGAATAGTAATTAAAAAACAAAATTTAAAACCCAAATGCGTCCCTTTATTCTTGCTTTAGCTGAATGTACCAAGAGCAGCCATGGTTAGGGTTTGGCCAAGCTTCCAAGCTCAATAGTAAGTGATTCTGAGCTTCGTTTTTAACGTTCTATGCATTTTTGAAGTCCCGGTAACATGTTCTAGCTATTTCTACCATTTATTTGAGCTAGGATTTGTGTTTAAAAATTTACCCATGAATGATATGCATGTATTTTGATATTTAATGGTAGAATATGAAGCTTTAAATTGAGTTAAACAACTTTTGCTAAGTGATATTTAAATTGTGTCCATCTTTGTTCATCATAGCCTAAAGTTAGAGAAGAGAAAAGAGAGGAGAAAGCTCTTGAATGTTTGGTCACTTGGGGAAGAAAATTGAAGGTAAGTTCATGGTAGTTTGCTTCTATCTTGATGTTCATGAGTTCTTCTTGATTCTACCTTAACTCTTGAAGCATATTTTGGTTTTTAGTTGTGTTGTGAGCATTTAGTCATGCATTAAAATGAAGGAAATGGTTGTTGTTTCATGTTCTTTTGATGAAAAATGGAAGATAGGTGAAATTGAGCCAAACAAATGAGCATGCATGTGCCTTAGATGCTAAGGGGAAAAATCGGCTAACATGTTGTGCTTTAAAATGATGAAATGGAGATTATACTTAAGTAAAATCATAGATATGTGATGATTGATTGGTGATATACATGTTTAAATAACAAGCATGCAAGTTAGGTGTGAAAGAGTGATTTGGTAATAAATCTGCTTGGGACAACAGCAGTAACGTGACTTTGGAAAATCACCATAAATTGTGGGAGATGAGTTAGAAGCTGCATAAATTATGTAATTAAATATTAATGAGTCTAGTTTCAAATGGAATAAACGAGAACATATTTTGAATTCTGTACAATGAGAAATTTGATTCGTAATGAAGAGTGGTCAGATTAGTCAAACAGTGAAACATTGGAAACTTTAAGAAAAATCTGGTATTTATTGGCCATACTAAAAATTCTGAAAATTTTATGGATAGAAGATATATGAGTCTATTTTCAGGGAAAATTAACGGCACTTGATTTGGAGTTTCGTAGCTCCAGTTATAAATAATTTAGTGACTGTTGCTCATGAAGACAGCTTGCAATGAAATTATGATTATGTGGTAAACACTGACAAAAATTTGTTAATGAGTTGCTTATTGTTTTCTTATAAGCTTACTATGATCTGTAGGTGTGGTTGGCCGAATATTGTAAGGGGTTAATACGTAGTTTGTATCTGAATAGTTAGATTAACGTGTTAGTAATCCAATTGTAGGCGGTTCGTGTGTGGATCTCGTCAGCATATCGTCGCAAACATGTGTGTAACTGACACCCTCTCATAGACTAGATTGACAAAAGCCGAAAAGCCGAAAAGCCGAAATGCCGAAAAGTCGGTATTTTGGGAATTTGCGAGTGTGCTAATGCTCGTAAGATAGTTAGGTTTGTATATTTGGTAATCTAAAGTAATAAACTAAAGACGCTGCGATTTCGTACATTTTGATAATTTGGGCTTAATGGGCCAAAGATCAGTTCATGGGCCAATGTGCCCAATTCGATAAGTATGCGCGGTAAGTGTTCTGATAGTACGTAAATTGTTAGGATATGCATGAAAACCCTAAAAGCAACTAAATTACTATAATACCCCTATGTATGGAAAATTACTGTTATACCCCTAGGTGCAAAATTACCGTTATACCCCTAGGGTTAATTTTGACTGAAAAGCATGACGATCTGATTATGTATGATGTATGCCATGATTATATATTTGTTGCATAGGGACATGGGTTATATTATGGAGGAAGCGTCCTGGTGGCTATGCCACAATTATCTGATCTGGTGGCTCTGCCACATATATCTGTTCTGGTGGCTATGCCACGATTATCTGATCTGGTGGCTCTGCCACATATATCTGATTCGGTGGCTCGCCACAATATCATATCTGGTGACTTCGTCACAATATCTGGCAGCCTCGCTGCGATTTACGTGGTGTGTAGCGGTTGGGTGGGTCGAGTAGTCTCCCACATGGTGTAAGGCTGATGCAGGGGTGTTATGGATGAATCTAGGTTGGGTTTCGCATAAACATGTAATATCATTACGCTCATTATGGGCCTATGGGCTTTATTCGAATTTCATTGCAGGCTAAGGCCAACTTATTCATTTTTGTGGTTTGGTGATATAGGCTATGGTTGGGTTAATTTACACTCGAGTTTCCCCAAACTCACCCTTTTATTTTCATCTACGCAGTAATCCCCAACCATAGTGGGCTTGGAGCTATGAGGGAATTTGAGTGGCCACCGCTCGAAAGTTTGATTTTCTTCCGTGAACTGGATATCCTTTTAATTACGTTTGAGGTTTTGGGTTTTAAATGTAATAAGGCCGCTTATTTATTTTTGATGGTTTTATATGTTTTATTAAAATAGGTAATATTTATATTTAACTGTTGAAATTGGATAGCTTTAGGCGCATTTTCAAAAACAAGAATTGATTTCAAAATAACACGAAAACAAGCAAAGCTTCCACAATGAAGATATTTTCCGAAATTTATCACTTTTCCTAAAAAGGACTTAATCAAATCGGTTTCCTAGAAATATACATGACGTTAAGGTATGACAATGGCGGTTTGCATGTTTAGGATTGGATCCGAAGGAGTTTGGTATAGCGATCAGATGGACTCACCTCCTCTTTTCCAATTTCCTACGGTGTACGACTTCCATTCACTTTAACCTATAATGAAATCATCTTTAAAACACTCAAGAAGTTTTCTTTCTGGATCAGAAATGTTTTGAATGCTTCGATGTGGCATGTCGGATCCGGCCATAACGTCTGGGCCGGGTAAGAGGTGTTACATTTAGTGGTATCAGAGCCTAGGTTGCAACAACTCGGCTGTGGAATGGGTTTACAAAAAACAAAGATTTTCAAAAACAAAATTTTTTTTGCGAAAAACGCAATTTTTAAAATTTAAATCTTTAGAAGGTGGCATTCTGAATCTCCAGCCCGAGCCTGTAAGTATTACTCTGAACTTTTCTGAATATTTTCTTGAATTATCTGTCTGTACTGAAACCCTATTAGGATACTCTAGATAGGATGATACTGAAACCATAGGAAAATCGATAAGAGATCAAATCGTAGCTAGACTTGATTCGGGAAACCAAACTCGAACTACTGTCTGATTCATAAAACATCTGTAATAAACACTGGAATATTAATTGATGCATAAAATTTCGTAATTAAGATAATATGATATGAGTACAATAGGCCGTGGACGGAGTCGAGGAAGTGCTCGAGCGAGATCTTCGTCTTCGGGACATATGCCGGCGGTGGATGCACCGGTACCACCGTCAACAAAGGTAGAGTCTCATGAGCGCGATGCCGAGGATGATGCCCTATCACAGGCAATGCTTCGTGTTTTGGAAAGGGTTGCCGGGGCAAGTACGGGCAATAGAGTTCAGGGATCTATTTCTAAACGACTTCGGGCTAACGGAGCGGAGATCTTTAGGGGCGTGTCTGGTATAGCCCCGAATGTGGCGGAATATTGGTTGGAGGCCACAGAATGGATTATGGACGACTTGGACTGCTCTGAGGAGATTGTGAGTGGGGTATCTGTACTAAGTCCTTTGGGTCACTGGTTAGGGTAGACAAACTGTATAGGGATGTACCCTTAGAAACTCAAGGTAGGATTTTCCACGGAGATCGATGGAGTTACTGTTCGAGAGTTTGATCTCATTTTGGGAATGGATGGCTTGTTAAGCATAAGGCGACCACGGATTATCTTGCTAAACGAATGGTTTTAAGGACCACAAAGGATGAGGAGGTTATGGTGATAGGTGAGCGAAGGGATTATTTGTCCAATGTGGTGTCGGCTTTAAGAGTCGAAAAGCGGATTCGGAAAGGTTGTGAGGCCTATTTGGCATTTGTAAGTCAGTCAGAAGAGGAGGGATTGTCAGTGGATAAGGTTAGGACTGTAAAGGAGTTCCAAGATGTTTTTCCGGAGGAGCTTCCAGGATTGCCTTCGAACCGAGAAGTGGAGTTTGGAATCGACTTATTTCCTGGAACAACACCAGTGTCTATCGCACCGTATAGAATGGCACCGAAGGAGTTGGTGAAGCTAAAGGCACAAATTCAAGAGTTGTTGGATAGGGGCTTTATTAGGCCAAGCGTGTCTCCATGGGGAGCACCGGTACTATTCGTGAAAAAGAAGGATGGTACGATGCGGATGTACATTGATTATCGCCAGTTGAACAAACTGACAATTAAGAATAAGTATCCACTGCCAAGGATTGATGATCTGTTCGACTAGCTTAGAGGAGCTTCTGTATTTTCCAAGATCGACCTTCGATCTGGATATCATCAGTTAAGGGTCAATGAGGCAGATATCCATAAGACAACATTCAGGACTCGGTATGGTCATTACGAGTTTCTGGTTATGCCATTTGGACTGACAAACGCTCCTGCAGTGTTTATGGATCTGATGAATTGTGTGTTCCAACCATTTTTAGATTAGTTCGTAGTTGCCTTTATTGACAATATCCTGGTATATTCTGAAACTGAAGCGAAACATGATGAACATCTCCGTATAGTGCTGCAAGTGTTAAGGGAGAAGGAACTCTTTGTGAAGTTCAGCAAGTCTAAACTTTGGTTGAGGGAGGTAACCTTCTTAGGACATGCGGTCTCTGCCAAAGGGATTAAGGTGGACCCTCGAAAGATTGAAGTAATTTTGGAGTGGAAGCCACCTAGGACGGTGTCGGAAATTCGAAGTTTCCTAGGGTTGGTAGGATACTACAGAAGGTTTGTGGAAGGTTTTTCTGTGATGGCAGCACCTCTGACAAAACTTATAAGGAAAGGAGTACCGTTTGTATGGACTGAGAAGCAGTAGGAAGCTTTTGAGAAGTTGAAGAAAGTTCTGACTGAAGCACCTGTGTTGATTCAGCTGGAGTCTGGGAAGGATTTTATTATGTACAGTGACGCATCACACGTGGGTTTGGGCTGCGTGTTAATGCAGGAGGGTAAGGTGGTTGCATATGCATCACGACAGCTTAAACCTCACGAAGGGAACTATCTTACTCATGATTTGGAGTTGGCAGCAGTGATATTTGCATTTAAGATTTGGAGACATTACTTGTACGGGGAGAGGTGTATTATATACACAGACCACAAGGGTCTTAAGTATTTCTTGACTCAGAAGGAGCTGAACTTTAGGCAAAGGAGATGGATTGAGTTGCTTAAGGACTATGACTATTCGATCGAGTATCACCAGGCAAGGCTAATGTGGTAGCCGATGCTCTAAGTCGTAGAACTGTATCTGATCTGAGAGCAATGTTTGCTCGTCTGAGTCTGTATGATGATGGAAGTCTGTTGGCTGAGTTGCAAGTGAGGCCAACCTGGGTGGATCAGATTAAGGAAAAGTAGTTGAACGATGAGTCTTTGGTCACTCGTTTCCAACAAGTTACGGAAGGGGAAACTTCTGAGTTCGGTTTAAATGGTGATTGAGTTCTATGTTTCCGAGGAAGAATTTGTGTTCCGAGGGACTCTGATTTAAGGCAGACAATATTGAAGGAAGCTCATGGGGAACTATGTGCCATGCATCCTGGAGGGAATAAGTTGTATCACGACTTCCGAGAATTGTACTGGTGGCCTGGGCTTAAACGAGAAGTAACAGAGTTTGTAGGGAAATGTCTGACATGCTAGCAAGTGAAAGCTGAGCATCAATTACCCTCTGGACTGTTACAGTTAGTGAAGATACCACTTTGGAAGTGGGAGAGGGTAACCATGGACTTGGTGAGTGGGCTGCCCTTGACACCATCAAAGAAAGACCAAGTTGTATGTGGCGGAGATTGTGCGACTTCATGGAGTCCCAGTTTCAATTATTTCTGATCGGGATCCCAGATTTACATCTCGGTTTTGGCAAAGGTTGCATGAGGCATTGGGGACGCAATTGAATTTTAGTACAGCTTTCCATCCCCAGAATGATGGTCAATCGGAAAGGGTTATTCAGATTCTGGAGGACATGTTGAGGGGATGCGTGATTGACTTTCGAGGTAGTTGGGAGGATTACTTGCCGTTGGCAGAATTTGCGTACAATAACAGTTACCAGGCAAGTATTCGAATGGCACCGTATGAAGCACTGTATGGACGAAGGTGTCGTACACCTAGTTGTTGGACCGAACTAGGAGAGCGACAAGTTCTTGGACCAGAGTTGGTAGCTGATACTGAGGATAAGGTCAGAATAATTAGGGTCCGGTTAAAAGAAGCATTTGATAGGCAAAAGTCGTATGTAGATTTGAAGCGTAAGGAGATTGAGTACTCAGTAGGTCATATGGTCTTCTTAAAGGTTTCTTCTTGGAAGAAGATATTAAGGTTCGGTAAGAAGGGCAAGTTGAGTCCGCGGTTCATTGGGCCTTATCAGGTTTTGAAGCGAGTAGGCCCAGTGGCTTATCAGTTGGAATTGCCTCCAGAGTTAGACAGGATTCACAATGTTTTTCAGGTCTCCATGTTAAGGCGTTATCGTGCTAACCCTGCTCATGTCCTGCCAGTTGCAGAAATTGAAGTTCAGACTGATTTGACCTTTGAGAAGGAGCCTGTGAAAATATTGGCTCGAGATGTTAAGGTTTTCAGAAGGAAATCTGTCCCGTTAGTGAAAGTACTTTGGCGTAATCATGGAAGCGAAGAAGCTACTTGGGAATCAGAAGAGACTATGCGTCAACAATACCTTCAACTAGTTGGATCAGGTAAATTTCGAGGACGAAATTTCTCTAAGGAGGGTAGAGTTGTAACGCCCCAATTTTCGGGAATTCTGTGAATGTTGGCATAGGTTTAATTATGTTAGTGGGCCTCTAGAAGGCCCAAGCTTAAGATAGAACCCAGCAATTTTAGTTAATTTTTGTTCCATAAGAAAAAGAGGGTGAAATTATGAAATAGAACCTATGTGAAAATGTTTGAAAATGCTATAGGCTAAATTGAAGTGGCCAAATAAATAGGAGTGCAAAATAGGAAGATTTGCATGACAAACCCCCATTTTACATGAAATGGCCGGCCATCATGTTGTTGTAGACAAAATGTGCACTTGATATACATAATTTATGGTACAAATTGATACAAATTGATAATGGGTTAGGTAAATGTTTCATGATAATGGGTTAGGTAAATGTTCCATGATAATGGGTTAGGTAAATGTTCCATGATGGAAATTTCATGTCTTTTGTATTAAAGAATTAAATGGATGAAATATGAAATTTTATTAAAAAAAAGGGGTGAAAAGAACAAAGTTTTGTCCATCTTTGTTCATCATAGCCTAAAGTTAGAGAAGAGAAAAGAGAGGAGAAAGCTCTTGAATGTTCGGTCACTTGGGGAAGAAAATTGAAGGTAAGTTCATGGTATTTTGCTTCTATCTTGATGTTCATGAGTTCTTCTTGATTCTACCTTAACTCTTGAAGCATATTTTGGTTTTTAGTTGTGTTGTGAGCATTTAGTCATGAATTAAAATGAAGGAAATGGTTGTTGTTTCATGTCCTTTTGATGAAAAATGGAAGATAGGTGAAGTTGAGCCAAACAAATGAGCATGCATGTGCCTTAGATGCTAAGGGGAAAAATCAACTAACATGTTGTGCTTTAAAATGATGAAATGGAGATTATACTTAAGTAAAATCATAGATATGTGATGATTGATTGGTGATATACATGTTTAAATAACAAGCATGCAAGTTAGGTGTGAAAGAGTGATTTGGTAATAAATCTGCTTGGGATAGCAGCAGTAACGTGACTTTGGAAAATCACCATAAATTGTGGGAGATGAGTTAGAAGCTGCATAAATTATGTAATTAAAGCTTAATGAGTCTAGTTTCAAATGGAATAAATGAGAACATATTTTGAATTCTGTACAATGATAAATTTGATTCGTAATAAAGAGTGGTCAGATTAGTCAAACAGTGAAACATGGGAAAATTTAAGAAAAATCTGGTATTGATTGGCCATACTAAAAATTCTGAACATTTTATGGATAGAAGATATATGAGTCTATTTTCAGGGAAAATTAACGGCACTTGATTTGGAGTTTCGTAGCTCCAGTTATAAATAATTTAGTGACTGTTGCTCATGAAGACAGCTTGCAGTGAAATTATGATTATGTGGTAAACACTGACAAAAATTTGTTAATGAGTTGCTTATTGTTTTCTTATAAGCTTACTATGATCTGTAGGTGTGGTTGGCCGAATATTGTAAGGGGTTAATACGTAGTTTGTATTTGAATAGTTAGATTAACGTGTTAGTAATCAAATTGTAGGCGGTTCGTGTGTGGATCTCACAAGATATATAAATGCATAAGCAGTGTAAATGACACACCCTCTCATAGACCGGATTGGCAAAAGTGAAAAGCGAAATGCCGAAAAGTCGGTATTTTGGGAATTTTGAGTGTGCGAATGCTCGTAAGATAGTTGGTTTTGTATATTTGGTAATCTAAAGTAATAAAGCTGCATCTTGCGCGATTTCGTACATTTTGATAATTTGGGCTTAATGGGCCAAAGATCGGGTTCATGGGCCAACGGGCCCAATTCGTAAGTATCTTGCGTAAGTGTTCGATAGTACGTAAATAGTTAGGATATGCATGAAAACCCTAAAAGCAACTAAATTACTATAATACCCCTATGTATGGAAAATTACTGTTATACCCCTAGGTGCAAAATTACCGTTATATCCCTAGGGTTAATTTTGACTGAAAAGCATGACGATCTGATTCTGTATGATGTATGCCATGATTATATATCAGTTGTATGGGGACATGGGTTATATTATGGAGGAAGCGTCCTGGTGGTTATGCCACAATTATCCGATCCGGTGGCTCGCACATATATCTGCTTCGGTGGCTATGCCACGATTATCGATCTGGTGGCTCGCCACATATATTCTGCTTCGTGGCTCGCCACAATATTCAGTATCTGGTGACTTCGTCACAATATCCGCGACCTCGCTGCGATTTACGTGGTGTGTAGCGGTTGGGTGGGTCGAGTAGTCTCCCCACATGGTGTAAGTCCTGCACGGGGTGTTATGGATGAATCGGGTTGGGTTTCGCATAAACATGTAATATCTGTTACGCTCATTATGGGCCTATGGGCTTTATTCGAATTTCGCTCGGGCTAAGGCCAACTTATTCATTTCGTGGTTTGAGCCGATATAGGCTATGGTTGGGTTAATTTACACTGAGTTTCCCCAAACTCACCCCTTTTATTTTCATCCACGCAGTAATCCCCAACCATAGTGGGCTTGGTGCTGTAAGGGAATTCGGAGTGGCCACCCGTTCTAAAAGTTTGATTTTCTTCTATTGAACTGGATATCCTTTTAATTACGTTTGAGGTTTTGGGCTTTTAAATGTAATAAGGCCGCTTATTTATTTTGATGGTTTTTATATGTTTTATTAAAATAGGTAATATTTATATTTAACTGTTGAAATTGGATAGCTTTAGGGCACATTTTAAAAAACAGTAATTGATTTCAAAATAACACGAAAACAAGCAAAGCTTCTGCAATGAAGATATTTTCCAAAATTAATCACTTTTCCTAAAAAGGACTTAATCAAATCGATTTCCTAGAAATATACATGACGTTAAGGTATGGCAATGGCAGTTTGCATGTCTAGGATTGGATCTGAAAGGAGTTTGGTACTTAAGCAGTCTGATGGACTCACCTCCTCTTTTCCGGTTTCCTACCTGGTGCACAGCTTCCATTCACTTTAACCTATAATGAAATCATCTTTTAAAACATTCAGTAAGTTTTCTTTCTGGATCGGAAATGTTTTGAATGCTTCGATGTGGCATGTCGGATCCGGCCATAACGTCTGGGCCGGGTAAGGGGTGTTACACATATGAATAATGTGACTAATTAGTAGGCTAAAATGTGATATTATAGATTAAGGAAAACAAGATTCGGGCTTAGAATGAGGTTGAACAAGGTTAAGCACAAACTCGAAATAAATAATCATACTCGAAACCGAGGTAAGTTCATATGTTAATGATAATGCAATGATATTATTGTTCATACTTGAACTTAGGGATATTTATTTAGTTGATTTAAAGATTATATATTGTAACAAATGCCTAAATATAATTATATGCAATACCATGTTTATTTCATGGACTAATGTCTAAATAAACATGGGAATGTGTTGAATTGGATGTACATTGCATGATTAGCTATGCATAATGAGATACTTGATGAAAAGAGAAAATCCCGGTTGAATAAAAAGGGAAATCCGATGGATAAACCATGACTTACATGACTTGAGATCCTGCATGTGTTGCAGAAAAGGATTTAGCCTGGATGGGTAATCCGTTGATCTCAAATATAGAAAGGATCTAGCCCGGACGGGTGTTCCTTGAGTGATCGAGCCTCCCGAAGAATATGTGTGCATTAAGTATTTAGCCCGAACGGGTAATCCGATTAGGATTTGAATTTAGCCTGGACTGGTAATTCAGATCCGAGCTCATTGAGAGTGCTTGTCGTTACGAGGGATTTAGCCTGGACTGGTAATCCCGACAACACTCCACGAGTTTATATTACGGGGGATTTAGCCTGGACTAGTAATCTCGCCGTAAGATGTGAGATTCACAAGAGTGCATAATTGAGAAGATCACTTGTATAACTTGACGGTAAATGAATTATCCATCGAGATTTCTGAGAAATTCAACGGGTATTATAATGAATAATGCGATGAAAATCCTGAGATGGGCGCAGTGATAAAGGTAAAGTTAATTGATATGCTACGGATATGTACAGGTATGTACATTGTACTCATAAGTGATGCCTTATTGAAATGTGATAAATGATGAGTAAGCGAATTCATGCATATGTATGTGTATACATGATGAACAAGTGAAAGATTTGAAAGATGAACCATCCTTATGCTTATGGTTATTAATTGTGTTACAATATCATGTTAACTTACATTGGGTATTTGAATAAGAGACTTATGAAATAATGAGTCCATGATCAATGTGACAATGAAATTATGATAGTTATTGTGATTTTGCACTGAAATAGTGTTGAACAGCAGCAGTAGCCCGAATTTGAAAAATCACCATAAATTATGGAAGTCGAATTAGAAGCTGAATAATATATGAAATAAATATTAATAAGTCTAGTTTCACATAAAGTAAACAGTGCAAGGAAAAGAATTTTTTATTATGAGATATTTGAATTCTTGTGAGACAGAGTCCGAGTGATTCTAGACTCCCTTATCTTAAATTTTTAAAATCACTAGAAATTGTAAAAAAAATAATTATGAGTTAAAATTCATATTAATGAAATACTTAATGAGTCTATTTTTAATAGAAAGATATAGGAATATTATCCGAGTCTCATACTACGAGATATTTGATTTTTAGTAGATAGAGGTAAAAGCCGTCAAACAGCGAAATAGGGGAGTGTTTAAAGAATAAACTGTACTTATTAGCTAGACAAAAAATTATGTTAATTTTATGGTGAGAAGATATATGAGTCTAGTTTCAGGGAAAATTAACGGATCTAAATTTAAAGTCATGTAGCTCGAGATATAAATAATTTATCGACTATGACTTGAGTAGACAACTTGACCAGAATATGAATAAAAGTGAAATTGTAGTTGTTTTACCTAAGGAAACATGTTGTTATAATGCTTATTATTTTCATATGGACTTACTAAGCGTAAAGCTTACTCCCCCTTCCATTTCTTCTAGTGTCCTCAGGTTGGCTCAAGATTGGAGATCGTTGGAGCAACCTCACACTATCAAGCTACCATCTTTTGAGTATTGTTGAAACTTAATTTCTTCAAGTGAGTGGCATGTATAGGGAATTAATTATTGATATGTGTTTTTATGTTTTGGCCAAGATGTTGGCTTATATTAATTCATTTTATATAGCCATGAGATGTGGCTTATAATGATTTTGGCTTGTAAGCCTATTTGTCCATGGTATGTGTTAATGTCTTGTGATGTGGTTATGTGATTATGCTTGTTCACTATGTATGAGAAGTATATGGCACATGCAATGCCCCAGGACCATTCGAGATGGTCGTGGCCATGGAGTGAATGTGTGGCATGGTGGTAAGATGATAATGATTGATTGTGGACAATTGTTGAATGTGTAGAGATTAAGTGTTTGGTTATAAACACATGTATGACAACATGCAAATTATTTAATTGAATTTCACCAAAGGTTGATTAAACATTAAATTGATGTTATAATTTGTGCCTATGATGTGTAAAAGTATGGAAGAAAAATAAGGTCAACATAAGGCTTGGAAAATAGCCTAAGTGTTAGCTACACGGGCAGAGACACGGCCATGTGTCTCAACCATGTGGAGGACACGGCCTAGTACACGGGCATGTGGCCGGGCCGTGTGGTATAAATTATTTTGCTGACGTCATAAACAAAGAGTTATACAGGCTGAGGACAGGGGTGTGTCCCAAGCCACACTGGCGTGTGTGACCACACGGCCCCACCTACACGGGCGTCTGACTCTCCAAAGCAAGAAAATTTATTAAGTTGCCCAAAGTTTATCAAATGTTTTCGGTTTTTCCCGAACTGCCTCGATGTATGTTTTAGGCCTCGAAGGCCTGTATAAAGGATGATATGCATGTGTTTGAAAAGTGTAACACCCCAAACTCGGCCCAGACATTATGGCCGGATCCGACATGCCACATCAAAGCGTTCAAAACATTTCAGGTTGTTGTTCTAGAAAAACTTACTTAGTGTTTTAAAAGATAATTTCAATGCAGGTTAAAGTGAATGGAAGCTGAGCACCAGGTAGGAAACCGGAAAGGAGGAGGTGAGTCCATCGGACTGCTTAAGTACCAAGCTCCCTTCGAATCCAATCCTAGACATGCACACCGCAATTGCCACACCTTAATGTCATGTATATTTCCAGTAAACCAATTTGATTAAGTCTTTTTTTTTTAGGAAAAGTGATTAATTTTGGAAAATATTTTCATTGCGGAAGCTTTACTTGTTGTCGTGTATTTTTGAAATCAATTACTGTTTTTGAAAACGCGCCCTAAAAGCTATTCAATTTCAACAGTTACATATAAGTAATACCTATCTTAATAAAACATATTAAAACAATAAAAATAATTAAGCGGCCTTATTACTATTAAAGAACCAAAACCTTAAACATAAATAAAAAGGATGTCCAGTTCACCAGAAGAAAATCAACTTGCAGAACGTGTGGCCACTCCGAATCCCTCACAGCTCCAAGCCCACTATGGTTGGGGATTACCTGTGTGGATAAAAATAAAGGGGTGAGTTTGGGGAAACTCAGTGTGTAAATTAACCCAACCATAGCCTATATCGGTTCAAACCACAGAGAACATAATAAGTTGGCCTTAGCCCAGAACAGAAGTCAGAATAAAGCCCATAGGCCCATAACAGAACAGAACAGATATCACAAGTTTATGTAGTACCCAACCCATATCCAAACTCAGTGTGTAAATTAACCCAGCCATAGCCTATATCGGTTCAAACCACAGAGAATAGAATAAGTTGGCCTTAGCCCAGAACAGAAGTCAGAATAAAGCCCATAGGCCCATAACAGAACAGAACAGATATCACAAGTTTATGCAGTACCCAACCCATATCCAACCGCATGCACCCCCATAACAACCTTTCACCATGTGGGGAGACTACTCAACCCACCCAACCGCTACACGCCATAGAAATATGCAGCATGGTTGCCAGAACAGATAATGTGACAGAGTCACCAGAACAGATAATTGTGGCAGAGCCACCAGAACAGATATATGTGGCAGAGCCACCAGATCAGATAATTGTAGCATAGCCACCAGGACGCTTCCTCCATAATATAACCCATGTCCCCATGCAACAGATATACAATCATGGCATACATCATACAGAATTAAATCATCATGCTTTTCAGTTAAAAGTAACCCTAGGGGTATAATGGTAATTTTGCACCTAGGGGTATATCAAAAATTTCCATACATAGGGATATTCAAGTAATTTAACTATTCTTAGGGTTTTCATGAATAGCATAGCCATTTATGTAGGACCAGAAACACTTACCGCGTTTTCTTACCGAATTGGGCCCGTTGGCCCACTATCCTGATTTTGGCCCATTAAGCCCAAAAACATCGAAATGCACAGAATTGTGCACTCTACAGTCTTATCACTTTAATCTACCATATACATCAAACTATTAATCTCACGAGCATTCGCACACTCGTATGTTCTCAAAATACCGGCTTTTCAGCATTTCGGCTTTTAAGCTTTTATCGATCTAGTCTATAAGAGGGTGTCAGTTACACACTTGTTTGCGATGATATGTTGACGAGATCCACACACGTACTACCTACAATTGGATTACTAACACGTTAATCTAACTTATCAAAAACGAACTACGTAATCACCTCTTACCACATTCGGCCAAAAGCACCTTAGGCACTAGCGATCCTACCTTTGCCGAAGTTAGCGATTATGTCTAGATCCAGTCATTCTGCTTGTCCAAGCCTTCGATTAGCAGCCTTTAGATCCCACTATTATTAAAATAAAATGGTTATAACATCCCTTAGAGCTTCATGCCCAAATCGATAGCCCCTTAACCTTTAGGGGTTTCGGCTTTTTTAAAACCCGAAATAAGGATTAAGTTAAAAAAAACTTACCACCGGTTCCTTCAGTCAATGATCCCAATTAACTCCTACTCGATTCTGATGCATATCTACCCCTCAAATGATAATAAAATTCGAGCCTTCAATGATCTTAAAATTCGACTATGACGCCATGGCTATGCCTTTTCGGCTTTTTGTAACAGTGAAGAAAAGTTGAGGTTTTGTAGTGGCTTTGTCGACAGAAACTTGGGGTCCAGAGGACAAGAGAATCGGTCAAGAAGATGAGAGAAAATAAAAGGGTTTTGCCTAGAAGAAAATGGCACAAAAGAAACCAGGCCTTCGGGATTTCGGCTTTTTGAGGCAATCGGCTATAGGCTTAAAACAATGGTAAGAAAGTTGTGTAGGGTAGAGTGGTGGAAGGATTCAGCTATGGAGAAAAGAAGAGGAGAAAGTAGATGGAGAGAAAGAGAAAAGAAGAGAAGAGGAGGAAGGATGGTCAGAAAAACGGCACAACTTACCCCTAATGCCGAACTTATACTGGCACTTAACCTAGCCAAAATTGCCCCCCTAAAGTACCCCTTGGCCGGCCAATTCTTGCTCCTCAAATGTCTACCATTCGGCCAACACTGTTCTCCCTAATCAGCTCCTAAATCCTCTCCCTTATCAGCTCCTAAATCCTCTCCCTTATTAGCTCCTAAATCCTCTCCTGACAGACTTTCACTTCAGTTCCATTGCTTACCTTTTCTGTACATAAAAATTAATATCACTAATTTGCTTACCTTGCGACTCGAACCGTAGCTCTCCTTGGTCATCCACACGCCACCTCTAAAGCCCCCCAAGTGGCGTCACATGCCAACTTACCATAGGCCTCATTGTGTTTTATTTTACCCAGTTAATACTTAAAAGCCCAGTTAACCCGAACTCTTTTTTCTTATGGAACTAGAATTAACTAAAATTACCGAGTTTTAACTTACGCTTGGGCCTTCTAGAGGCCCAATAACATAATTAAACCTACACCCACGCAGATAGAACACAGAAATTTTAAAATTTCCAACATACACAGAATTCCCAAAAATTGGGGCATTACAAAAAGTTTTAATTTTGGGCGAAACTTGGTGACAAGGTTTTGTATGTTTGTGAATGTTTAAGTCTGGTAACGCCTCGAACCCTGTCCCGAAGTTGGATACGGGTGAGGGATGTTACATTTAGTGGTATCAGACCTATGGTTTGGTCAGTTCTCAGACTAACCTAGCATATGTATGAGAGTTCAGCTATACATGCCATCGATCTGTGATAGTGATGTCTCCCGACGCGCATGAGAGCCATTTTGTTTAGATAAAGGTACTCTCCAACCAAGCTACACCGACCATGTTGAATGTGATGCTAAAATATTCGAGTAAAGTATAGTCATGACGAACTGAACCTTGGAAAGGTATGTATTAGGATTCGTGGAATTTGTATATGGTGGAATGAGCTTATCTATGATTAATAGATAATTTTATGATGTAAATGGTCGATTTTCTTGAGTAAATGCATGTGTTTAGGTAACTTACTAAAGACAGATGGAATGAATATTCACGTACGCTTATATGAAAGATTATGATTGATAAACTCGTATAGCTTAAGTAAATGTGTTAAATTGCTTGGACTGATTTATTTGATTGTAACAATATGTCTAAATGATGGTGTACAAGGTAAAAGTATAGATTGTGATAAATTTATTTGTGTTTGTTGGCCGATGTGTGATATCATGTGCATGACTTGTATGATTAAATGAATAGATAAGTAAAGTTATCTAGAAAACATGGAATGCATGTATACGTATACTTGTTAAAATGAGATAACTGGAAAGTGGGCGTAAAACCAATATGATATTTAGTTTACCTGAAATGAATGACATGATTATGATGATGAAAGTTGTGTTACATGTATATGTAAATGAGAGTCGAGTTAGAGGCCCTATGATCCCCTCTCCCTTACCAAAGTGGTGTTTTATAATGGAAATTCTTGAGATTTGTGTTGAATGAGTTTCCGGGTGAGAAACCAAAGAGTTCAATGATAGAATGGTTATAAGCATGGTTAGAGATTGAGAATGGGTTGATAAGTACAGATATGAGCTAGAAAGCTATCAGATTGATCGAAAGATTATTTAATTTTTGCAACATCCCAGTTAGTGAAAAATGCTAATTTTGGTAAAATGATCTATCCTGGTATGATGTCAAGAGACGTATTGATTGAAATTCCCTCGTGAACTGGTTTTCTTAGTGAAAGGAATATTATGGAATTTGGGACGGCAGAAATAGTTAAAGGAATAATGTACTAAATATGAAATGTCCAAGTAGGGTAATTACAGTGAGTAGTTTGTGATTGTCTATATTGAGATATTATATGAGATTATTTGACCTTGAAAATGTTATTGGGACTATCTAATCTCTGATGAATTCTTATATTAGGAAAATGTTCCCTAATCTTAACGTTAGATGAATAAGCTGTCAGTCTGATTGGCTTATGATCTACATGGTTCTTTTTTCCTCTGGTATTTTCTTGTATTCCACCTGTTGGAAATCGATGAGAAATTGTGTATGGTGCCATGATTCTGTTTCTACTGATCATTGCTCTAACTGATTATATATGTATATATGGGAAGTATATAGTTCTGGTCGTATTTGTTGTCAATGGTTTGGAATGATGTTATTCTAGATTTCTTTTCTTTGAAAAACCATTGGGGTCTTTCATATTTTGATGAGTCTTGTGACAGCCCAAAATTGACCCTAGTCGGAATGTGGTTTCGGGACCACAAAACCGAGGCATAAAAATAATTAAAAATTTATTTTGATGCCTATAATATGTGTGTGCTCATGTATGACATTTTATGATGATTGATTTAGTGTTATAAAGGTGAACCACAAGAAAGGACTTAGTAGTGAACTTTGAAAGTACGATAGGGAAATGTGTGATGACTAATTAAAGCATGCATGCAAAATAAATGGACTTGCATGTCAAATTCCCCTTTTTACAAGTGATGGCCGGCCATGACAAAGAGATATGGGCTAAACATGTCATGAAACATGTTTTGTTGGGCATTAGGGAGAAATAATAAACAAATAAGCATGGGTAAGAAAAGAATGAAAAAAAATGGGTGTGAGAGAGTAGCATTCCCCATTGCCGTGCAACCAAGAAGAGAAAACAAAAAATTTGTTCATCCTTGTTCTCTCCTTTTGGCCAAAAATACTAAGAGGAAGAAGAGATTTTTGCTTCATTTCCTTTGTTTAGAAGAGATCTAGAAGGATATTTGGCTAAACTTGCATCAAGATTGAGGTATGTATGAGGTTGTGTCATGAGATTCATGCATGTTTTAGTTGCCAACTTGATGTTCATGTTAGCCATGGTTCAAATCCTTGTTATGCCATGGAAGTGGTATTTGGTCAAGGTTGGTATTGTGATAAAGCCATTGCATGTTAAGTGTGAAGCTTGATGATGATGCATGCAATGATGGATTGTCTACTCTTGAAATTTCTTTGTAGCCATCTTGAGTAAGACTTTGAGTTTTCTTTTGTTTAACCATGATTGAAGATAAAAGGGCATGATTATGATGTATTTGGCCATGATGCATTCATGAGCATGGTTCATGCTTCTTGCATGTTAGTTAAAATTTGTGTTTTAGATGGCTATGGACACCTTGAAATTCGCCATGCTCATATATGTATATATATGTTTGCACATGATGTTTTGGCTATGAAGTAAGTGATGAATATGTTTGTTTAAAGAAGAAGATGTTGAAGAATGCTTGTGAAATTGCAAGCACATTCGCCTAGCACACATATGAGTGCTTGATGCTATATTATAAGTTTTGAGCTACAACATGCAAAGCATTAACTAGTAAAATGCATGCTGTTTTTGTGTGGTATTAAGTGCATAATTGGCCTCAACATGGACATGTATATTCGGCCTTAGGTAGCCTATTGAAGGCCTTAGCTTTTCCTTGATGCCCGAATGAATTGTATTGAATTGCTTGATGTAGTATAAAATGTGCATGACCATTGTGTATTCAAGCTAAAGGGTGGCCATTTGACCATTTAAACTCCTTGTCATATTCGCCATAAGCTAGCACAATGAGGTTTTAATAAATTGAATTTGTTTGAATTAGCTCAAGAGCTTAGAGGGCCACAATTGGACAAGGGGAAGGAAAAAGTGATCGAATAGCCGTAAAAGCCGTTCGACGACATCCGAGGTAAGTCCTCAAGAAGTGACCTTAATTGAATTATGTGGAATGAAATATGGATGTATTGATTATTGATTTATGTGTGTATGAGTATTCGAATGATACCGGGGCTAAGTCCCGAAGGCGATTATGCTAGTGATTATAATTGTGTTTGAGCCTTAGTAACGAAAATGAAATATGTATGTCCAATGATTATTGATGTATGTGTGCATGAGAAATTGAATGATACCCGGGCTAAGCCCCAAAGACAATTATGCTGGAAATTATATCCGGTTAAGACCAAGGCAATTGTGCTAGTGGCTACATCCGGCTAAGACCAAGGCATTCGTGCGAAGTCATTCTATCCGGCTAAGACCAAGGCATTCGTGCACGTGGTTATATCCGGTTGTATTCAAGAAGCTTGGGCTGGAGGTGAGTGTTGGTTGCTGTAATAAATTCAATTAGTACGCTCGAAAAGCCCAAAGAATAAGGTACGTTTATATGTGCATTGGAAAGTCGACATATTTGAGCAACATTCGCTCAATCGACTAACAATTTCAGCTATTGGAATGGTTGATACTTTGTGAAAGTATATAATGATGAAGTGTGAAGTAAGAATGATTATGAGAATGTGTATTAATGAAATGATGCATTTGGTTATGTGAATGTATTGCTTAAATTAAAGCTGATTTTATTCCTTGAGACTTACTAAGCATAAAAATGCTTACCCGTTGCTTTGGCTCTGCTTTTATAGATTACGCCGATAGCAATCGGATTCGGGATCATTAAAGTCAAGTCATCCACACTATCAACGCCTCTATTTTGGTATAAATTTTGGTTGAACTTTGAAATGGCATGTATAGGACTACCCTTGTTGGTTTAAATATGCTGTGATGTATATGTGTACGGCCATGCGAAAATGGCTCGTAAAAGTGAAGTACGAACTTAGACTATTTGCGGTTTGTATATATATATATGGTGTCATGATGTGATTATGGATTGGAGATGGGAATGTTGGTCACATGATCAGCCATTGGTATGGTTAAAATGATCATATATGAACCTATGTATGGCAAGACTAGTTGGTTCATGGAGACTACAAAATAGGTAAGACCTACCTTAAAAACAGATGCTGCCAGCTGCAGTGACGTGAATGTGAAAAATCACCAAAATTTGTAGGAATGGTATTAAATAGTGAATAAGCTATGTAAATGAACCTTGATGAGTCTATTTTCATATGGAAGAAACGAAATGGTCATAGGAGTTACATGTTAAGAGATATCAAAGCTATTGTGAGACAGGGCCAGAACGGTTTCTGGGTCCCCTGTCGCAACTTTAAAAATTTACTATAAATTATCCAGAAAGAATTAGGAGTCATGCCTTATATGTAAAGATTCCATTTTGAGTCTAGTTTCATTAGAAACAAACGACACCAGTATTAAATCCCTGTACAGAGAGATATTCAAGTTATAACGAGCGAAGGTCAGAGCAGTCGATCCCTGTAACATGGGTGACTTTAACTAATAAACTGTACCAATTGGCCCAACCAAAAATTCTAGAAATAAATCCATGGATGGATATATGAGTCTAAATTCAGGGAAAATTTACGAAACCAGTTTCTGAGTTTTGAAACTCGAGATATGATTTTTAAGGCGACGGTGACGCAGTTTTCCAGCCTGACTGGAAATGTCAAATTGGGGGGCAAAATATGTGAACTTGGCTTGTTAACCCCTCGTGTCCGACACCGGCGATGGTCTCGGGTTCGGGGTGTTACAAGTCTAGTTCTCGGTCTTCTAATGCAGTGTTGTAAATTTGATTTCCTTATCATGGATTTCTTTATCTTGGATTTCTTTATTCTGGGCTTCTCCATCTCAGATTTCTCTATCTTGGGTTTTTTGGATATTTTTATCTTGTAACTTGTTGATCATGGCTTGCATTTAGAGCGTGACCTTCAGCTTGTGATTGATATACATAAAGAACAAGTATGACTATACCTTTGAATTGATCCTGATAATGTGGTTAAACTTCAAGTCCCAATTTGTATGGTGGATTTCTTTTCTCAAGTGAGTTAATCAAAGCTAATATACTCAATTGAGATATCAATACTACTTATGCTAATGCATTTGTTATAGTCTTCGATTGGCATGATGAGTGAATTTGGAATGATGCATGTTGAATTGTTCTGTCGACTAGAAGAGAGAATTTCTTGAAATATTAATTACGGATGAATAAGGTTGACTTGACTGCTCAATCTGTATGGAATATATGTTTAGAATTTAATGAGATGTTCATGCTTGAGAAAAAGATTTTATTTCTTCATAGGTAAAAGAGACGAATAGTCTGATTAAGAAGTGTATGTTTCTTAAAATACTTGGATACAATAGAACGATCTGAGTGTAAAAGATGATGAAACGATCATTGTTGATCTTTGAGTATAAATTCTTGAAATGTTAAAAGTTTGAGGATGTACAACAAGAATCATCAAAATTATTTTTGGCATTTGGACATTAGGATGGAGATAGAGAAAGTTCATATGGATTTTCTTGTCTGGATTTTTCTTGTCCTTGAAATAGCCTAAGTGTTATCTACACGGGCAAAGACACGGCCATGTGTCTCAACCGTGTGGAGGACACGGCCTAGTACACGAGCGTGTGGCCTGGCCGTGTGGTATAAATTATTTTGTTGGCGTCATAAACAAAGAGTTACATGGGCTAAGGACACGGGCGAGTCCCAAGCCACATGGGCGTGTGTGACCACACAACCCCACACACACGGGCGTATGACTCTCTAAAGCAAGAAAATTTATTAAGTTGCCCAAGTTTATCGAATGTTTTCGGTTTTGTCCTGAATCACCCCAATGTATGTTTTAAGCCTCGAAGGCCTGTATAAGGGATGATATGCATGTGTTTGAAAAGTTTTAATTTTGGGCGAAATTTGGTGACCCAGTTTTGTATGTTTGTGAATGTTTAAGTCCGGTAATGCCTCGAACCCTGTCCCGAAGTTGGATACAGGTAAGGGGTGTTACAAATTCAATGGAAATAGTTTAGTAAGTGATATAAGAAGAAATGATATGATGAGCTCATCTATGCATATTAGTGTTTTATTCTAACTTATTGAATTGAATGATTGTGAATAGGCAATATTTGCTAAATTGGCAAGTTGATGTATAATTTGTTTATTGTGTGATTTATTGCTAAATATGAATGGTAAGTGTAGTTTTGGTTATATGAACTTACTAAGCATGTAATGCTTACTAGATTTACTTTTCCTTATTTAATAATGCTCAAAGCTCGTGAAGGTTGGATTTGGGTCGGACCAATCATCACACTATCAATTTCTTGATCTTGGTATAAATGATGAATTTATTTTGATATAATGGCAAGTATAGGCTAGTGTGGTCAAATGATGAATTAATATATATTGGTTTGTAAATTAGCCATTGGAATGGCTAGTGATGTGTGTTTTGGAATGTTATGATATGGTTCATATTATTATAAGCTTTTACATGTTAACCAAGTGAAAAATGCATTTCTCAAAGCACAATCTAATAAGTAAGATAAAGGTAAATTTATAGTTGTGATTAAAAGTGGTAATATATCAAATTGAATGATGGAAGTTAGTTGGATTTGGTTGGTAAATATATATGAATTTTTATATAGGAAAATGGTTAAAATTAGGATGAAAAATGGGGCTAGGAAATGGCCTTATTTCGTCTACACAGGTAAGACACACGGGCGTGTGTCTAGGCCGTGTGCCTAAGTACATGGGCATGTGATCTAGCCGTGTGTCCCCTGTATCTTAAGTTAGCAAAACAGAATGCTCAAAATTGGCCACACAGGTTGAGACACGGCCATGTGAAGGATACAATTTTGGAACATAGGCGTGTGCCCTGGCCGTGTAAAGTCTGCAGTTATTTTTGAAAAATTAATTTGCCACATAGCCTAAGCACACGGGCGTGTGTATTGGCCGTGTGTTCCTAATTCGTTGATGACGTCATAAATAGAGAGTTACACGGGCTACGGACACGGGCGTGTCCCGAGCCACATGGGCATGTGCAACCACATGGCCTGACCACACGGGCGTGTGTGGTACTGTTCATAAGTGGAATTTTGTAAATTTGCAAAAAAATTTTATGAGGTTCCGTATTAATCCCAAATCGATTCTAATGATCGTATTGGACCTAGAGGGTCCAATTAAAGGACATTAAACTAAATATCAGAAAATGATTAATAAATTATATATTTGATCTGTAAATGTTTTGTATTTATAAGTAATACTCTGTAACCCTATTACGGTGACAGATACGGGTTAGGGGTTTACATGTGATATTTTGGTTGTGTTTATAGCCATGAGAGTTGGCTTGTAAATGATGTTAAAGTTGATGTGTGTTTGGCTAGTATAAATGGTTTATTTTGACATGTATGGTATGAACATGGTAAATTGAATTGTGGAGTTTAAATGCTTGAGAAATGCTTTGATGAGGTATGATTTTAGAAGTTGAATTGATAAGTATCTGATTAGATAAATGGCATTGAATTGAGTACTGAAAATTGGTTGAAATGGATATTATATGAATTGTGCATTTGGTTGATAATTTTGGATACTTAATTGTATGATAAAATGGCACCATTTTGATTGTTTAGGTGTGCATGAATAAGGGTGGTAAATTGGCCTTGCAAATGACCTATTTTTGTCCACACAGGCAAAGACACGGGTGTGTGTCTCAGCCATGTGTGACACACGGTCATGTTATACTGCCATGTGTCTGCCGGTGTTGTTATTAAAATGAAGTCAGTATGCTCCATACAGTCTTACACACGGGAATGTGACTGACCGTGTGGTACAACTCAGTATACCCCTAATTGGCACACGGCCTAGCACACGGGTGTGTGACTTGGCCGTGTTGCATAAGTCATATACTCTCCAATTTTCACACGGTCTGGCACACAGGAATGCCATCGGTCGTGTGATGCAAGTCAGTGTTTCCACACAGCCTGAGACACAGGCATGTCTGGAGCTGTGTGAGGTACACGGCCTGTTCATAATGACGTTTGATCCCTGTATGGTTGAAATTTTATTAAGTTTCCAAAATTCTCGTATGATATCAGTTTAGTCCCAGACCACTTCTAAAACATGTTTAAGGCCTCGTAGGCCCTTATAAGGGACAATGTGATTGTGTGGAATGGTTTATAAGAATGAATGTTTTATGGTTGATAAATGTATGCCTTACATTGTGAATTGATTGGTAATACCTCGTAACCCTACTCTAGCGTTGGATATGGGTTAGGGGTGTTACAAGAAAAGAAATAATAAGTCAAAAAACAAATAGTAGAGTGATTGTCACACGCATGCCAAAAGAATGTAAAGGCTGCAAGTTTTTGGGACTGGTCCAGGATTGAATTCCCAAATGTTTATCAAATGATCGGAAAGGCTACTTTCTGATGCAATTGACTGCAAAAACATTATAGAGGGTCAGATCATCAGTATGGGAAAGAATTAAATTCATGGACAAAAAAAGGGATCATTTATACAGAGATGAGCCAAGCAATATCCTTTTTTATAATTTACAAGTACAAAATAGTAGCCCACTTAATTTACAAGTACAAGTGAAGAGAAATCAACAGTTTTAAATATAAGGGTGAAATTCACTGCTATTACCTTTACAAACTTTGGCCTGCTTAATTCGGTCTGACCAAAAAAGAGAAAGAAATAGAAAATTTGGAGCTCAGTAACTGCCCTACAAAATCGTGCTCTATATCAAGAACTTGTTGATGTAATCACATAACATATCTATATGTCACTATTTTAATCACATAAAAACCTAAATAAGTGAACTGAAAACCAGTAACACCAAAGCTTTTAACCTATCTATATATATATTTCAAAGCATCTCAAAATATAGATAACCAGAAACTTGCATAAGGTAAGCTTTTGTTACAAAACACATTCAATTTTTTAATGGCAAGAGAACGTAGTGTACTGTGTTGAATGTAGTCTACTGTAATCTTTTGAAATTATTGTTATTGCATGGCTCAGCCAATTCATAAAATGTTTATCTAGTTAACACAAAAATTAATCTATGTGTTCACTGACTGGATAGGCAGGGTAATTTTTTTCCAAACACATTAACAAGCAAAATTATGCCTATACTTCCTTCTTATGCCAAAAGAAATATGGAATGAGTTAAATGCTTTTTCGGCTCAAGTGTCTAACCTTTAAACAATTTTAGCATATCTTTTTATAGCTTTCTTCTTAATTCTTTTTTATATGTTTATTTATTCTCAGCCTTTTTTTTCCTTTTCCCCCCTCACAAACAGGCGACATATGTTTTGAGGCGTAGATAAAAAACCAAGGAAGCTAGTATATCTGTAGAAAGCTACATGAAGCTTAAACAAGTACAAGTAAGATTGGCTGAACTTAAATCCTCAATGATGGCAAGAGAACTAAAACAATATAATAAAGCTGGCTGAAATTCTCTATGACCATGACCAAATAAAGCTCTCAAATACAAATAAGTGCACCAATGAAACAATTAATGTTACAAATTTATCATCATATAGGCTTAACAAACATAAAACATCAAAATTGCTCCAATGAAAAAAATAAACACATGAATGTAATTAAATCTCTTATTTTCATGTTTGTATTTCATAAAACTAAAGCAATCCTTATACTCTTTAACCAAATTTATATCTAAAAAAAAAAACTATCAACATCATCGATCCAATAAGCACTAGCAAACCTATAGTTTTTCTTAATGTGAAATCGAAACAAAAAATTCAATTAAAAAAAGAAGAAAAAGAGGAAAGATATTTAGGACAAACAAAAGCTCAAGAAAATAAAGAATTATCCAAAAAACCCCATCATCTGAAGCCAATTTACCCACATTTAAACAATTACAAAAGAATTATCAACCTTAAAAAAAACAAAAATCTATCAATTATTTAAAACTTAGCATTGCAATTGTCCTAATCTTTCTGAATGGATTTCTTCATATAACCCATAGTTAGAAAAGCATGTAAATTCTTAATCTAAAACCAAAATCTGAATTCCAAGTTAGTTAATGAACAAAGCACATATGAACTACTCAAATTAAAATGTAATAGAAGATAATTTTCCTAAGACTTAAATAATTTTTAGAGCAAAACTGAGAGGCATCAACGGTCCAGGAAGTTGGGTTTTATTTTTGTATATTTTAGTTAAGCAAAGAAAAAACATGAGAAAGAAAAGGGACAGGATTTTGGGGTATAAAAATTATGACTGAGAAAGAAACCCAGTAAATCATGGGAGTTGATATTGAAGAACAAAAGGGATCTCTGATTTCTTTGTGAAAATGGCGTCGTTTTAATAAAAATTAAATAAATTCACGGCATTTATGGGAAAAATGCTGCTATTGCTTTACCTTTTGCGGCGTTTATAGGAAAAACACTACCATATAATGACTTATGGCGGTGTTTTTTGGCTAGCGCCATTAATGGTATATATTTGTAGCGTTTTCAGTCCAAATGCCACTAAAAATGCTGCTAAAAGCTTAATTTGCTATAGTGGTTCCAAAAAAATATTAACTTCCATGTTTTTTTTTCTTTGACCAAAAATATTATTATAACTACTTATTTTATTAATTTCGGTAAACCATATTCAATTAATATTTTTATATGAATCAAATTCATATATTAATTTTAACTATACTCTCTATTTTTGTACAACAAGTTTGTACGTATAATGCGTTCAATATTTAACTATCAAATTAAATTAATTCAATAATTAATTTAATTCATGTGACAACTAAACACAATACCAAATGTGTTTCGAGTCTATTCGCTTCAACCAATAGGTGTGACCCTATAGGCTCTTGTAACGTTATTAGAAATACTAGAACATTTTTAATGTTACAAGAAATGAGTGGCATCTAGCAATGCATCATTGCTACCGAAGTCACAAGAAATCATGATTCGACATAACCTTTCTATGATAAATTTTTCATGTATTATATCCTTTTATGCTTTATATCTAGATTGGACATAAGTTATAAAATAGTCACACTTGTACAATCCAATATCATATTTCTTGATATTCTGAGTTGACTACAATAAAAAATAATTGTGTTATCTCATATCAACTTATTTGAGCATGGCCATGTATTTCTAGTCTCACTCCATCAAGTGGCCTAAGATATTGCTCCCATTATGTAAGAGAGACAAATCCTACCTTGATCAATCATATCCTGCTACATAGATTGTGGCATACTTAACATTAGTCTTTATAGTACAACTTGTTATGGCAGACGTTTGACTGTATCAAAATATACAACTCACGATGTTGGGACAGTGATCATCTCAAGTCTGAGGATCGTATACATAGTTATCATTATGATTAATGTTGTGACTATTACATAATAATCGATAAAGCATACTCATAGCAGGTCAGTCCAATATGTTGTTCTCTAACACCTACTCATGTATTAATTTTGACATTCCTCTATTAATGACAACACTTTGTCACCAATCAACTACACATTAGTCTCAATGCAATATTCATAATAATACTTGACTAAATTCCTTTTAAGAATAATCATATTATTCTCAAGACTTTACTATTAATCAGTACATTTACACATATAGAAAAAGAAACTGAAATAACAATGAAAATGCTTTATATTAACAAATAAGGTAAAACAAGTATGTGATTACAATCATTTCATGATTGGTCTTTGGGAATATTATAACAAGATGAACAGGTTGTATAAGTTGTCCCCAATCATGCTCCTCATAGGTATCGAGAATGGCTCAATCGGGGACATAAGAATGTCAACTCGGAGGTATAGGGTGGTAATCAAATGTAGAAAGTACATACTTTGCTTTTGGCTCTGTATGCACTTGTGCATTTCCTTGTAAATCTAGTGGCTGAAGTAAATTTGCTCTCTTTGCAAAATAGAATAAAGCATAACTGCTCGATAGGCTATAACGTCAAAAGAATTGTGAGTTGACGCCAAGCGGGTGCAAATGAATTGCATCCATATCTTGGCCATCGAGAATATGATGTTCGCATTAAATTTCAAGGGCACCTCGAAATTGGCTTGGCGAGTCCACTCGCCACACCCCTCCATTAAATAATCGATTATACCCTCCATATCAAAATCTTCAAACGTGAATAAGTCCAAGGTTTCTAAGTCCAAGGTCTCTAAATGATCATTGGTATAATACGAGACATCATAATATTGAAAAATCACGTGAGGTGCAATCGACACCTCTTTGCCTTGGACAATGATGCAAGTGATCGTCTCACCTTGTTTCTTACGATTCTTCTTATCTTTTAGGGAGACGTAGAACTTCTAAACGATGGCGTTAACTACTGGTTGTAATAAATCCCAAATGTCATCGCAAGTGGACATGGTGGGATCGAACCCATGCTCCTGGATAAACGAACGTCCACTTATTTGAAGAAAGAACCTCCCGGCTTCCAGGTTATGGAAGCGATTGGCATCATAATTAAAATAAAATAACAACAAACCCAAGCACTGAAATTGATGAAGTATGAAGTTAGAACACAAAACCTCGGGTAGTTATAGACGAAATTTGACCCCTAATCGATGTGGCATTTAACTTTGAAATTCAATGAGAATTAGGGAAATTTTATGAAAGGATAAGAAATGAACTTACTTATGTGAATTAGATGTCGGGAATGTGAGAATTAAACACTATATCGTAGGGAGGAGGTGCAGTGACTCAAGGAGGATGTTTTCTCTTATTTGGGTGTTTGAAATGTGTGTTTTTATTCTTAAAACAAATGGGTATAAATAGACTTTCAACAGGATTTATGCCTAAAATGACTTGATTTTTTTTGAAAAAAAGGCATTCGCACCATAGCTTATGCATGGTGTGACACGATGCCCTAAAAATTCCTATCTTAGCTTCGAAATGCTCGTGTCACGCCATAACTTGTGCATGGCGTGACACAACACTTTAACATTACGTATATTGGATTCGAAGTGCCTGTGTCACACCATGGCCTATGCATGGCATGACACAATGTTACTTCTAACCCTTCAGGATGTGTCGATGTCATCTAGTCATTCATTTTTGTCCCGAATTAGCTTCTTTTTGTCCCGTCACGTCCAAAAACCCAAGTTCTTCTAATTCTAACATGAAATTACACTATAATTATCCTAAAATCTAATTGCAAATGGAATATTAAAGCTAATTTACAATATTTACGAGTTAATTAAAGTTCAACGGTTTAATAACTATGTCACGCTACCAGAATTGTCTTATAATTCTTTAAACTTCACCATTGACTTCAATTTTCTTTCATGACCATCGTATACCTTCAAATTGTTCCCATACTTATTGGGATCTCACCATTTGTCTTGTTCTCTTGCACTACAAGTACCTACACTTACATAACTTAGAAAGTACCTTTGATCAATGTCGTTAGGGATTAAATTGAATAATACATAACTTCCCTCCCTAAGCAATCCCTCAGTTTGGGAATCTTAGCCACATTTAAAAACTTTTATATCATCAATAATTTTTATAATAAGATCATTTTGCTCGAGATTAATTGTCGATTTAGAAGTGGCAAATAATGTCTTACCCAACAAAATGGGGATTTCTCGATCTTCCTCAAAGTCGAGGAAGAAAAAAAGTGATGAGAATTATAAATCCCCATACCTTAACCAATACATCATTGAGTACACCTTTTGGATGCACCAAGGATCTATCAACTAATTGTAGCGTGATTGAGGTATTTTTAAGATCCTTGAGTCCAAGTTCCTTGTAGATCAATAAGGGCATTAAGTTTATCTAGCCCCTAAATCACAAAGCACTTTACTAAAATTTTGATCCCCTATCTCTATTGAAATTGTAAAGCTACCCAGATCTTTTAACTTTAGGGTATCTTTTTAGCAATTAAAGTACTGCACAAGGCATCAATATCATTATGCTCGCCCTTGTTCATTTTCTTATGTGATGCCATTATTTCTTTTAGGCACTTGGCATATTTTGGAAATTTATCGATCAACTCTAAGAGCGGAAAATTGACATTAAGGGATTTAAATAAATTTTAAAAACTTACAAAATTCACCTCATCCCTCTTTTTCTTGTCCTCTAGTCTTGTTAGGAATGGTACCTTTATTGTGCTCGGTCTTGCTATTACCAGACCAGGCACTGGTTTGGCTATCTCCTTGATAGGCTTATGGTGCTCGGTTTCTTCCTCTTCCATTAGTTCATCGACCTTTTTAAGAACCTCTTCCTCTTCATGGATAGGAGTATCTGGTGGCTTTAACCTTTGCTTGATCACAAAGCGATCGCCTTTATTGGCTCCTTCTTATCTCTTCGAGGATTATTCTCTACATTGCTGGAGAGACTCTAGCCATTTTGTTTTTGAAACATTGTCATCAATTGGCTCATTTGGTTGCAGAGGCTATCCATTCAGGATTTGAGTCATCCGCATGTCGCTTGGACTTGTCAAATGTCTATCTTTATTGTTTCCATCTCCCCTTCTGGTTATCCATATGCAGCATGGTCATTCCCTAGAGCTCGTTGTTGCAATGGTAGAGGCTGGTAATGAGGGTTTGATTGGGTTTGTGCTTGATTTGTGTCTCCTTAGTTGCCTCCCCATTTAAGATTTGGATGATCCTTCCAATTGAGATTGTAGGTATTTGAACAGGGATTTCCACCCTATTACCTATGTAGTTCACCTCCTCTAGTTGCTTTCCATAATGTGGCACCGCTCTTGACGGCTTGACTGACGTCTCTAAACAGTTAAGTTTTTCTTGGATTCATTGAAATTTATCATCATTGTTGTATTCATTCACTCATTTCACTATTGGAGGCTTATATTTGTACATAAACCTCTAATTGGGCCACATGTACGAGTTCATGTTTATATCTTCTATGATTTTATAAGCTCGCTCGTATGTATGGAACATGAGAGATCCTTTAACCACTCCATCTAGGCCAGATTTAATGTGTCTGTTAACACTGTTATAGAATATTTGGATTTGGAGCCATGCTTGCAATTTGTGGTATGGACATTTTCATTACATTATTTTGAAATGTTCCTACGCCTCGTACAGGGACTCACCTTCTTATTATTTGAAATTAGTGATTTCTTTCTTGACCTGAATAGTTATACTTATCGGGAAAAATTTGTAGAGAAATTTTTCTGCTAGATAACTCCATGTGTTGATGGAACCCAATTCTAATGAGTCTAACCAATCAGACGTATTGTCACACAAAGAGAATGGGAATACTCGAAGATGCATAACATCATCGGATAGCCCATCGTACTTGAAGGTGTCACAGAGTTACAAGAACCACTTCAAGTGCTGGTTCAGATCTTCCGCCAAGTTTCCCTTGAACTACAGTGTGTTTGGGATCATTTGAATAGTGGTCACTTTTATCTCAAAATTATTAGCATTAATTGTCGACCATTTTATGCTTCCTCACACCGCATCTAGTGTAGGTAAGGTGTACTCACGTAACATCCACTGCTCCATTAGGACTTCTTCATAGATATTTACTCAGTGTTCTCGTGGATCATTAAATAAACAGATCTCCTGGGGTAAATTAATTTCCACGGGTGGATCGGTGTTCAATGCTTGATGGTTGTGTCTGAGTAATTGCTTTGAATTTGGGTATGGTTCGATTGGAATACTGGAGCTTTGGGTCATCAACCACTTGAAAACAAAATAAAAATAAATAAATAAATTAAAAATATCGTATATATAGGTTTAACTTCCTTTTTATCTTATTAATTGTAAAAAAATATTTTCAAGATCTATTGCTGAAATCCCCCCAGCAAAGGCACCAACAACTTGACTGCCTATGAACGAGCTATCGCTTATAGTAAAAATAACACACCAAAAACATATATAACTTAAATTTGTGGTGTCTGTAAGTGCATCATGAAATTGTAATATAGTATAGTTTACAACAAAACACTTGAATTATTCTGAGGATCGTACCTAAGGGAGGATGGAATAAATCTATAAAAAAACATTTTTACAATAATAAGTCTAGATAGTATTAATAAAATCCTATATTAAGACAAACAAAAACATAGATTAAGGATAGAAATTAAATATCTATAATAAATAAAAAGAAAAATAACAAATGACTTAAATCAATAAAACCAATTAGGAAGATTAACTCGCTTCAAGCTTTGTAATTAACTTCATATTAGGGTTTTAGGGTGGATTAGCTACCGATTAACCAATTATTACCTCTTGGCCTCAAACTAATTAATTGAGTGGTTGATACCCGCTCATCTCCTGACCTCACTTTCTTAAACAGGATAAACTTCTATTTACTCAGATAAACTTATCTCCTGATCTCGTGTTATCTATGATAACTTCCTAGGGTTGTAAACCTAGGGTTTAAGAACACATAATCTATACCAACAAAGCCTCTCTGGAAACCATAAATACTCTATTAATCACGTCCCTATCCACTCGTTAATCTTCCCTAAAGGATTTAGCCACTCATGTTATTCATAATCTCTTACTCAATTGAATTAATCATGTAAAGAACACGATTGAATCGAAAGAGAAACAAGATTAGAATAATTGTGGATTGATATCGAATGGAGAAAGATGTAGTAAATTGATTGGTTGGAATAATGAAATATGTCGATTGCAAAGAAGAAATAAATTGAACACTTCAATAATATAAAATAACCCTCGAATTGAAATCGATTCCAAAAGGAAAAACAAATAGTTTAGAAAAGCCAAAAGAAAACTAATCTAATCCTACTCCTGTACTACTACGGTTTTTTATTACGCTTAGGACGACTTAGTTATATCAAACCTCTAATATATTCTTTATAGGAGTGTTGGAAGCCTAAATTAGGTCTTCGACACATCTTAGGTCTTTGTATAAAGTCGACTGTGCGTAAGAAAATAACCCCAGCATACTTGGATAGCAAGTTGACCTATGTTGCAACATAAAAGGTACATGGTGTGACATGACTTGTGGTTTCTGCCTTGTATGGTTCGTTGCACGCCTTAATGTTATGAGAAGCTTGTGCATCACTCGTCCTATACTCCCACGTCAATTGGGTTTATAAGTCTTCAACCTACACACTCAATTATACATATTAATACTACCTAAGGCTCTTGTTGGCCTAATAGGTCACAACACTCACAATTGAGTTAAAAATCCTTATTTTACTAATATTTAATCCTAAGTTCTAAATACCAAAAATGTAATATTACATACTAAATTTCCTAGAAAACAATCTCTTTAAGTGTGGAAATAACCCAAATTAACTACTACATTTGACAACAAGTTAGTCTACTAGTTCTTAAATGCGATTAGACATAATAGACTCAAGCTCATTATTGATAACATATCTCTAAAAACTAGCATTTATTGATTTTATGGCTTCATCATAGGTCTTTGGATCCTCATTTATAAAAAATGCATGAGTAATAGAATCACTAATCAAGTTTAAATCACTAATCTTTGTTACAAAGAAAGTGAGGAAATCAAGTTTGAAACTAGTTTCAGTCCTTTGTCTTTTGCTCTTCCTAGGTTCAACATTATCATTAAGAACATCTCTATTATGTGCACTAGAAGAAACATGCTCATCTTGTTAGAGTATGCCTAAAGACCAATCATGAGATGATTGTAATCACATACTCATTTTACGTTGTTTGTTAATATAAAACATTGCCATTGTTATTTCAGTTTTTTTCTATGTGTATAAATAAACGTGTTAATAATAAAGTCCTAAGAATAATATGATTATTCTTAAAAATTTCTTTAGTCGAGTATTATTATGGACTTGGACAAGGATAATGCATTGAGACTAATGTGTAGTTGATTGATGACAAAGTGTTGTCATTGACATAGGGATGTCAAAATTAATACATGAGTATGTGTTAGAGAACAACATACTGGACTGACCTTCCATGAGTATTTTTCTTGGCCTATTATGTAATAGTCACAAATATTACTCATAGTGGTAACTATGTGTATAATCCGCAGACTTGAGATCATCATTGTCCCAACATTATGAGTCGTATATTTTGATAAAATGAAACGTATATCGTAACATGTTGTGCTATAAAGACTAATGTTGGATATACCACAGTCCATGTAAAGGTATATGGTTGATCAAGATAGGATTTATCCCTTCTACATAATGGAAGCAATATCTTAGGCCTCTTGTTGGAGTGAGACTAGAAATGCATGGCCATGCTCGAATAAGTTGGTATGAGATATCACACTTATTTGTTTATTGTAGTCTACTCAGAAAATCAAGAAATATGAGATTGGACTATACAACTGTGACTATTCCATGACTTGTGTCCAATCTAGATATTAAGGACAAAAGGATATAATATATGAAAAGATTATCACAGAAAGATTATGTTGAATCACAACTTCTTGTAACTTGGCTAGAAATAATGCATTACTAGATGCCACTCATTGGTTGTAATGTTAGAAATGTTCTAATATAACTACCAACATTACAAGAGCCTATAGGGTCATACCCTATAGTTGAAGCAAACAGAATCCAAATACATTTGGTATTGTATTTAGCTGTCACATGAATTAAATTAATTGTTGAATTAATTTAATTTGATAGTTAAATATTAAACACATTGTATATATAAACTTGTTGTATACTGAGATAGAGAATATAGATAAAATTAATATATGAATTTGACTCATACAAATTATTAATTATATATATTTGACCAAAACTATTAATAAAAATAATTATAATAATTTCAGTCAAAATATAAAAGAATATAGAAAGTGAAATTCTTTTGGAAAGAATATAATCTTTTTCTTGAATTTCCATTTGTTTCTCTAATAATAAGGGAATAGTCATGTTTTTTATTTTTTGATATGTGATATCAAATTAAATAAAATGAAAGGAATCCCTTAGTGTATTAGGGTTACCAAGAAAAAAAGGTCTGGCAGCCATTCTTGAAAATTCTCTCTAAAAAGTTCAAGAGAATTTTACTATTCATTGTTTGACTGGGTGGATTACGTAGAGGCCAAGTCATTATTGTTGCAGCTTAGAACCGACATCTCCCCAAGAGATCCTATGAAAAACATCATTCATCATTTTTTAGTTTTTAGTTTTGAAAGGTATATTTTTCGACCCTTATTTTAACCCGATTCATTCCTCGTACATGGATCCTTGGTTGATGATCATCAGAATAATTTTTCTGCTGCACCACAGGGCATACCAGTGATCCAACACATCTTACTATATATCAGTACTTATGCTAGATTTCTTTAGAGGAAAAAAATTCTTAAAGAAAACATCTTTAGATTCACATATGGAATGATCAAGCAATGACATGAATCTATATGCAACACTATTAAAAGCATAACCAACAAATACAACATCAACAATTTTAGATCTGAGGACTAAAAAACTAATTTAAGAAACCAAATGAAATATATATATATATATTAAAATGGCTTTATTCATGATTTAGCCCTTGAACTATACCCATTTTTCTATTTTGGCACCTGAACTTTGCACTGTTAACCTTTTTGGTACCTCACAACTAACAACGTTAAAAAAGGTCGGCTAATCAGAATGTGCCATTTCATCAATGATGTTGCAACATTGACTGATAATGTGGCATGTTGATCGATGATGTGCCATGTTGACCAAGTTGATCGAGTGTTGACCACCATTGACCATGTTGACCTATGTTGACCTACGTTGATTGGTCGTTGACCAATAAAAATCATTAAAATTTATAAAAATGAAAAAACCTTACAAAATTTTAAAAATTAGTTATAAAATTAATTTAAAATATTAAAAATTGTAAAAGTTCTTAAAATGCAAAAAATTGTAATAGTGCTTAAAATGTAAAAATTGTAAAACTACAATAATTAAAAAATTAAAATTACTTTTCACATTTTTAAATTCTAATAGTTATTAGAATTAGATCTCTACTTCTTTTATACTTCTTATGCCTCTAAATAGAGACTCGATGATGAATTGTAATCATTCCTTTGATAAGTAAAGTACATTCTTTATTGCTTTTTTTTTTTTGTTTATTCTCTCCATCTCTTTTATTTTATAACACTTTTCACATTTTTTTACATTTTAAAATATTATATTTTTATAAGTATAATATTTTCAAACCATTATAAAAATTGCAATGTTTTTAAAGATGTAAAATGTAAAAATCATTAAATTAAAAATGATTAAAGTTGCAAAGTTTATGTTTAAACCACCTATTTAACATATTGTGTGTAGGATTTTTACTCTGGACGTTGGTACGTCTAGAGATGGTCAAGTTGTTTGCGCCGTTTCTGGGGAAGCTATGTGACTAGATTGATTTTAATTTTTTCATTTTAATATAATAATTAGGAAATTGATACATTAAAGATATAAATTTTAAATCTCAGGTACATAACACAACTTCTAAGGGAACAACATTTGCTTGTTGATAAGTATTCATAGGGAGCATGATGCAAGCACTAGGAACATTTTTTTATATAAGGACTAGTTGTGATCTAGTATCACTCATCCCATTATTCGTAATCCACATTTTGAGTTAAATCCTTCCTTACTAATGTGGATATCTAGTAATGTCAGATTTAATGATCGTAAAATAGAGGACCCAATAGCCTTCCTACAACGATTTGAATATATATGTGCACTGTCACTTACTTTGAAGTTCTGCCAGACACTATCAAATTATTATTAATCCCTTTTACATTGGATGGGGAAGCAAAAGCTTGGTTAGATGCATTCCTACCTGATACTATTACTACATGGACTGATTTTGTATAGTTATTCCTTCCTTGGGTCTTGCCTATGACTCAGGTACTCAGCATTTATGAAAAATTATTTCAATTCAAACAATAAATTATTGAAATATTAGGACAAGCATGGGAGAGATTTAAAACAATTCCTAGGTCAGTATTGGGTGGAGGCATACATTTTGAGGTTCAAATACAACATTTCTATGACGGATCAGATAGTTAGAACATGCAAAAGTTTGATTTCATGACTGAGGGACGTATCTGGAAGAAAATTGGAAAGGAAGTCATGGAAATACTAGAAAAAAATTAGTGAAAATGAATTTACCTAGAGGATACATCGAGAGTTAGAAGCTGGGGAACTGGAAAAATAAGCTAGAAGAGCAAAAGTGTAATAAGCTGGACTCGATTACAACAAATTTGGCTGAACATGCATTTAAATCAGAAGAAAAGGAATGGGATGATATTGAATAGAAAAATGACCAGATAGCTCTTCAACTTGATTGGTGGTGTCAAAGTAAGGGACAACTGGAGCAAATTGTCCTGAATGCAAGAAAACTGGTACCCTCCATTATCAACCCTCCTAAGTTAGAGTTAAAGCCATTACTAGAACATTTAAAGTACAAATATCTAGGGGAACATAACACGTTACCTATGATTATAGTTGTTGGCCTAAGCTTAGAATAGGAAAAGGCCTTGCTAAGTGTTTTAAAAACACACAAGAAAGCAATTGGATGGACGATCGCCGACATTAAGAGAAATAATCATGTGTTGTGTCAACATAAGATCATATTAGAGGAAGGAAAAAAAACCTATGGTAGATGCCTTGGTCGGCTTAATCTAGAAATGAAAGAGGTGGTAAAGAAAGAATTGCTCAAATGCTTGGATGTAGGCATTGTCTACAAAATCTCTGATAGTGAATGGGTTAGTCCCACACAATGTATCCTGAAGAAAGGAGGATTAACGGTGGTTGAGAATGATAAGAGTGAGTTAATTCCAACAAGGACAATCACTGGTTGGAGGGTATGTATAGACTATTGGAAACTAAACAATGCAATGAAAAAAGATTATTTCTCGCTTCCTTTTATTGATCAAATGCTAGATAGATTGGTTAGGAAAGATTATTATTGTTTCCTTAATAGGTGTTCAAGATATCATCAAATTCCAATACATCCGAATGATCAAGAAAAAACCACTTTTACATGTCCTTTTGTCACATATGCTTTTAAACAAATGCCATTCAGATTATGCAATGCCCCGACAACCTTTATGATATGCATGACTGTAATTTTTGTTGAGATGTTGGAGGAAGGCTTGGACGTGTTTCTGGATGATTTCTCAGTATACAGAAATTCTTTCCAAGAATGCTTGGAAAACCTTGAAAATGTTCTACAAAGATGCGAAGAAACCAACCTAGTACTCAACTGGGAAAAATGTCATTTCATGGTAAAAGAAAGGTTGGTGCTCGGACATCAAATATCAAGGAAAGGTTTAGAAGTGGAAAGGCTAAGATCGAAGTTATAGAAAATCTCCAAAACCTTACAATAGTATGGGGAGTAAGAAATTTTTTAGGACATGCAGGATTCTACAAGTGATTCATAAAAGATTTTCTCACATATTTAAGATGCTTAATCAACTCATTCAAAAAGAGACACCTTTTATATTCAACCAGGATTACATTAAGGCTTTTGAGGTAATAAAAGGAAAACTTATCTCTGCACCTATAATTATTACTCCAAACTGGTCAAAACCTTTTATTGTTATGTGCGATGCTAGTGATTATGCTGTAAGGGCAGTGTTGGGACAAAAGAGAAACAAAATATTTAGAGTTATTCATTATGCAAGTAAGACACTCAATTCGGTGTAATGCAACTACACCACTACCAAAAAGGAGATGCTTGCTATCGTGTTTGCTTGTGAAAAAATTCGCTCATATTTGATGGCCAATAGAGTTTATGTTTACACTGACTATTCAACACTAAAATATGTTATGAAGAAAAAGGAAAAAAAAATCTAGATTAATGGGATGGGTATTATTGCTTCAAGAATTCGACCTATGGATAATGGACAAAAAAGAAACAGAAAATCAAATTGTAGACCATTTATCCAGAATAGAAAATGATCCAGAGGAGTAGAATTTTGAAGAAATCAAGGAGACATTTATAGATGAGCAGTTATTTAGGGTAGACATCCATCAGACAAGGTTCAAAAATAGCAGCACACCATGGTATGCAGATTATGTGTACTATATTGCTAAAGGCATTTTTCCACCAAAAGTATCGTGGCAACAAAAGAAGAGGATCATGCATGAATCAAAAAGATTATATTTGGGAAGACTTGTATGTACTCCAGCAATGCTCATATCAATTAGTATGAAGATGTGTTGTAAAAGAAGAAATAAATGATGTAACACCCGAATTTGGGCCTAGAAGTATTGGGCCTTGAGTGGGGGTCCGTAAGGAGGTTGTATATAGGTATTTAATTGTGCAATGAAATGAAACAATTAAATGTTTGCTTTAGTGGTTAACGGCTTTGAGAAGTGTTGGAGAAATCTTGGGTTCAAACTTGGGCTTTAGCAAAAATTTGGTATTAAGTGAAAAAAACCTAGATGCTTGGATGAGGGCTTTTTAAATTATTGTGCTAAATAAATGACACAAAGAGCAATGTGGTCTAGTGGAAGTGGCGTAATTAAGGTTGTATGGGAGCCTAGGTTCAAGCCTTGGCTCTTGCACTTTATTCTGTTTTTTTTAAGGGAACCTGGACTTTGGCCTTTAGACCTTATAATTAATTGGGGATAAAATATGACAAAAAAAAGCCTTGTGGTCTAGTGGCAAAGTAGCGCCACATAAGAGGTAGGAAGGTGGCGTTATAGAGTTGGCAGGGAGGTCCAGGGTTCAAAACTCATGGCAATCAAAGAGCATTTATTTTGCTAACAGGGGGCGGCAAGAGTTGGTGTTGAATTTAAACTCTGATGTTGGAAGGATCCCACATCGGGAAGCTAACATAAGAGTGGATGCGAAGCTGGCTTTAAATAGAGAAAACCATGAGGAGAGTAAAGGTACCTTTCTTGGCTGATCCCTTTCGCTATATGGCATGCTCGTTTGGGTCGGGCGTCGGCTAAGAGTGCTTGGAGCATGGATTAACTCCAGTCTCCTATCAGGTGTGTATTTCTCACTACTCTAACTGTAGGATGGCTACTTCGGGCCACGATGGACCAAAAGGGGCCATATGGGCCCAATGGGCCTACGAGCCCAATTGAATAAGTTGTTTGATTGTGTAGTAAATATTGGACTAGGCTGGTGAATCTCATATATGTGGCTAGATTTGGGCTAAAAGGGCCACACGAGCGTGTGGGCCCATTTGGGCCGGGAATGGGCTTTAGGGCCACTCGTATTGTTATCCATGTTTATAATACTTTAGTTTACAAAATTATTGAAATACTCCTGTAGGGTAGAATTACCAAAATACCCTTGGTTTACAAAATTACCAAAATACCCCTAGTTTGTAAAATTACCAAAATACCCTTGGTTTACAAAATTACCAAAATACCCCTGGTTTGTAAAATTACCAAAATACCTTTAGTTTACAAAATTACCAAAATACCCCTGATTTGTGAAATTACTGAAATACCCTCGACTTGTAAAATTACCAAAATACCATTGGTTTACAAAATTACCAAAATACCCCTGGTTTGTAAAATTACCAAAATACCCTTGTAGGGTAGAATTATTGAAGTACCCCTGTAAGGTAGAGTTACCGAAATACCCTTGTATGGTAGAAATACCGAAATACCCCTGTAGGGTAGAATTACCGAGATACCCTTCTGGGGTAAAATTACCATTTTGCCTCTAGGGTGTTAAATGACTATTTTGCCCTTGTGGGCAAGTGACTGACTTGGACTGTGTGGTTGAAGGATTTGATTGTGAATATATGTTGGTGATATGAATGATTTGACTGTGATTGTTTGATTCAAATATGGGCATGACATTCTGCATACATGACATGTTGTATGGGTGGGGTTTTATAGAAATAGAGGAAGTGCGAAAAGGGCTTTGCCCCAGTTTATCAAAAAAGGCTTTGCCCCAGTTATTAAAAGAGGCTAGGCCTCCAGTTATATGATAAAGCAGCTATGCTACCAGTGGAGAGTTTGGTTGGGTGGGTTGAGTTATTCCCCACATGGTGTGTTGGTTGGTACGGGTGGAGAGTAGCGGATGGTGGGTTGAGTAGTCTCCCCAAATGGGCTTGCATACATTCATTGATATTATATGTGATATTGAAATGGGCCTATGGGCCATACCGCTTACAGTAAAGGCTTCGACTAGTGATATGATTTATGAAAAGGCTTCGGCCCAGTGTATGTCGAGACTGAATTAGGGCTTAGGCCCATATTGCTACTGTTTAAGGGCTAAGGCCCGGCTGTCTTATTCTATGAATAGGGCTTTGGCCCAGATTGTACTGACACTGTGTTATTCATTGTTTGTTTGTTGTTGGGGATTACACACTGAGTTTTCGTAAACTCACCCTGTTTTTAATTGTGCATGTAATCCCTAAGCTTAGATGGTTTGGAGCTGCGAGGGACTCGGAGATGGCCACCTCATTATTTCGCATTTCTTTTAATTGCAATAAGTAACCGGTTTATTTTTTATAAGTTTTATCTTAATTAATATTATTATTTGGTTTTGGGTTGTAATAAGGCCATTTTAATTATTTTTCTGGGATTATTTTATTTTATACCCTATATTTTACTGATAACAATCCAAAATGGGTTAGACTTAGGGCGCGTTTCCAAAATGATAATTGTTTTCAAAATAACGCAACGATACAATTAATCGGTTTATCAAAAATATCTGCTTAAATGAATTCCAACTCGTTTTTCTCAAAACCTAACCCCACACCAAAGTGTGGCAATGGTTGTGGGCATGTCTAGGGTTGGATCCAATCAAGAGCTTGGTACTTAAGCAGCCTTCATGGCTCACCTCCTCTGTTTCGGATACCTAGCGAAGACTATCTTTTAAAACACTAAGAAGGACGTTGAAAGAGGCATGGGTTTTCTTAAAAACTTCAATGTGACACGTCGGATCCGGGTATAACGTCTGGGCCGGGTTTGGGGTGTTACAAATGATATTTTACAAGGGTGTCATACGTCTCCATTGGGGGACATTTTGGTGGAAAAAGAATAGCTTAGAAAGTACTAGAATCATGATTTTATTGGCCAATTATGAATAGAGATGCTTATGAATTCGTACAAGTATACAATAGATGCCATAGAACTAAGAGTATATCGAAAAGGGATGAAATGCCACAAACAGTAATACTCAAAGTTTAGGTATTTGATGTTTGGGGAATTGATTTCATGAAACCCTTTCCAAGTTCTTTTTGGAACCAATACATCTTACTAGCTATTGATTATGTCTTCAAATGGGTGGAAGTAGTGGCATTACCTACCAATAATACAAAAGTAGTACTTAGATTCTTAAGGAAGAACATCTTTGCCAAATTTAGAACACCGCACGCATTGGTAAGTGCTGAAGGATCCCATTTTTGCAGTAAACAGTTTGAAGCTACTTTAGCCAAGTATAGCGTGAGATATCAGATGACAACAACATACCATCCACAAGCTAATGGCCAGGTAGAGGTGTCCAACTGAGAGATTAAATGAATTCTAGAAAAAACAATAAATTCAAGTAGAAAATATTGGGTAGCAAGACTAGATAATTCCTTATGGACTTACAAAATAGCATATAAAACTACACTAGATATGCCTCTTACAAATTAGTTTATGGAAAAAATTACCATCTACTAATTGAGTTAAAAAAGAAAGCATATTAGGAAATTAAGGAATTAAATCTAGATCCAGAGTTATCCAAAAAGGAAAGACTATTTCAATTAAAGAATTTGAAGAATTTTGCTTCATGGCCTACAAAATACTAAGCTGTACAGGATAATGACCAAACTTATGGCTTGCTCATTTGGTTTAGAAAAGCCTTATAATTGAACTAATGTGGTCAGTCATTTTGGAAATTTATAAAAGATCTTATGGAAAATCAATGAGACTTGTTTATATTGTTGATAATTTATGTCTGGTAAGTATCTTTGACCTTATAGAAGTTTTGTTTAGTCAAGTAATACCTCATAACCTTATTCCGGCAACGGATACGGGTTAGGAGTGTTACACAAGATTTTTTATTTTGTATCGAGATGTTTGATATGTCAGCATGTGACAGCCCCAAATTGACCCTAGTCGGAAAGTGGTTTCGGGACCACTAAACCGAGTCATAAAAATAATTAACCGTCATAGTTGATGCTCATTATATGTACATATGCATGTGTGAAAATTTCATGTTTGAATTTTTTTAGTTGTAAGTGAATTTTATCAAATAGGACTTATGTAAGAAAATTTAGAAATGTGCTAGGCAAATGTAAAGTGGCCTAATAATGCATGTTGTGAAAATGATGGGTTTGCATGTCAAATTACCCAAAACTAAAGCATAGTGGCCGGCCATGCTATGGGTGGAAACATGTTGTAAACATGTTGTGTAGTGTGTTATGTTAGAAAGAATAAAAAAAAGGGTTAGGATTAAAGTAATGCAAAGGGAGGAGTGATGAAAAAAAAAATTGTCTCACCCATGCCCCTCCATTGCCGTGAATTGAAGAAAGAAAACAAAAAAAAAAGTGTTCATCCTTGAACATCTTTGGCTGAAAATTTTAAGGAGAAAGGAAGAAGAAAGGATTTTCTTGCTTCTTGTTCGGTTGGTTGGTGTTTAGGAGAAGGTATGTTTGGTGTTGTTCCATGAGATTCATGCATGTTTTTTTTATTTTTTATTTTGTTTTATTTATTTGTTAGCTCGAGTTCTATCTAGCCCATGGTTTAGATCTTTGCTATGTGATGGAGATGATATTCGGCCATGGGTGTTGTCTTCTTGGTTGATGTTTGATGTTGTGGTGATGAGGCATGAAGATGGGTTAAGTTTCGGCTAAGGAGGATTTGTGATTGATGCCATTTGCATGCTAAATGTGAAGCTTTGTAATGATACATGTGGTGGTGGATTTTCTTTTTAGCATTCTTGAGTTAGGCCTTAAGTTCTTTGTTTAACGCATGACCAAAATTTAAGTGGTATGGTGTCTTGATGCATTCGGCCATGTTAGGAAGTAGAAGAGAAGCATGGTTGTTGATCATGTTATTTGGATGAAAATGGTAGTAAGGTGAAGTGCAAATGTTAGTATTTGATCTCTAGAGTATATATGTGTATTAGCCGAGTTTTGAACTTAAAACGAATTGGTATTTCGTCAATACAAGTAACCATAATTGTAGAATGTATTAAGTGTTGCAATCGGCCTCAACATAGACATGCATATTCGGCCATAGAAAGAAGATTGGTGTTGCATGTATTCGGTTAGAAGCAAGCATATTGATGCTTTTATTTTGGCTTAGACAATCGGCTAAAAGGGAGTGTTGGTTAATATGTTGAGTTGATTCATGATTTCATATGTATGTGACTTTAATGTCTAATGTATATATATGGGCTAAGTACTTTGAGTTCCTCTTTTCGATGCTCAAATGATTAAATCAATTTATTTGTTAAATTAAGCTCAAGAGCAAAGGGGAACTAAATCCAATAAAGGGAAGGAAAAAGTGGTCGAATAGCCATCGGAATCGTTCGACAACATCCGAGGTAAGTTTTCGAGTAACGAGACTTAGTTTACGATTTGATTAAGTCTTGACGTATGAGAATAATAAATATACAGTGATATGATGATTCTACTTGAATTATATGTTGAGTTAATTAGTCTATACGTATGACGGGTAGCCGTATGTGCATAGAGATCGTGTCATAAAGCAAACTAAACCATGTTGTTTGTATGTGGCTAGTGGGTCGAAAATGGGATTGCTTAATACGTGACTTGTGTTTGAACTCTAATTATGAAAATGAAATATAGATGTGTCATGATTTATTGATATGTCCATGAATATTTGGATGATAACCGGGCTAAGTCCCGAAGGTATTTTTGCGCTAGTGACTAGTTCCGGGCTAAGTCCCGAAGGCATTTGTGCGAGTTATTACATCCGGGCTAAGTCCCGAAGGCATTTGTGTGAGTTACTATATCCGGGCTAAGTCCCTAAGGCATTGGTGCTAGTTACTATATCCAGGCTATGTCCCGAAGGCATTAAGCGAGTAGCTATATCCGGTTAAATCCCGAAGGTACTTGGCTTGGGAATGAGTGAACTTGCTGTAATAGTTTCAATTAATATGCTCGTAAAATCCCAGCAATGAGGTATGTCTCGTATATGCATTGATTTAGTTGATCCCTTACAATTAGTATTCGCTCAGTCGATAAATGAGCTACCGGCCTTTGGCTAAGTTGATCTTTGTGTATGAATATAAGGGTTGGTAATGGGAAGTAAGTATGATATTGAGAATTTGTGCATATGAAATTATCTGTTTAGCCATATGAATGCTACACTTTAGTTGTGTCTAATTTTTATGGCTCAAACTTACTAAGCATTAAATGCTTACTCCGTTCTTTGAATCTCTGTTTTATAGATTTTGGTTCGTCAGCTATCGGACTCGGGATTATTAAAGTCGAAGTCGCCCACACTATCAAAGCCCCCTTTGGTACACTTTTGGTTGAACTTTGAAATGGCATGTATAGGACTACCCGTTTTGTTGTTGGTCATGGACCCTTTGGTTTTGTATAAATTTGATAGCCATGCGAAAATGGCTTATATACACTTTGAGCTTAGTATTATAATCGTTTTGTATGATGTTCGTTAAGAGGTATGGAAATGTTTGGGAACGATTAGCCATTGGAATGGTTAATCATGATCACATTTTGTGCTATATATGCTAAAGGGCTAGTTGAATCATGGAAACTATGTAATAGGTAAAGTCTACCTTAAAAATAGATGCTGATAGTAGCAGTAACGTGAATGTGAAAAATCACTAAAAATAGTAGGAATGGAATTAAATAGTGAATAAATTATGTAATCGAACCTTGATGAATCTATTTTCATAGGAAAGTAACGAAACGATCATATGAACAGTATATTATGAGATATTTAAGTTTTCGGAAAACAGGGCCAGAACGGTTTCTGGATTCCCTGTTCTGATTTTGGAAATTCATTATAAATTAACTAGAGATAATTAGAAGTCATGCCATATATGTATAGATTCCTTTTCGAGACTAGTTTCTATACAAACAAACGACATCAGTATTGAAGCCCTGTACAGGGAGATATCCAAGTCGTAATGCGGAAAGGTCAGTGTAGTCGAACCCTACTAGACTTTAACTAATAAACTGTACTAATTTGTTCGACCAAAAAATTCTAGAAAAAAATTTGTAGATGGACATATGAGTCTAGTTTCAGGAAAAATTTACGGAACTGGTTTTCGAGTTTTGGAACTCAAGATATGATTTTTTAAGGTAACAGTGACGCAGTTAGCCAGCTCGTCTGGAAATTTAAAATGGACTGTGCAAATAAGTGATTTAAGTCTGCAAACCCCTCGTGTCCGACTCGGGCAATGGTCTCGGGTACGGGGTGTTACAATTAAATTAGTATCAGAGCTACGGTTTAGTCGATTCTAGGACTACCGTAATACGTTTGGGTCTAGCTATACTTGCCATTATGTGATTATTTGATAGTGTGGTGATTTCTGACATTTGCAAATGTGTTTACTTATAGTAATGGATCCCGATCCCGACCGAGCGGTAGCTGATGATCTTGAGAGTGTAGCGCCTGCTCCCGCACAAGGGACAGCGCCGGCGGACTCTCAACCTATTGCTAGTAATCCGAATGATGAGGCTACACAAGCTTTTTATAGTGTGATGAATGATTGGTTCAACCAATACATTCGTACTAATACGACTGTTCCACAACCTCCATTCCCGACAAACACAACCCCCGCACCTACGATACCTCCAGAGTGACCAAATAAGGTCAAATAAGCCCCAGTTGATGTAATCCGAAAGAATGGGGCTCTTGAATTTAAAGCTACGGACAGCGATGATGCCGAGCAAGCTGAATTTTGGTTGGACAACACTATTCGGGTACTCGACGAGCTATCTTGCACACCCGATGAGTGCCCAAAGTGTACTATCTCCTTGCTACGTGATTCTGCCTACTATTGGTGGAATATGTTGACTTCTGTTGTGGCGGAGAGCAAGTAACTTGGGAGTTTTTCCAAAGCGAGTTTGAAAGAAGTATATCATCGAGATTCATTGACCAAAAATGGAAGGAATTTCTTGAACTTAAACAAGGTTCCATGTCGGTTACCGACTATGAACGAAAATTTGTAAAGCTTAGCCGTTACGCACGAGAATGCATTTCTTCAGAAGCTGTGATGTGTAAACGTTTCAAAGATGGACTAAATGATGATATAAAGCTGTATGTTGGCATTTTAGAAATCCGAGAACTTGTGGTACTTGTTGAGCGAGCTTGCAAAGCCGAGGAGCTCAGTAAGGAGAAAAGGAAAGCTGATATGGGAGCAAGGGAGTTTTGTAAGAGATCTTCGGGAAAGCCCTTCCAACAGTCATCGAAGAAATTTAGAGATGATCTAGGCCGATCTAGAGACACTTCGGGCTTTTCTAGACGAGATCGCGATCGACCCCCGTGAGTGCACGAGTCACTTGATCGCATGATGTTGGAAATGATCGTCGAGATAGAGCGGAGTGCCGATTGTGGTAAATGGCATTCGGGAGTTGTAGATTCCATGACCGCTCCTGTTACAAGTGCGGATCAGTTGACCACTTTATTAAAGATTGCCCGAGGTTGTCTGAACAGAATGTAAATCAGAGTGGGAAACCGGGTGCTACCACTGCTCGAGGTAGACCATCTAGAAACACGGGAAATCCTAGTGGTGGTCAGAGAGGATCTAGAAATGCTACAACCAGATCTGAGGCTCGCGCTCCTGCTAGAGCTTACGCTATACGTGCACGCGAGGATGCTTCCTCGCTAGATGTTATTACCGGTACTTTTACTCTCTTTTATACTAATGTGATTGATTTGATTGACCCTGGTTCTACTCATTCTTATATATGTGAAACCTTAGCATCCAGTAAGACTTTACCTATTGAGTCTACTGAGTTCGTAATTCGGGTGTCAAATCCCTTGGGTTGTTACGTGCTTGTCGACAAAGTGTGTAAGAAATGTCCCCTAGTAATTCGAGGTTCCTGTTTTCCGGCAGACCTGATGCTTTTTCTGTTTGATGAATTTGATGTTATTCTCGGTTTGGATTGGTTGACCGTGCATGATGCGGTTGTGAATTGCAAAAGCAAGACTATTGATTTGAGGTGCGCAAATAATGAGATAATCTGAGTTGAGTCTACTGTCTTGAATGGATTGCCAACAATAATATCCTCGATGTTAGCTCAAAAATATGTGAGAAACGGGTGTAAAGTATATATTGCGTACGTACTTGATAATAAAGAGCCAAAAAAGAAACTTGAATCTGTGTCGGTGGTTTGTGAATACCCGGATGTTTTTCCTGAAGAATTACCGGGTTTACCACCTGTTCGGGAGGTAGAGTTTGGCATCGAGCTTGTACCTGGGACTATACCGATTTCGATAACTCCGTATCATATGGCACCAACGGAATTAAAGGAATTGAAAGCTCAGTTGCAAGAGTTGACGGATAGAGGTTTCGCTCGACCAAGTTTCTCACCTTGGGGCACACCAGTATTGTTTGTGAAAAAGAAGGACGGGACTATGAGGTTGTGCATTGACTATCGTCAGCTGAATAAAGTGACGATAAAGAATAAATATCCGTTACCGCGTATTGATGATTTGTTTAATCAACTGAAGGGAGCCTCGATGTTTTCAAAGATAGATTTGAGATCGGGTTATTATCAGTTGTGAATTCGAGATTCGGATATACCCAAAACTGCTTTCAGAACGAGATACGGCCACTACGAGTTCTTAGTGATGCCGTTTGGGCTCACTAATGCCCCTGCGATATTTATGGATTTGATGAATTGGATCTTCAAACAGTATTTGGACCGGTTCGTAGTTGTGTTCATTGATGACATCTTGGTCTATTCAAGAGATGAGACCGAACATGCTGAGCACCTGAGATTAGTGTTGCGAATTTTACAGGATAAGCAGTTATATGCTAAGTTCAGTAAGTGTGAGTTCTGGTTAAGAGAGGTTAGCTTCTTGGTTCATGTGGTATCCGCATCGGGTATTCGAGTTGATCTGAGCAAAATTTCAGCCATACTTAACTGGAAGCCTCAGAAATATTCTTGAGGTTCGAGCTTTTGGGACTTGCGGTTACTACAGACGGTTTGTAAAGGGTTTCTCGATGATAGCCACACCAATGACAAAGCTACTTCAAAAAGATGTTAAGTTCGAATGGACAGAAAAATGTCAGAAAAGTTTCGATCAACTGAAAACTTATTTGACTGAAGCTCCAATTCTAGTGCAGCCCGAATCAGGCAAAGAGTTTGTCATTTATAGTGATGCCTCCCTACTTGGGTTGGGTTGCGTATTGATGCAAGAAGGTCGAGTTGTGGCCTATGCGTCGAGACAATTAAAGCCACATGAGAAAAATTATCCGACCCATGATCTCGAACTAGCTGCCATCGTATTCGCTTTGAAAATATGGCGACACTACTTATTTGGTGAGAAGTGCCATGTATATTCGGATCACAAAAGTCTCAAATATTTGATGACTCAAAGAGACTTGAATCTGCGACAAAGACGTTGGCTCGAGTTGTTAAAAGATTATGAGCTTGTCATTGACTATCACCCGGGAAAGGCTAATGTGGTTGCGGATGCCTTAAGTCGTAAATCACCGTTTGCTTTCTGAGCGATGAATGTACACTTGTGTGTTCTATCCGACAATGTGTTAGTGGCAGAATTAAAGGCCAAACCATTATTGATACATCAAATTCGTGAAGCCCAGAAAGTCGATGATGAATTGGCTGCAAAATGGGCTGAATGTGTTTCGAATATGGAATCAGAGTTTCAAATTGATGATGACGATTGTTTGAGGTTCAGAAGTCGGTTGTGTGTTCCAAGAAATTCAGGACTCATTTCGATGATTCTGAACGAAGCTCATTGTAGCCGAATTTCAATTCACCCGGGGAGTATGAAAATGTACAATGATCTGAGACGTCAGTTTTGGTGGCATGGTATGAAACGAGACATTTTCGATTTTGTTTCGAAGTGTTTAATATGTCAGCAAGTGAAGGCGGAACATCAAGTGCCTACGGGTTTACTTTAGCCGATCATGATACCTGAATGGAAATGGGATCGAGTCACGATGGATTTTGTATCTGGGTTGCCATTGTCGGCAAGTAAGAAAGATGCGATTTGGGTTGTCGTGGATAGACTGACTAAGTCGACTCACTTTATCCCCGTACGCACGGACTTTTCATTGGAAAAACTAGCTGAGTTGTATGTTTCTCAGATTGTGAGATTATGCGGGGTACCGATTTCTATTGTGTCGGATAGAGATCCGAGATTCACCTCGCGATTTTGGAAGAAATTGCAAGAAGCTTTGGGTACCAAGCTGCATTTTAGCACCGCTTTTCATCCACAAACCAATGGTCAATCCGAGCAGATAATTCAGATACTTGAGGATATGTTGAGATGTTGCATCCTCGAGTTTAGTGGTTCATGGGAGCGGTATTTACCTTTGATTGAATTCGCTTACAATAATAGTTTTCAATCAAGTATTAAGATGGCACTTTACGAGGCTTTGTACGGGCGTAAATGCCGTACACCGTTGTTTTGGACCGAGCTCGATGAAAGTAAAATTTTTGGAATTGATTTGATTAAAGATGCCGAACAGAAAGTAAAAGTAATCCGTGAAAGTCTGAAGGCAGCCACAGATCGTCAGAAATCGTATGCGGACTTGAAACGAAAGGACATTGAATATCAGGTGGGAGATAAAGTGTTTCTTAAAGTTTCACCTTGGAAAAAGATACTCAGATTTGGGCGTAAGGGCAAATTGAGTCTGAGGCTCATCGGGCTATATGAAATATCCGAACGAGTCGGTCCAGTTGCTTATCGATTGATTTTTCCCCCTGAACTTCAAAAGATTCACGACGTCTTTCATGTTTCGATGCTTCGACGTTATAGATCTGATCCATCGCACATAATGAGTCCATCAGAGGTTGAAATTCAAACCAATATGAGTTATGAAGAAGAACTGATTCGTATCCTAGCTCGTGAAGTGAAAGAGTTACGAAACAAAAAGGTTCCTTTAGTAAAAGTGTTATGGCTCAAACACGGGATGGAAGGGGCTACTTGGGAACCTGAGAACTCTATGAAAGAGCGATACCCAAACCTATTTACCGGTAAGATTTTCGGGGATGAAAATTTCTTAAGTAGGGGAGAGTTGTGACAGCCCCAAATTGACCCTAGTCGGAAAGTGGTTTCGGGACCACTAAACCGAGTCATAAAAATAATTAACCGTCATAGTTGAGGCTCATTATATGTACATATACATGTGTGAAAATTTCATGTTTGAATTTTGTTAATTGTAAGTGAATTTTATCAAATAGGACTTATGTGAGAAAATTTAGAAATGTGCTAGGCAAATGTAAAGTGGCCTAATAATGCATGTTGTGAAAATGATGGGTTTACATGTCAAATTACCCAAAATTAAAGAATAGTGGCCGGCCATGCTATGGGTGGAAACATGTTGTAAACATGTTGTGTAGTGTGTTATGTTAGAAAGAATAAAAAAAGGGGTTAGGAGCAAAGGGAGGAGTGATGAAAAAAAAAATTGTCTCACCCATGCCCCCCCCATTGCCGTGAATTGAAGAAAGAAAACAAAAAAAAAGTGTTCATTCTTGAACATCTTTGGCCGAAAATTTTAAGGAGAAAGGAAGAAGAAAGGATTTTCTTGCTTCTTGTTCGGTTGGTTGGTGTTTAGGAGGAGGTATGTTTGGTGTTGTTCCATGACATTCATGCATGTTTTTTTTTATTTTTTATTTTATTTTATCTATTTGTTAGCTCGAGTTCTATCTAGCCCATGGTTTAGATCTTTGCTATGTGATGGAGGTGATATTCGGCCATGGGTGTTGTCTTCTTAGTTGATGTTTGATGTTGTGGTGATGAGGCATGAAGATGCATTAAGTTTCGACTAAGGAGGATTTGTGATTGATGCCATTTGCATGCTAAATGTGAAGCTTTGTAATGATACATGTGGTGGTGGATTTTCTTTTTAGCATTCTTGAGTTAGGCCTTAAGTTCTTTGTTTAACCCATGACCAAAATTTAAGTGGTATGGTGTCTTGATGCATTCGGCCATGTTAGGAAGTAGAAGAGAAGCATGGTTGTTGATCATGTTATTTGGATGAAAATGGTAGTAAGGTGAAGTGCAAATGTTAGTATTTGATCTCTAGAGTATATATGTGTATTAGCCGAGTTTTAAACTTAAAACGAATTGGTATTTCATCAATACAAGTAACCATAATTGTAGAATGTATTAAGTGTTGCAATTGGCCTCAACATAGACATGCATATTCGGCCATAGAAAGAAGATTGGTGTTGCATGTATTCGGTTAGAGCCAAGCATATTGATGCTTTTATTTTGGCTTAGACAATCGGCTAAAAGGGAGTGTGGGTTAATATGTTGAGTTGATTCATGATTTCATATGTATGTGACTTTAATGTCTAATGTATATATATGGGCTAAGTACTTTGAGTTCCTCTTTTCGATGCTCAAATGATTAAATCAATTTATTTGTTAAATTAAGCTCAAGAGCAAAGGGGAACTAAATCCGATAAAGGGAAGGAAAAAGTGGTTGAATAGCCATCAAATCGTTCGACAACATCCGAGGTAAGTTTTGAGTAACGAGACTTAGTTTACGATTTGATTAAGTCATGATGTATGAGCATAACAAATATACGGTGATATGATGATTCTACTTGAATTATATGTTGAGTTAATTAGTCTATACGTATGACGGGTAGCCGTATGTGCATAGAGATCGTGTCATAAAGCAAACTAAACCATGTTGTTTGTATGTGGCTAGTGAGCCGAAAATGGGATTGCTTAATACGTGACTTGTGTTTGAACTCTAATTATGAAAATGAAATATAGATGTGTCATGATTTATTGATATGTGCATGAATATTTGGATGATAACCGGGCTAAGTCCGAAGGCATTTTTTGCTAGTGACTAGTTAGGGCTAAGTCCCAAGGCATTTGTGTGAGTTATTACATCCGGGCTAAGTCCCAAGGCATTTGTGCGAGTTACTATATCCGGGTTAAGTCCCGAAGGCATTGGTGCGAGTTACTATATCCGGGCTATGTCCCGAAGGCATTAAGCGAGTAGCTATATCCGGTTAAATCCCGAAGGTACTTGGCTTGGGAATGAGCGACCTTGCTGTAATAGTTTCAATTAATATGCTCGTAAAATCCCAGCAATGAGGTATGTCTCGTATATGCATTGATTTAGTTGATCCCTTACAATTAGTATTCGCTCAGTCGATAAATGAGCTACCGGCCTTTGGCTAAGTTGATCTTTTGTGTGACAGCCCAAAATTGACCCTAGTCGGGATGTGGTTTCGGGACCACAAAACCGAGGCATAAAAATAATTTAAAAATTATTTTGATGCCTATAATATGTGTGTGCTCATGTGTGACAATTTTTGATGATTGATTTAGTGTTATAAAGGTGAATTTCACTAGAAGGGACTTAGTAGTGAACTTTGAAAGTACGATAGGGAAATGTGTGATGACTAATTAAAGCATGCATGCAAAACTATGGACTTGCATGTCAAATTTCCCCAAAACAAGCTAGTGGCCGGCCATGACATGGTTTATGGGCAAAGAAAACATGTTGAAACATGTTTTGTTAATGCATGATGAATTAAATGATAAAATAATTAATGATGTTGGATGAGAAACAAAAAAATCAAAAAAATAGCTCATCCTTTCCCCATTGTCGTGCAAGTGAAAGAAAAACAAGAAAAAATTGTTCATCCTTGTTCTTTCTTTTTGGCCGAAAATACTAAGGGAGGAGATAGGATTTTTGCTTCATGCTTGGTTTAGAAGAGATCTAGAAGGAGATTTGGCTAAATTTGCATCAAGATTAAGGTATGTATGAGGTTGTGTTAGGAGTTTCATGCATGTTTTGGTTGCTAACTTGATGTGCATGTTAGCCATGGTTCAAATCCTTGTTATGCCATGGAAATGGCATTTGGCCAAAGTTGTTATTGTGTTAAAGCCATTGCATGCTAAATGTGAAGCTTGCTAATGATGCATGCAATGATGGATTGACTACTCTTGAAACTTCTTTGTACCAATTTTAAGTAAGACATTGAGTTTTTTTTGTTTAACCATGATTGAAGTTGAAAGGGCATGATTGTGATGTATTTGGCCATGATGCATTCATGAGCATGGTTCATGCTTCTTGCATGTTAGTTAAAATTTGTGTTTTGGATGGCTATGGACACCTTGAAATTCGCCTTGCACTTATATGTGTATATATGATTGCACATGATATTTTGATTATGAAGAAAGTGATGAATATGTTGTTTAAAGAAGAAGTTTGTTGAAGAATGTTGTGAAATTTGCATGTACATTCGGCCTAGTACACATATGATGTGAAAATCTTGCAATTTATTTTTGATTTTATGCAAGAATGACTAAGCATAATCGGCCACATGAGGGGAATTATTGTGCATGCATTCGGTTAGAGGCAAGCTTAATGATGCCTATTCTTGACTTAGGTAATCGGCTACCTTGTTGTGAGCTAAGGCGAATGTGTGCGTAATTAAAGAAAATTGACTAAAGTGCTTAGTTATGTGATGTTGAATCAATGATATGTGTATTCGCCAAGGCTATGGCGAGACTTTAATAAATTGAATTTGTTTGAATTAGCTCAAGAGCTTAGAGGGCCACAATTGGATAAAGGGAAGGAAAAAGTGATCGAATAGCCGTCAAAGCCGTTCGACAACATCCGAGGTAAGTCCTCAAGAAATGACCCTACTCGAATTATGTGAAATAAAAAAATTGATGTGTAATGACTATTGATTTATGTGTGTATGAGTATTTGAATGATACCCGGGCTAAGTTCCGAAGGCGATTATGCTAGTGATATGTTTGTGTTTGAGCCTTAGTAACGAAAATGAAATATGAATGGGAAATGATTATTGATGTATTTGTGTGCATGAGCAATTGAATGATATCCGGCTAAGTCCCAAGACATTTATGCTGGTAATTACATCCGGTTAAGACCCAAGGCAATTGTGCTAGTGACTACATCCGGGCTAAGACCAAGGCATTTGTGTAAATTGTGAATCCGGGTTAAGTCCCGAAGGCCTTTGTGCGTGTTACCATAACCGGGCTATGTCCCAAGGCGTTTGAACGAGTAGCTATATCCGGTTAAACTCGAAGGTATGTGATTTGAAAATTATAAGCTTGCTGGAAAATTTTCAGCTAATGCACTTGTGAAACTTCCCAATAACAAGGTATGTGTTGTGTGTGCTTTGCGCTAGGAGCAAGAGCGTATGAATATTCGCTCCTATGATGGAACGAGTTATCGGCCTTAACGAAGCCGTTATTTGTGTATGAACATAAGAGTTGGGATGGTGAAGTAAGTATGATTATGTGAATGTGTATTAATGAAATGATTCATTTGGCTATGTGAATGTAATGCTTTGGTTAAAGCTGATTTTATTGCTTGAGACTTACTAAGCATAAAATGCTTACTCCGTTGCTTTGGCTCTCTGTTTTATAGATTTTGCTCAGTAGCAATCGGATTCGGGATCATTAAAGTCAAGTCATCTACACTATCAAAGCCTCCATTTTGGTATAATTTTGGTTGAACTTTGAAATGGCATGTATAGGACTACCCTAATGTTGAAGGTCATGTACCTTTCGGTTTTGTGTAAGCTTGGATAGCCATGCGAAAATGGCTTATATATCGTTTTAGTATGATTCTATAATAGTTTGTATGATAATCATTATGGGGTATGAAATTGTTTGAAAGGATTAGCCATTGGAATGGTTAATCATAATCACACTTTGTGCTATGTGTGCAAAAGGGCCATTTGAATCGTGGAAATCATGAAATAGGTAATGGTTCCTTTGAAAACAGATGCTGGCAGCAGCAGTGGTGTGGTTTTGAAAATCACCAAAATTTGTAGGAATGGTATTAAATAGTGAATAAATTATGTAAATGAACCTTAATGAGTCTACTTTCATGTGGAATAAACGAAACGGTCATAGGAGTTACATGTTAAGAGATATTAAAGCTATTGTGAGATAGGGCCAGAACGGTTTCTGGGTCCCCTGTCGCAACTTTAAAAATTTATTATAAATTATCCAGAAAGAATTAGGAGTCATGCCTTATATGTACAGATTCCATTTTGAGTCTAGTTTCATTAGAAACAAACGGTACCAGTATTAAAGCCCTGTACAGAGAGATATTCAAGTTGTAACGCGGGAAGGTCAGAGCAGTCGATCCCTGTAACATGGGTGACTTTAACTAATAAACTGTACCAATTGGCCCAACAAAAAATTCTAGAAATAAATCCATGGATGGATATATGAGTCTAAATTCAGGGAAAATTTACAGAATCAGTTTCCGAGTTTTGAAACTCGAGATATGATTTTTAAGGTGACAGTGACGCAGATTTCCAGCCTGTTTGGAAATGTCAAATTGGTGGGTGAAATATGTGGATTTGGCTTGTTAACCCCTAGTGTCCGACACCGGCATGGTCTCGGGTTCGGGGTGTTACAATTTTATTGGTACCAGAGCCAGGTTTAGTCGATTCTAGGACTACTGTAATATGTTTGGGGTCTAGCTATACATGCCATTAAGTGATAAATTGATAGTGTGGAGATTTCTGACAATTTGAATTTGTGTTTGTTTATAGCAATGGATCCCGATCCCAATCGAGCAATAGCTGATGATGTGGAGAGTGTGGCGCTGCTCGCGCAAGGGAGGGCGCCGGACTCTCAACCTATGGCCAGCAATCCGAATGATGGGGCTAGGCAAGCCTTTTATAGTGTGATGAATGATTGGTTCAACCAATACATTCGAACTAACACGGCTGTTCCACAACCTCCATTCCCGACTAATGCAACCCCCGCACCTACAATACCTCCGGTAACTGACCAAATAAGGTCAAGTAAGCCCCAATCGACAGAATTCAGTAAACATGGGGCTTTGAATTCAAGGCTACGGATAGCGATGATGCCGAGCAAACTGAATTTTGGTTGGATAACACTATCCGGTGCTCGATGAGCTATCTTGTACACCGATGAGTGCTTAAAGTGTACCATCTCCTTGCTACGCGATTCGCCTATTATTAGTGGAGTACTCCGACTTACGTGGTGCCTAGAGAGTAAGTGACTTGGGAATTCTTTCAAACCTAGTTAGAAAAAAGTATATCGATCGAGATTCATCGACCAAAAGCGAAGGAATTTCTTGATCTTAAGCAAGGTTCTATGTCGATTCGACTACGAACGAAAATTTGTGAGGCTTAGCGGTACATGCGAGAATGCATTTCGTCCAAGCTATTATGTGTAAACGCCGAGGATGGGCTGAATGATGATATAAGGATGTTCGTTGGCATTCTCGAAATACGAGAGTTCGTAGTACTTGTTGAGCGAGCTTGTAAAGTCAAGAGCTTAGAAAGGAGAAACAAAAAGTTGATGTGGGAACCGGAGAATTCGAAAAGGTCCTCGGAAAGTCTCTTCAACAGCATCGAAGAGATTTCGAGATGATGTGAGCCGGTCTAGGCGCGCGGGCTTTTCTAGACGAGGACGCGATCGACCCTGTGACACACGAGTCACTTCGATCGCCGATGGTGGAAATGATCGCCGAGAGAGGGCGGAGTGTCGCATTGTGGCAAATGGCATTCGGGAGCTGTTGGTTCCGTGATCGCTCTCGCTATAAGTGTGGATCGGCCGACCACCTTATGAAGGATTGCCCGAGGTTGCTTGAACAAAATGTAAGTCGAGTAGAAACCCGGTGCTACCATCGCTCGAGGTAGGCCACCTAGAAATGTGGGCAATGTTAGTGGTGGTCGAGAGGATCTAGAGATGCTACCATCGATCCGAGGCTCGTGCTCTGCTAGGACTTATGCCATACGCGCACGCGAGGATCTTTGCCTCACCGGATGTCATTACCGGTACTTTCACTCTTTTCAATACTAATGTGATTGCTTTGATTGACCCCGGTTCTACTCATTCTTATATATGTGAAACCTTAGCATCCGAAGAAGACTTTGCCTATTGAGTCTCATCGAGTTTGTAATTCGGTGTCAAACCCCTTGGGTCATTACGTGCTTGTCAACAAAGTGTGCAAGAAAAGTCCCTAGTGTTCCGAGGTACTTGTTTTCCGGCGGACTTGATGCTTTTGCCGTTCGATGAATTAGACGTTATTCTTGGTTTGGATTGGTTGACCATGCACGATGCGGTTGTAAATTGCAAAAGCAAGACTATCGATTTGAGGTGCGCGAATAACGAGATAATTCGGGTTGAGTCTACGGACTTAAAGGGGTTACTAGCTGTAATATCAATAATGTTGGCCCGGAAATATGTAAGAAAAGGGTGCGAAGCGTACCTTGCGTATGTGCTCGATGACAAGGAATCAGAAAAGAAACCCGAATCAGTGTCAGTGGTTTGTGAATACTCGGATGTTTTCCCTGAAGAATTTCCGGGTTTACCACCTGTTCGGGAAATAGAATTTGGCATCGAATTGGTACCGGTACCACTCCAATTTCGATAGCTCCGTATCGTATGGCACCAACGAATTAAAGGAGTTGAAAGCTCGGTTGCAAGAATTGGTGGATAGAGGTTTTGCTCGCCTTGAGTTTTTCGCCTTAGGGTGCGCCGGTGTTGTTTGTGAAAAGAAGGATGGAACCATGAGGTCGTGCATCGACTATCGTCGACTTAATAAAGTGACGACAAAAACAAATATCCGTTACCACGTATCGATGACTTGTTCGATCAACTGAAGGAGCCTCGGTGTTCTCGAAAATAGATTTGAGATCGGGCTATTATCAATTGCGAATTCGAGATTGGACGTACCCAAGACCGCCTTGAGCGAGATATGGTCACTATGAGTTCCTAGTGATGCCGTTTGGGCTTACTAATGTCCTGCGGTATTTATGGATTTAATGAATCGGATCTTCGGACTATATTTGGATCGATTCGTAGTCGTGTTCATTGATGACATCTTGGTCTATTCAAGAAATGAGACCGAACATCTTGAACACACGAGGTTAGTCTTGCAAATTTTACGGGATAAGCAATTATCGCTAAGTTGACAAGTGTGAGTTCGGTTAAGAGAGGTTAGCTTCTTGGGTCATGTGGTATCTGCGACGGGTATTCGAGTCGACCGAATAAAATTTCAGCCATACTTAATTGGAAGCCTCGAGAAATATTCTCGAGGTTCGAGCTTTTTGGGGCTTGCTTAGGTTATTACCGACGATTTGTAAAGGTTTCTCAACGATAGCCACGCCGATGACGGCTACTCCAAAAGGATGTTAAGTTCGAATGGACGGAGAAATGTCGAAAAGTTCGATCAATCGAAAACTTATTTGATGAAGCCCCAATTCTAGTGCAACCCGAATCGGCAAAGAGTTTGTCATCTATAGTGGCGCCCCTACTTGGGTTAGGTTGCGTATTGATGCAAGAAGGTCGAGTTGTTGCCTATCGTCGAGGCAATTAAAGCCACACGAGAAAAATTATCCGACCCATGATCTCGAATTGGTCGCCATCGTATTCGCCTTGAAGATTTGGCGACATTACTTATTTGGTGAGAGGTGCCATGTGTACTCGGATCACAAAAGTCTCAAATATTTGATGACCCAAAGAGACTTAAATCTGCGACAAAGACGTTGGCTCGAGTATTAAAGGATTATGAGTGGCCATTGACTATCACCGGGAAAGGCGAATGTGGTTGCGGATGCCTTGAGTCGTAAATCATTATTCGCTTCTGAGCGATGAATGTGCACTTGTCCATTCGATCCGACAACGTGTTAGTAGCTGAATTGAAAGCCAAACCATTATTGATACATCAAATTTGTGAAGCTCGGAAGGTCGGCGATGAGTTGGTTGCAAAACGGGTCGAGTGTGTTCGAACAAGGAATCGGAGTTTGGATCGATGATGACGATTGTTTGAGGTTCGAAGTCGTCTGTGTGTTCCAAGGAATTGAACTTATTTCGATAATTACGAGCGAAGCCCATTGTAGCCGAATGGCAATCAACCCGGAGTACGAAGATGTACAACGATTTGAAACGTCGGTTTTGGTGGCTTGGTATGAAACGAGACATCTCCGACTTTGTTTGAGATGTTTAATATGTCAACAAGTGAAAGCGGAACATCAAGTGCCTTGAGGATTACTTCAGCCGATCACGATACCCGAGTGGAAATGGGATCGAGTCACAATGGACTTTGTGTCCGGACTGCCATTGTCAGCAAGTAAGAATGATGCGATTTGGGTTGTTGTTGATAGATTGACTAAGTCGGCTCACTTTATCCTCGTGCGCACGGATTTTCATTGGATAAACTAGCTGAATTATCGTTTCTCAGTTGTGAGATTACACGGGTACCGATTTACATTGTGTCGGATAGAGATCCGAGGTTCACCTCGCGATTTTGGAAGAAATTGCAAGAAGCTTTGGGTACCAAGTTGCATTTCAAAGACCGCCTTTCACCTCCAAACCGATGGTCAATCCGGCGGATAATTCGGATACTTGAGGATATGTTGAGATGTTGCATCCTCGAGTTCGGTGGTTCATGGAGCGGTACCTACCTTTGATTGAATTAAACACAACAATAGTTTTCAATCAAGTATTAAGATGGCGCCTTACGAGGCTTTGTATGGGCGTAAATGCCGTACACCATTGTTTTGGACCGAGCTCGGTGAAAACAAAATTTTGAGTGGATTTGATTAAAGATGCTGAAGAAAGTAAAAGTAATCCGTGAAAGTCGAAAATAGCCTCCGATCGTCGAAGTCGTGCAGCGGATTTGAAACGAAAGGACATTGAGTATCGTGGGAGATAAAGTGTTTCTTAAAGTTTCGCGTGGAAAAGATACTCGATTCGGCCGTAAGGGCAAGTTGAGCCGAGATTCATTGGGCGTCTGAAATCTCCGAACGAGTTGGCCCGATTGCGTATCGCTTGATTTTGCCCCTGAACTAGAAAAGATTCACAACGTCTTCCATGTTTCAATGCTTGACGCTATAGATCTGATCCATCGCACGTGATTGATCCATCGAAGTTGAAATTCAAGCCAATATGAGTTATGAGGAAGAACCGATTAGTATCACCGCACGTGAAGTGAAAGAGTTGCGAAACAAGCGGGTTCCGCTAGTGAAAGTGTTATGGCTCAAACACGGGATAGAAGAAGCTACTTGGGAAACCGAGAACTCTATGAAAGAGCGATACCCAACCCTATTTACCGGTAAGATTTTCGGGGACGAAAATTTCTTAAGTGGGGGAGAGTTGTGACGGCCCAAAATTGACCCTAGTCGGGATGTGGTTTCGGGACCACAAAACCGAGGCATAAAAATAATTTAAAATTTATTTTGATGCCTATAATATGTGTGTGCTCATGTGTGACAATTTGTGATGATTGATTTAGTGTTATAAAGGTGAATTTCACTAGAAGGGACTTAGTAGTGAACTTTGAAAGTACGATAGGAAATGTGTGATGACTAATTAAAGCATGCATGCAAAACTATGGACTTGCATGTCAAATTTCCCCAAAACAAGCTAGTGGCCGCCATGACATGGTTTATGGGCAAAGGAAACATGTTGAAACATGTTTTGTTAATGCATGATGAATTAAATGATAAAATAATTAATGATGTTGGATGAGAAACAAAAAATCAAAAAAATAGCTCATCCTTTCCCCATTGCAAAGTGCAAGTGAAAGAAAAACAAGAAAAAATTGTTCATCCTTGTTCTTTCCTTTTGGCCGAAAATACTAAGGAGGAGATAGGATTTTGTAACACCCGAACCCGAGACCGTCGCCGAGTCGAACGCAAGGTGTTAAGAGACTTCAACCCACTTATTGACAATTTTCAGACAAGCTGCCAATCTGAGTACTAGTCGCTCCAAAATTCATAACTTGAGTTTTACAACTCGAAAATCAGTTCCGTAAATTTTTCCTGAAACTAGACTCATATATCCATCTACATATTTTTTCTAGAATTTTGGTCGAGCCAATTAGTACAGTTTATTAGTTAAAGTCTCGCCTGTTGTAGGGATCGACTACACTGACCTTTGTGCGTTACGAATTGGATATCTCCCTGTACAGGGCTTCAATACTGATGCCGTTTGTTTCTATAGAAACTAGACTCAGAGAGGAATCTACATATATGGAATGACTCCTAATTATCTCTGGTTAATTTACAATGATTTTCCAAAGTTGGAACAGGGATCCAGAAACCGTTCTGGCCCTATTTCACAAGAACTTTAAAATCTGTTAACTTATAACTCATATGACCATTTCGTTTCTTCCATATGAAAGTAGATTCATCAAGGTACACTTACATAATTTATTTACTATTTAATACCATTCCTACTATTTTTAGTGATTTTTCACATCCACGTCACTGCTGCTGTCAGCATCTGCCTTTAGTAGGCTTTACCTATTTCATACTTTCCATGATTCAATTGGCCCTTTTTACATACATAGCACAAAGCGTGATCATGATTAACCATTCCAATGGCTAATCGTTTCAAAATAATTCCATACCTCATAAGGGTCAACATACAAACGATTATAGTTCTATGCTAAAACGTATATAAGCCATTTTCGCATGGCTATCCAAGTTTACACAAACCGGAAGGTACATGACCTTCAACAAAGGATGGTCCTATACATGCCATTTCAAAGTTCAACCAAAATTTGTACCAAAATGGAGCTTCGATAGTGTGGATGACTTGACTTCTTTGATCCCGAATCCGATAGCTAACGAGCGAAACCTATAAAACAGAGAGCCAAAGCAACGGGTAAGCATTTTAATGCTTAGTAAGTCTCAAGCAATGAAATCAGCTTTGACTAAGGTATTTTATTCACATGGCTAATTAAACCACTTTACTAATTCACATTCCCATACTCATACTTATTTCACATCACCGACCCTTATGTTCATACACAAAAGAACAACTTAGCCCAAGGCCGGTAGCTCGTTATCAACTTAGCGATACTTACTTGTAAGAATTCAATTAGTACAAGCACATACAAACATACCTCATTGCTGAAATTTTCACAAGTGTATAAGCTGAAATTTTCACAGCAAGATTGCTCACTTCGAATCACATACTTACGGGATTTAACCGGATATAGCGATCAAGACGATTGCCTTGGTCATAACCGGATTTGGTGACTTACACAAAGGCCTTCGGTCTTAGCCGGATATATCAACTCGCACGAATGCCTTGGTCTTAGCCCGGATATATCAACTCGCACGAATGCCTTGGTCTTAGCCCGGATATATCAACTCGCACGAATGCCTTGGTCTTAGCCCGGATATATCAACTCGCACGAATGCCTTTGGTCTTAGCCCGGATATATCAACTCATACGAATGCCTTGGTCTTAGCCGGATATATCAACTCCATACGAATGCCTTGGTCTTAGCCGGATATATCAACTCATACGAATGCCTTGGTCTTAGCCGGATATATTTCCAATGTTCACTTACACATATATCAATATTCAAGACACGTCCATAGTTCATTTTCGTTACTAAAGCTCTAACACAAAATATTTATCAACCTTTACTATTTCGGCTCAATGGCCACACAAACAAGGAGCATAATTTTGATATAATTCAAGTAGGGTCATCACTCGAAGACTTACCTCGGATGTTGTCGAGCGATTTCGACGGCTATTCAACTACTTTTTCCTTCCCTTTATTGGATTTAGCTCCCCTTTGCTCTTGAGCTTAATCTTGATGCAAGTTTAGCCAAATCTCCTTCTAGATCTCTTCTAAACAAAGAAAATGAAGCAAAAATCTCTTCTTCCTCTAAGGAATTTCGGCCAAAGGAAGGAGGGGAAAAGATGAACAATTTTTTTGTTTTTTTCTTTCTTAGTCTTTGCTCAAAGAAAGGATGAATGACAACTTTTTCTTTCTTTCTTTCTCTCTAGCTACTGCACCATGGGGGCATCCATGCTCATTTTTTTTTCATTTCTTAATTCTTTCTACATAATGCACTAACTAAACATGTTGGAAACATGTCCCTTGCCCATAATCTAGACATGGGTCCACTCATTCAAAATAAATGGAGTATTTGACATGCAACTCCATTTATTTTGCTTCATTCCTTTATTAACCTCTTGAAATTAGCTACATATTTTTAAATCCTTTCACATGAGTCCTTTTCTTTCAATTCACAATCAAATTAACTAAATCAAAGAATTCAAAATTCACACATGAGCACACACATATTATAGGCATCAAAATAAATTTTAAATTATTTTTATGCCTCGGTTTTGTGGTACCGAAACCACATTCGACTAGGGTCAATTTTGGCTGTCACAACTCTCCCCACTTAAGAAATTTTCGTCCCCGAAAATCTTACCGGTAAATAGGGTTGGGTATCGCTCTTTCATAGAGTTCTCGGTTTCCCAAGTAGCTTCTTCTATCCCGTGTTTGAGCCATAACACTTTCACTAGCGGAACCCGCTTGTTTCGCAACTCTTTCACTTCACGTGCCAGGATACGAATCGGTTCTTCCTCATAACTCATATTGGCTTGAATTTCAACCTCTGATGGACTAATCACGTGCGATGGATCAGATCTATAGCGTGGAAGCATCGAAACTTGAAAGACATCGTGAATCTTTTCGAGTTCAGGGGGCAAAATCGACGATATGCCACCGGACCGACTCGCCGGATATCTCATATGGCCCGATGAACCTCGGGCTCAACTTGCCCTTACTACCGAATCGAGTATCTTTTTCCAAGGTGAAACCTTGAGAAACACTTTATCTCCCACCGATGCTCGATGACTTTACGCTCGGATCCGCGACGACTCGACGATCGGAGGCTATTTTAGACTTTCACGGATTACTTTCACTTTACTTCAGCATCTCTAATCAAATCCACCCCGAAAATTTTGCTTTTACCGAGCTCAGTCCAAAACAATGGTGTACGGCATTTACGACCGTACAAAGCCTCGTAGGGTGCCATCTTAATACTTGATTGAAAGCTGTTGTTGTAAGCGAATTCAATCAACGGCAAATACCGTTCCCATGAACCACTGAACTCGAGGATGCAACATCTCAACATATCCTCAAGTATCTGAATTATCCGTTCGGATTGACCATCGGTTTGGGGGTGAAAGGCGATGCTGAAATGCAACTTGGTACCCAAAGCTTCTTGCAACTTTTTCCAAAATCGCGAGGTAAATCTCGGATCTCTATCCGACACGATGGAAATAGGCACCCCGTGCAATCTCACAATCTGAAAAACGTACAATTCGGCTAGTTTGTCCATTGAAAAATCCGTACGTACGGGGACAAAGTGAGCCGACTTAGTCAATCTATCTACCACGACCCAAACCGCATCCTTCTTACTCACGACAATGGCGGTCCGGATACAAAGTCCATGGTGACTCGATCCCATTTCCACTCGGGTATCGTGATCGGTCAAGTAATATCAAGGCACTTGATGTTCCGCTTTCACTTGTTGACATATTAAACATCTCAAACAAAGTCGGAGATGTCTCGTTTCATACCATGCCACCAAAACCGACGTTTCAAATCGTTGTACATCTTCGTACTCCGGGTGGATTGCCATTCGGCTACAATGGGCTTCGTTCGAATTATCGAAATAAGTTCAATTCTTTGGAACACACAGACGACTTTTGAACCTCAAACAATCATCATCATCGATTTGAAATTCGAGTCCTTGTTCGAACACACTCACCCGCTTTGCAACCAACTCATCGTCGACTTTTTGAGCTTCACGAATTTGACATATCAATAATGGTTTGGCTTTCAATTCAACTACTAACACATTGTCGGGTAGAATGGACAAGTGTACATTCATCACTAAAAAGCGAATAATGATTTACGACTTAAGGCATCCGCAACCACATTCGCCTTTCCGGGTGATAGTCAATGACCACTCATAATCCTTTAATGTACCGAGCCAACGTCTTTGTCGCAGATTTAAGTCTCTTTGAGTCATCAAATATTTGAGACTTTTGTGATCCGAATACACATGGCACTTCTCACCAAATAAGTAATGTCGCCATATCTTTAAGGCGAATACGATGGCGACCAATTCGAGATCATGGGTCGGATAATTTTTCTCATGTGGCTTTAATTGTCTCGACGATAGGCCACAACTCGACCTTCTTGCATCAATACGCAACCTAACCCAAGTAGGGAGGCGTCACTATAGATGACAAACTCTTTGCCAGATTCGGGCTGTACTAGTACTGGAGCTTCCGTCAAATGAGTTTTCAATTGGTCAAAACTTTTCTGACACTTTTCCGTCCATTCAAACTTGACATCTTTCTGAAGCAGTTTCGTCATGGGTGTGGCTATCATCGAGAATCCTTTTACAAACCGTCGGTAGTAACCGGCAAGTCCCAAAAAGCTCGAACCTCGATAATATTTCTTGGAGGTTTCAGTTAAGTATGGCTGAAATTTTGCTTGGGTCGACTCGAATACCCGTCACGGATACCACGTGACCCAAGAAGCTAACCTCTCTTAACCAGAACTCACACTTGCTAAACTTAGCATATAACTGCTTATCCCGTAAAATTTGCAACACTAATCTCAGGTGCTCCGCATGTTCGGTCTCATCTCTTGAATAGACCAAGATGTCGTCGATGAACACAACTACGAACCGATCCAAATATGATCTGAAGATCCGATTCATCAAATCCATAAATACCGTAGGGCATTAGTGAGCCCAAACGGCATCACTAAGAACTCGTAGTGACCATATCTCGCTCAAGGCGGTTTTGGGTATGTCCGAATCTCGGATTAGAATCGATAATAGCCCGATCTCAAATCTATTTTGAGAACACCGAGGCTCCTTCAGTTGATCGAACAAATCATCGATACGTGGTAACGGATACTTGTTCTTTATTGTCACTTTATTAAGTCGACGATAGTCGATGCACAACCTCATGGTTCCGTCCTTCTTTTCACAAACAACACTGGTGCACCCCAAGGTGAAAAACTCAAGCGAGCAAAACCTCTATCCATCAACTCTTGCAACCGAGCTTTCAACTCCTTTAATTCCGTTGGTGCCATACGATATGGAGCTATCGAAATCGGTGTGGTCCTGTACAAGCTCAATGCCAAACTCTATCTCCCGAACAGTGGCAAACCCGCAATTCTTGGGAAAAACGTCCGGTATTCACAAACCACCGCAGATTTGGGTTCTATTCTAACTCCTTATCATCAAGTACATACGCAAGGTATGCTTCACACCCTTTTCTTACATATTTCGGGCCAACATTGATGATATTACGGTGGCAACCCTTCAAGTTCGTAGACTCAACTCGGATCATCTCGTTGTTTGCGATCTCAAATCAATAGTCTTGCTTTTGCAATTCACAACCGCATCATGCACGGTCAACCAATCCAACCCAAGAATAACATCAAATTCATCGAACGGCAAAAGCATCAAGTCCACGGAAAACAGTACCTCAATTACTAGGGGCATTTCTTACACACTTTGTCGACCAGCACATAACGACCCAAAGGATTTGACACCGAATTACGAACTCGAGAGACTCAATAGGTAAAGTCTTCTTTGGATGCTAAGGTTTCGCATATATAAGAATGAGTAGAACCAGGTCAATCAAAGCAATCACATTAGTATCAAAGAGAGTGAAAGTACCGTAATAACATCTGGCGAGGAGGCATCCTCACGCTTGGCGTATAGCATAAGTCCTAGCTGAGCGCGAGCCTCGGATCTGGTCGCGAGATCTCTAGATCCTCTCGACCACCACTAGCCTTGCTGTATTTCCGGATGGTCTACCTCGGCGGTGGTAGTACCGGTTTCCCACTCCGATCTACATTCTGCTCGCACAACCTCGGGCAATCTTTAATGAAGTGGTCAACTGATCCACACTTGTAACAGAGCGGTCACGGAATCTACAGACTTCCAAAATGCCATTTGCCACAACATCGGCACTGGTCCTCTCTCGTCGATCATTCCCACTCATGGCGATCGAAGTGATTCGTGGTCACAGGGGTCGATCGCGATCTCGTCTAGAAAAGCCCGAAGTGTCTCTAGATCGGCCTAAGCCATCTCTAAGTTTCTTTGATGATGTTGGAAGGGCTTCCCGAATACCTCTTCTGAAACTCCCTTGCTCCCGCTTCAGCTTTCCTTTTCTCCATACTAAACTCCTCGGCTTTGCCGCTCGCTCGACGAGAGTCACAAACTCTCGGATTTCCAAAATGCCAACATACGCTTTATCTCATCATTCAGTCCATCTTCAAGCGTTTACATCACGACTTCGAAGAAATGCATTCTCGCTGCGTCTGGCTAAGCCTCACGAATTTTCGTTCATAGTCGGTAACCGACATGGAACCTTGTTTAAGTTCGAGAAATTCCTTTCGCTTTTGGTCCATAAATCTCGATCGATATACTTTTTCCAAACTCGGTTTGGAAGAACTCCCAAGTTACTTGTTCATGGGCTGTGAAGTCGAGTACTCCACCAATAGTAGGCGTAATCACGTAGCAAGGAGATGGTACACTTTAGGCATTCATCGGTGTACAAGATAGCTCATCGAGTGCGGATCGTGTTGTCCAACCAAAATTCGACTTGCTCGGCATCATCACTATCCGTAGCTTTAAATTCAGTAGCCCCATGTTTTGGATTCTATCAACTGGGGCTTATTCGACCTTATTTGGTCAATTAAGGAGGCATTGTAGGTCGGGAAATGTGTTTGTTGGGAATGGAGGTTGTGGAACAGTAGTATTAGTTCGAATGTATTGGTTGAACCAATCATTCATCACGCTATAAAAGGCTTGTCTAGCCTCGTCATTCGGATTGCTAGCAACAGGTTGAGAGTCCGCCGGCGCTGTCCCTTGTGGGAGCAGCGCCACACTCTCCACATCATCAGCTATCGCTTCGGTTGGGATCGGGATCCATTACTATAAATAAACACAAGTTCAAACGCCGTAAATCACCACACTATCATATAATCACATAAAATGGCATGTATAGCTAGACCCAAACGCATTACGGTAGTCCTAGAATCGACTAAACCGTAGCTCTGATACCAATAAAATTGTAACACCCCGAACCCGAGACCGTCGCCGGAGTCGAACGCAAGGTGTTAACAGACTTCAACCCACTTATTGACAATTTTCAGACAAGCTGCCAATCTGAGTACTAGTCGCTCCAAAATTCATAACTTGAGTTTTACAACTCGAAAATCAGTTCCGTAAATTTTTCCTGAAACTAGACTCATATGTCCATCTACATATTTTTTCTAGAATTTTGGTCGAGCCAATTAGTACAGTTTATTAGTTAAAGTCTCGCCTGTTGTAGGGATCGACTACACTGACCTTTGTGCGTTACGAATTGGATATCTCCTGTACAGGGCTTCAATACTGATGCCGTTTGTTTCTATAGAAACTAGACTCAGAGAGGAATCTACACATATATGGAATGACTCCTAATTATCTCTGGTTAATTTACAATGATTTTCCAAAGTTGGAACAGGGGATCCAGAAACCGTTCTGGCCCTATTTCACAAGAACTTTAAAATCTGTTAACTTATAACTCATATGACCATTTCGTTTCTTCCATATGAAAGTAGATTCATCAAGGTACACTTACATAATTTATTTACTATTTAATACCATTCCTACTATTTTTAGTGATTTTCACATCCACGTCACTGCTGCTGTCAGCATCTGCCTTTAGTAGGCTTTACCTATTTCATACTTTCCATGATTCAATTGGCCCTTTTACATACATAGCACAAAGCGTGATCATGATTAACCATTCCAATGGCTAATCGTTTCAAAATAATTCCATACCTCATAAGGGTCAACATACAAACGATTATAGTTCTATGCTAAAACATATATAAGCCATTTTCGCATGGCTATCCAAGTTTACACAAACCGGAAGGTACATGACCTTCAACAAAGGATGGTCCTATACATGCCATTTCAAAGTTCAACCAAAATTTGTACCAAAATGGAGCTTCGATAGTGTGGATGACTTGACTTCTTTGATCCCGAATCCGATAGCTAACGAGCGAAACCTATAAAAAGAGAGCCAAAGCAACGGGTAAGCATTTTAATGCTTAGTAAGTCTCAAGCAATGAAATCAGCTTTGACTAAGGTATTTTATTCACATGGCTAATTAAACCACTTTACTAATTCACATTCCCATACTCATACTTATTTCACATCACCGACCCTTATGTTCATACACAAAAGAACAACTTAGCCCAAGGCCGGTAGCTCGTTATCAACTTAGCGCATACTTACTTGTAAGAATTCAATTAGTACAAGCACATACAAACATACCTCATTGCTGAAATTTTCACAAGTGTATAAGCTGAAATTTTCACAGCAAGATTGCTCACTTCGAATCACATACTTACGGATTTAACCGGATATAGCGACTCAGACGATTGCCTTGGTCATAACCCGGATTTGGTGACTTACACAAAGGCCTTGGTCTTAGCCGGATATATCAACTCGCACGAATGCCTTTGGTCTTAGCCGGATATATCAACTCGCACGAATGCCTTTGGTCTTAGCCCGGATATATCAACTCGCACGAATGCCTTGGTCTTAGCCGGATATATCAACTCGCATACGAATGCCTTCGGTCTTAGCCGGATATATCAACTCATACGAATGCCTTGGTCTTAGCCGGATATATCAACTCGCACGAATGCCTTGGTCTTAGCCCGGATATATCAACTCGCATACGAATGCCTTGGTCTTAGCCGGATATATTTCCAATGTTCACTTACACATATATCAATATTCAAGACACGTCCATAGTTCATTTTCGTTACTAAAGCTCTAACACAAAATATTTATCAACCTTTACTATTTCGGCTCAATGGCCACACAAACAAGGAGCATAATTTTGATATAATTCAAGTAGGGTCATCACTCGAAGACTTACCTCGGATGTTGTCGAGCGATTTCGACGGCTATTCAACTACTTTTTCCTTCCCTTTATTGGATTTAGCTCCCCTTTGCTCTTGAGCTTAATCTTGATGCAAGTTTAGCCAAATCTCCTTCTAGATCTCTTCTAAACAAAGAAAATGAAGCAAAATCTCTTCTTCCTCTAAGGAATTTCGCCAAAGGAAGGAGGGAAAAGATGAACAATTTTTTGTTTTTTCTTTCTTAGTCTTTGCTCAAAGAAAGGATGAATGACAACTTTTTCTTTCTTTCTTTCTCTCTAGCTACGGCACCATGGGGGGGGCATCCATGCTCATTTTTTTTTTTTTATTTCTTAATTCTTTCTACATAATGCACTAACTAAACATGTTGGAAACATGTCCCCTTGCCCATAATCTAGACATGGCCGGCCACTCATTCAAAATAAATGGAGTATTTGACATGCAACTCCATTTATTTTGCTTCATTCCTTTATTAACCTCTTGAAATTAGCTACATATTTTTAAATCCTTTCACATGAGTCCTTTGTCTTTCAATTCACAATCAAATTAACTAAATCAAAGAATTCAAAATTCACACATGAGCACACACATATTATAGGCATCAAAATAAATTTTAAATTATTTTTATGCCTCGGTTTTGTGGTACCGAAACCACATTCCGACTAGGGTCAATTTTGGGCTCTCACAATTTTTGCTTCATGCTTGGTTTAGAAGAGATCTAGAAGGAGATTTGGCTAAATTTGCATCAAGATTAAGGTATGTATGAGGTTGTGTTAGGAGTTTCATGCATGTTTTGGTTGCTAACTTGATGTGCATGTTAGCCATGGTTCAAATCCTTGTTATGCCATGGAAATGGCATTTGGCCAAAGTTGTTATTGTGTTAAAGCCATTGCATGCTAAATGTGAAGCTTGCTAATGATGCATGCAATGATGGATTGACTACTCTTGAAACTTCTTTGTACCAATTTTAAGTAAGACATTGAGTTTTTTTGTTTAACCATGATTGAAGTTGAAAGGGCATGATTGTGATGTATTCGCCATGATGCATTCATGAGCATGGTTCATGCTTCTTGCATGTTAGTTAAAATTTGTGTTTTGGATGGCTATGGACACCTTGAAATTGCCTTGCACTTATATGTGTATATATGATTGCACATGATATTTTGATTATGAAGAAAGTGATGAATATGTTGTTTAAAGAAGAAGTTTGTTGAAGAATGTTGTGAAATTTGCATGTACATTCGCCTAGTACACATATGATGTGAAAATCTTGCAATTTATTTTGATTTTATGCAAGAATGACTAAGCATAATCGGCCACATGAGGGGAATTATTGTGCATGCATTCGGTTAGAGGCAAGCTTAATGATGCCTATTCTTGACTTAGGTAATCGGCTACCTTGTTGTGAGCTAAGGCCGAATGTGTGCGTAATTAAAGAAAATTGACTAAAGTGCTTAGTTATGTGATGTTGAATCAATGATATGTGTATTCGCCAAGGCTAGCAAGCGAGACTTTAATAAATTGAATTTGTTTGAATTAGCTCAAGAGCTTAGAGGGCCACAATTGGATAAGGGAAGGAAAAAGTGATCGAATAGCCGTCAAAGCCGTTCGACAACATCCGAGGTAAGTCCTCAAGAAATGACCCTACTCGAATTATGTGAAATAAAAATTGATGTGTAATGACTATTGATTTATGTGTGTATGAGTATTTGAATGATACCGGGCTAAGTTCAAGGCGATTATGCTAGTGATATGTTTGTGTTTGAGCCTTAGTAACGAAAATGAAATATGAATGGGAAATGATTATTGATGTATATGTGTGCATGAGCAATTGAATGATATCCGGCTAAGTCCCAAGACATTTATGCTGGTAATTACATCCGGTTAAGACCAAGGCAATTGTGCTAGTGACTACATCCGGGCTAAGACCAAGGCATTTGTGCAAATTGTGAAATCGGGTTAAGTCCCGAAGGCCTTTGTGCGGGTTACCATAACCGAGCTATGTCCCAAGGCGTTTGAACAGTAGCTATATCCAGTTAAACTCGAAGGTATGTGATTTGAAAATTATAAGCTTGCTGGAAAATTTTCAGCTAATGCACTTGTGAAACTTCCCAATAACAAGGTATGTGTTGTGTGTGCTTTATGCGCTAGGAGCAAGAGCGTATGAATATTCGCTCCTATGATGGAACGAGTTATCGGCCTTAACGAAGCCGTTATTTGTGTATGAACATAAGAGTTGGGATGGTGAAGTAAGTATGATTATGTGAATGTGTATTAATGAAATGATTCATTTGGCTATGTGAATGTAATGCTTTGGTTAAAGCTGATTTTATTGCTTGAGACTTACTAAGCATAAAAATGCTTACTCCGTTGCTTTGGCTCTCTGTTTTATAGATTTTGCTCAGTAGCAATCGGATTCGGGATCATTAAAGTCGAAGTCATCTACACTATCAAAGCCTCCATTTTGGTATAATTTTGGTTGAACTTTGAAATGGCATGTATAGGACTACCCTAATGTTGAAGGTCATGTACCTTTCGGTTTTGTGTAAGCTTGGATAGCCATGCGAAAATGGCTTATATACATTTTTAGTATGATTCTATAATAGTTTGTATGATAATCATTATGGGGTATGAAATTGTTTGAAAGGATTAGCCATTGGAATGGTTAATCATAATCACACTTTGTGCTATGTGTGCAAAAAGGGCCATTTGAATCGTGGAAATCATGAAATAGGTAATGGTTACTTTGAAAACAGATGCTGGCAGCACCAGTGGTGTGGTTTTGAAAAATCACCAAAATTTTCAGGAATGGTATTAAATAGTGAATAAATTATGTAAATGAACCTTAATGAGTCTACTTTCATGTGGAATAAACGAAACGGTCATAGGAGTTACATGTTAAGAGATATTAAAGCTATTGTGAGATAGGGCCAGAACGGTTTCTGGGTCCCCTGTCGCAACTTTAAAAATTTATTATAAATTATCCAGAAATAATTAGGAGTCATGCCTTATATGTACAGATTCTATTTTGAGTCTAGTTTCATTAGAAACAAACGGCACCAGTATTAAATCCCTGTACAGAGAGATATTCAAGTTGTAACGCGGGAAGGTCAGAGCAGTCAATCCCTGTAACATGGGTGAATTTAACTAATAAACTGTACCAATTGGCCTGACCAAAAATTCTAGAAATAAATCCATGGATTTATATATGAGTATAAATTCAGGGAAAATTTACGGAATCAGTTTCCGAGTTTTGAAACTCGAGATGTGATTTTTAAGGTGACAGTGACGCAGATTTCCAGCCTGTCTGGAAATGTCAAATTGGTGGGTGAAATATGTGGATTTGGCTTGTTAACCCCTCGTGTCCGACACCGGCGATGGTCTCGGGTTCGGGGTGTTACATTTTGTGTATGAATATAAGGGTTGGTAATGTGAAGTAAGTATGATATTGAGAATTTGTGCATATGAAATTATCTGTTTAGCCATATGAATGCTACAGTTTAGTTGTGTCTAATTTTTATGGCTCAAACTTACTAAGCATTAAATGCTTACTCCGTTCTTTGAATCTCTGTTTTATAGATTTTGGTTCGTCAGCTATCGGACTCGGGATTATTGAAGTCGAAGTCGCCCACACTATCAAAGCCCCCTTTGGTACACTTTTGGTTGAACTTTGAAATGGCATGTATAGGACTACCCATTTTGTTGTTGGTCATGGACCCTTTGGTTTTGTATAAATTTGGATAGCCATACGAAAATGGCTTATATACACTTTGAGCTTAGTATTATAACCGTCTTGTATGATGTTCGTTAAGAGGTATGGAAATGTTTGGGAATGATTTGCCATTGGAATGGTTAATCATGATCACATTTTGTGCTATATATGCTAAAGGGCTAGTTGAATCATGGAAACTATGTAATAGGTAAAGTCTACCTTAAAAATAGATGCTGATAGTAGCAGTGACGTGAATGTGAAAAATCACTAAAAATAGTAGGAATGGAATTAAATAGTGAATAAATTATGTAATCGAACCTTGATGAATCTATTTTCATAGGAAAGTAACAAAACAATCATATGAACAGTATATAATGAGATATTTAAGTTTTCGCAAAACAGGGTCAGAATTGTTTCTGGATTCCCTGTTCCGACTTTGGAAATTCATTATAAATTAACCAGAGATAATTAGAAGTCATGAAATATATGTATAGATTCCTTTTCGATACTAGTTTCTATAGAAACAAACGACATCAGTATTGAAGCCCTGTACAGGGAGATATCCAAGTCGTAATGCGTAAAGGTCAGTGTAGTCGAACCCTGAAACAGGGGAGACTTTAACTAATAAACTGTACTAATTTGTTCGACCAAAAAATTCTAGAAAACAATTTGTAGATGGACATATGAGTCTAGTTTCAGGAAAAATTTACGGAACTGGTTTTCGAGTTTTGGAACTCAAGATATGATTTTTTAAGGTGACAGTGACGCAATTAGCCAGCTCGTCTGGAAATTTAAAATGGACTGTGCAAATAAGTGATTTAAGTCTGCAAACCCCTCGTGTCCGACTCCGGCAACAGTCTCGGGTACGGGGTGTTACACAGCAGGCTAAAGCTGAACATCAGGTACCTTCAGGACTATTATAGCCAATGATGATATTGAAATGGAAATGGGATGGAGTTACTATAGATTTTGTATCGAGTTTACCCCTATCACAGAGAAAGAAAGATGTCATCTGGGTTATCGTTGATTGTTTGAAGAAGTCTGCGCATTTTATTCCAGTACATACAGATTTCTCCCTTGACAGATTAGCTGAGTTATACGTTTCAAATATTGTCAGATTACAGGGAGTGCCAGGCTCCATTATTTCGGATAGAGATTCGCGGTTTACATCACGATTTTGGAGAAAGTTACAAGAAAGTCTTGGAACGTGGTTGCATTTCACCCTCAGACCGATCGAAAATCCAAGCGAGTAATTCAGATTCTCGAGGATATCTCTGTTATTGTGTTTTAGAGTTTGAAGGCAATTAGGAGAAATATTTACCATTGGTCGAATTTGCGTATAATAACAATTTTCAATCGAGCATAAAAATGGCACTGTATAAGGCTCTATATGGCCATAAATGTCAAACTCTGTTATAATGGACTGAGCTCAATGAGGAAAAGATACACAAGGTTGATTTGATTTGTGAGACCAAAGAAAAAGTAAAAGTTATCCGAGATAGTTTGAAAGCAGCTTCAGATCATCAGAAATCATACGTGGATCTTAAGTGTAAAGACATAAAATTTAAAGTCAGTGATAAAGCGTTTCTGAAAGTGTCACCTTGGATGAAAGTCCTTCAGTTCGGTCGCAAAGGAAAGCTAAGTCCATGATTTATCGGGCCGTATAAGATTACTGAAAGAACCGGACATGTTGCATATCGATTAGCTTTACCGTCAGAACTAGAAAAGATTCATAATGTCTTTCACGTGTCTATGTTACGGCGGTACCGGCCTGACCCTTCCCATGTTATCTCTTCGGCAGATGTCGAGATTTAACCTGATATGTCGTATAGTGAAGAACTGATTAGAATTCTGGCACGTGAGGTGAAAGAATTGAAAAACAAGAACATAGCTTTAGTAAAATTTCTCTAGCAACAACACGAAATAGAAGAAGCCACCTAGGAACACGAGGAAGCTATGAGAAAGCAATTTCAAACCTCTTTCCTAGTAAGATTTTTTAGGACGAAAATCCCTTTAGGAGAAGAGTTGTAACAACCCGTTTTTAGTGAAATCGGAACAGTGGTTTCAGGACCACAAATTCGAAGTAGAAAAAATTATTTTATTATTATTTTATTGTCTACAGCATCATAGTAATACCGTATAAAGCTTTTGTTAAGAAATTTTACCTTTTACATTTCAATTTGATAAAAAGGACTAAATCATGTAAAGTACAAAAGTTAAGTTTTAATAGCTAAGGGTGTTAAATAGCTATAGAACTTTAAAGTGGAAGTCCTTATATGGCAAATAAACCATTAATGGTGTTAGTGGATGTACATGGCTTGGCAATTGTGTAAATTTTAATGTTCTTAAAGGTTAATTAGTAATTAGGTAATTAAAGTTAAATTAAAATAAAACAAATTAGGTTATCATCTTTCTTTCATCATTTTCAACCGAAAGTTAAGGCTCGGTAAGCCATTTTTGAGTTTTGACATTTGACAATCTTGTAGGCTTGATTAGGTATGTGTTTTTGTCCCGCTTTTTATAATTTCTACGTTTTTTGGATCATTGTAACTTGATCTAGCTAACCTAGGGACTAATTTGTAAAACTGTTAAACTATTAAAGTTTTTCCATGAATGAATGTGTATGAGTTTTGATAATTTATGGAAGAAAATGGTTAGTTGTTAATAGATAAACAACTTTTGTTAAGTGATTTTTGATGAAATTGTCAAATAGGGATTAAATTGAAAAGAATAGAAATTAGAAACGGTAAATTTGTGAAATAAATAAAATGTAAGGATTGCTAGGGACCTATATAAAATTCTACTATAGTGAATTAAGCATGAATTGCATGAATTTTCATTTTATAAGCTAGAGACTAAATTGCAAAGAATTTAAAATATAAAGGCAAAATGGTAATTTTTCCAAAATTTGTTTTGGATTAAATTGAATGAATTATATGTTAAATTGAATTAAATTTATCTATATAGATCCGTTTAGACCTCGTATGGAGTTAGATCGAGTCAAAAAGGAAGTCTCGAATTAATCGCCTTTGTATCTATGTGTACTTGTCGAGGTAAGTTCGTGTGATTAAATTGTGTTTCTATGATTTATATTGAATTATTTATGAATTGGGAATTGTTATAAATTTACATGATTGCATATCCAATGAAGTTCGATAAAATACTGAGTCTCGTTTGAACTTGAGGAATCCATAGGATACAAATGACATGTCATTAGGGTTACCGATTTATAGCTCATGAGAGCATACTGATTTATAGCTCGTGAGAGCATACCGATCTTCAGCTCAAATGAGCATGCCGATTCACAGCTCATATGAGCATACATGTACATCAATTGATAGATTATAGTTATAAGAGCTAGCACACTATGTGTGAGCTATCCCTGGTATCCAATTGTATTCTAAACTATTTAACGGGTAATGTTCTGATACGAAATGGTATGAGTTCGATACAAACTATTACAGGTATACACATGAAATGCAAAGAAATAATGTTACATGATATATGTAGATATATGAAATGGATGATACATTTATATTGAATTTGATTAATTGTTGAGCTTATACATGAGTATTGGTTCATATATATATATATATATATATATACATGGAAAATATTGGTTGGTGTACATGTGCTTAGGCATTTGGCCAAAATGTGTTGGGATATGTTTTGTTACTTACCTATTACTTGATTAAATGGTAAGTTAAATTCTAAGTTATACGAACTTACTAAGCTTAAATGCTTACTCAGTGTTATTTTTCGTATTTTATAGTGAATCAGAAGCTCGTTTGTTTGAAAACCTGTCGGAGCTATATCACACTATCCACCGGCTCTTTTGGTACTTGTGGATATTTAATTTTGGTTATAATGGCATGTATAGGTATTATGGCTAATGTTGGCATTTATGTTTAGTTGTTGAAAAGGCCATTTGTTTGGCTTGTGTTTTGGTATTTTGATGATAGTATGAGTTTGTTTTTGGCATGTAAATATTAGTTTTAATGTGGTTGAATGATGGAAGATGAAATGATAGATGAATATGCATAATTTATATGGTTTGTGACTTTTTGAGAATTGGTATTTTGTTTAAGTAGCTTAAATGACTATTGATGCTAATTATTGAATGGCATTTTGGTACCAATTGGTTATGTTTTGGTAAGAAAATTATTTGGTATGTATTGGTCCAAATATGCATTCAAGTTAGTTGATTATTTGGCAAATTGAATACATGGTTTGGCATGTTTATATATTGTTAATTAAGGTGCCGAAGGACATATTGGTTGTATGATATTATACCATATGTATAAGACTTGTTTATGCGTAATTTGGATTCCTGGTAATGTCTTGCAAGTATGTGCAATGTTGTGTGTAGGTACATACCAAATTGGGTGAGAAAAATGGCTTGTAAAATGGCCTATTTTCGTCCACATGGGCAAAGACACGGGTGAGAGTCTCAGCTGTGTTTGACAAACGACCAAGTGACACAGCCATGTGTCCCCTGTAGCTTTTAAAGGGTTGCAAGTTAGGTTGTTACACGGCCTAACACACGGCCGTGTGGGGTTACTTCAAAGGGTACACAGCCTCGCCACACAGCCGCGTGACCCTTGCAGTATTAAAAATTTTCAATGTTTATTGAAAATTTCTCTGGGATCCCGATTTAGTCCTGACTTGTTTCAAATGTGAATTTTAGGCCTCGAGGCCTCATATAAGGGACAATTTGTATGTTTTGAATTGGTTTTAATATGTTTAATGATATGTTATGAAATGTTTAAATTTTCTGTCCATTTGAATTGTAAACTCTAGTAATGCTCCATAGCCTTGTTCTAGCGACGGATACAGATTAGGAGTGTCACATTTTTCATTCACAAATGCTTTTACTTTTAAAACTTTTTCTACTCATATTTTTATTTGCTTTTCAAATTTTTTCTTTTGCTGCACAAATTGGCTAACTTATATTTACTTTATCACACTGATATTTCCTATTTCACTCTATTTTTAAAAAATTCCACCGTAATGTATCTACTTAACCCTCAAAACATATGGTTAGACGTCTATAGTCGTGAAATTTAGGATCAAAGAAAAAGGGAAAATACAAATTAACATTTTTGCCTCAGATTTTGCATAAAAGTTTGTTAAGAATTGTTTTCTGGCTCAAATATAGGTACTAAGGATGAATAAATGGGGTTAGTTTTAAGCAATGCAAACAATTAATTTACTTATAGATCGATTATTTCAAATTTTCAAGAAATCATTCCTAGATAATTGTCATTTTGGCCAAGTATCCATGAACATAATGCATATTTAGCAAATTCACCTCACTTGAATCTGCACTTAATTAAAACCAAATATTGAAATCACAAATAAGATCATAAGAACTCGAAAAGCATCTCATTAACAAGTTTTAACCATGTTTGCAACAAAATCACAAATTCCCTACAAGCTGTCTTCCTGAGCAACAGTAACTAAATTATTTATAACTGGAGATAAGAAACTCCAAATCAAGTGTCATTAATTTTCCCTGAAAATAGACTCATATATCTTCCATCCATCGAAGTTTAAGAATTTTTGGTTTGACCAATCAATACCAGATTTTTATTGAAGTTTCCCCTGTTTCACTGTTTGACTATTCTGACCACTCTTCACTACGAATCAATTTTATCATTATACAGAATTCAAAATATGTTATCGTTTATTTCATTTGAAATTAGACTCATTAAGGAGTCTAAGAATATAAATTTTATCTTATAACCATTTTTTTACCATTTATAATGATTTTCTGAAAACAGAGCAGGGGACCTCAAAGTCATTTTGACTCTATTCCACGCCACTTCAAATATTTCATTATTGGAAATTCTTTTTCTTACACGGTTTCTTTTATAAGAAACTAGACTCATTAAGATTTCGTGACATAATTTATTCAGCCCCTAACTCAGCTCCCACAATTTATGGTGATTTTCTGAAATCACGTTACTGTTGCTGTCCCAAGCTGATTTATTACCCATTCTTTGCATTCATATTATTTACATGTATATCACCAAATCAATCTCATATAACCTTTCACCATAACCGAATACACACATACAAATATGAGATTTTCACATATACTTCTCATTTAGCAATCATGATTCAATTCCGATCAATCTAACATATAAAAGTATATAATACATACCTGACCAACTTAATGTATTGAACATATTCAATGGTAGTTTACTACGAACATTCGAAATCAAAATCTTACTCCAATCATTGGCATTAAGTCTGCTAGGTTTAAAACCCAAATCCAATCACCGCCACAAAGCATGCGGGACTTTAAGCCCGGATATAATACCAGCACAAAGCCTGCGGGACTTTAGCCCGAATATTACACCAGCACGAATGCGTTCGGGGCTTAACCCGGATATAACACCAGCACGAATGCCTTCAGGACTTAGCCCAGATATAACACCATCACGAATGCCTTCAGGACTTAGCCCGGATATAATTCTCCATTATCATGCACATATATATATATCATAACACATTAGCATTTCATTTACATTACTTGAACACAAGCACAACATGCTTATCAACCATTCCACTTTCGGCTCAATAGCCACATACAAAGAACACGATTTCGTTTCACTCTCCAACATGATTTCTATAACCATTCGGCTACAAGTCATATGCACAAATTATTTATCCCACTACGTAATTCTAACCAATAGGTCACAATTTATTTATTATGCTTATATACCATGATTTTATCAAATCATAAGCTAAGTTTCATTACTCAAAGACTTACCTCGGATATTTTGAACAGTTGTGGATAGGCTACTCGATTGCTTTCTCCTTTCCCCTATCTGATTTAGTTCCTCTTTGCTCTTGAGCTTTAAACTTAAACAAATGAATTTGTTTAATTACTTACTCAACTTTAATTCTATCTACTCGATTGCTTTCTCCTTTACCCTATCTGATTTAGTTCCTCTTTGCTCTTGAGCTTTAAATTTAAACAAATAAATTTGTTTAATTACTTACTCAACTTTAATTCTATAATAGTCACATTTGACAATCATCTAATTTCAATGCATATTATGTTTTATAAAATATGCCATGACTCGATTTCATGCTTATTATATCAATAGCTAATTCGCATACACAAACAAAGATTCACATAACTTACCATGCTACCTTATACATGAATTCAACCATATATACGTGTGACAGCCCTAAATTGACCCTAGTCGAAAAGTGGTTTCGGGACCACTAAACCGAGTCATAAAAATAATTGACCGTCATATTTGATGCTTATTATATGTATATATGCATGTGTGAAAATTTCATGTTTGAATTTTGTTAATTGTAAGTGAATTTTATTAAATAGGGCTTATGTGAGAAAATTTAGAAATGTGCTAGGCAAATGTAAAGTGGCCTATTTATGCATGTTGCAAATAATTGTACTTGCATGTCAAATTAACCAAAAACCAAGATGGTGGCCGGCCATGCTATGGGTTAAAGCCTATTATAAACATTTTGTGTTAGTGTTTTATGTTAGAAATAATAAAATAAAAGGTTAGTAATAAAGTAATGAAAAGGAAATTGGTGATGAAAACAAAGTTCTCTCTTTGTTGTTCAATTTGGCCGAATAGAAGAAACAAAGGAGGGGAAGAATTTCGGTCACTTGAATCCTTATGGAGGTTAGTATATTGTGTTAAATTTGTGAAATGTTTACTTGTTTTAGGTAAATTATCATGGTTCTTGCTTAGCCCATGCTAAAATTTTCACTAATGATGGGTGAATGGAGCCTTCGACTATGGTTATAAAGGAAGGGATTTTGATTGTTTTACTTGAATTTTGATGATGAATGTATTGAGGAAAGAACTCGGTCTTTCTAAAAATATGAATGGTTAAAGCTTATACTAGTAATAGCCAAATTAAAGAATGCTTGATGTCATGAGCAAATGTTGTTCATGTTATTTGGATGAGAAATGGTAGTTAGGTGAAGTAGAGTCTAGCAAATGAGCACATATGTGCATTAGTTGCTAAATGGAGAAAAATCGGCTAACAAGTGTGTACTAAGGCCGAATATGATTTTAAATATTATTGAGTAATGTATGTGTTTTGAATTGATGGAATGGAGAGGATGCTTTAATTGTGTTATGAACAATTATATGTTAAATTAAGGTTTGCTAAGCTAGCTATTAAGGTGAAGTGCAAATGTTAGTATTTGATTACTAGTGTATATATGTGTATTAGCGAGTTTTGAACTTGAAACAAAATGGTATTTAGTCAATACAAGTAACCATATTTGTAGAATGTATTAAGTATATAATCGGCCTCAACATAGACATGCATATTCGCCACATGAATGAATATATAGATTGATGTTGTGCGTTCGGCTATAGGTAAGCATATTGATGGCTTTATCTTGACTTAGAAAATCGGCTAAAGGAGAATATTGGCTAATATGTTGAATTTGATTCATGATTTCATACATATATGACTCTAATGCCTAATATATATGGGCTAAGTACCTTGAATTTCTCTTTGATGTTCAAAATGATTAAATCAATTTATTTGTTAAATTAAGCTCAAGAGCAAAGGGGAACTAAATCCGATAAAGGAAAGGAAAAGGTGATCGAATATCCGTTGAAATCGTTCGACAACATCCGAGGTAAGTTTTCGAGTAATGGAACTTAGATTATGATTCGATTAGATCATGTTATATAGCAAATCAAAACCATGCTCTTTGTATGTGGTTATTGAGCCGAAAATGGTAATGGTAGATAAGTGCCTTGTGTCTGAGTTCTAGTAATGAAAACGAAATAAAAATGTGTTATGATTTGTGGACATATGTGCATGATTATTCGAATGATAACCGGACTAAGATCCGAAGGCATTCGTGCGAGTTGCTATATCCGGGCTATGTCCCGAAGGCATTTATGCTAGTGATTATATCCGGGCTAAGACCCGAAGGCATTTGTGCGAGTTGCTATATCCGGGCTAAGACTCGAAGGCATTTGTGCGAGTTGTTATATCCGGCTAAATCCCGAAGATACTTGGGTTTGGAAGTGAGCGATCTTGCTGTAATAATTTCAATTAATATGCTCATAAAATCCAAACGATAAGGTATGTTTCGTATATGCATCGGAAAAGTCGATTCGTTTTAAATAGTATTCGTTCAATTGATTAACGAACTTTCAGCCTTTAGTTAGGTTTGATACCTTGTGTATGAATATGTTGATTGAAGCATGAAGTAAGTATAATTATGAGAATGTGCATATATGAAGTTATTCATTTAGCCATATGAATGTTATACTTTAGTTAAAACTAATTTCATTACTCAAACTTACTAAGCATTAAATGCTTATTCCGTTGCTTTGATTCTCTGTTTTATAGATTTTGCTCGTCAGCTATCGGACTCGGGATTGTCAAAGTCGAAGTCGTCCACACTATCGAAGCCCTTTTGGTACTCTTTTAGTTGAACTCTGATAATGGCATGTATAGGACTGCCCTTTGTTGTTAGTCAAGTACCTTTGGTAATGTATATATTTGGATAACCATGCGAAAATGGCTTATATATATATATTGAGCATAGCATTATAATCATTTTTATGTTGTTCATTGAGTGGTATGGAAATGTTTGGTAACGAATAGCCATTGGAATGGTTAATCACGATCATTTTGGTGCTATGTATGACAAAATTCTAGTTGATCCATGGAAAACCATGAAATAGGTAAAGTTACCTAAAAAAAAAGATGCTGACAGCAGCAGTGATGTGGATTTGAAAAATCACTAAAAATAGTAGAAATGGAATTAAATAGTGAATAAATTATGTAATCGAACCTTGATGAATCTACTTTCATATGAAAGTAACAAAATGATCATATGAACCTTATTTTATGAGATGTTTAAGTTTTCGTGAAACAGGGCCAGAGCAATTTCGGGATCCCCTGTTCTGACTTTGGAAATTCACTATAAATTAATCAGAAATAATTAGAAGTCATGCCCTATATGTAAAGATTCCTTTTCTAGTCTAGTTTCTTTAGAAACAAACGGAATAAGTATTGAATCCCTGTACAGGGAGATATCTAAGTCGTAATACATGAAGGTCAGAGTAGTCAAACCCTGAAATAGGGGAGACTTTAACTAATAAATTGTACTAATTGGCCCGACCAAAAATTCTAGAAAAAAAATTGAAGATAGATGTATGAGTCTAGTTTCAGGAAAAATTTACGGAATCGGTTTTCAAGCTTTGGAACTCGAGATATGATTTTTAAAGTGACTGTGATGCAGTTAACCAGCTTGTCTGGAAATTTAAAAATGAACTGCGTAAGTAAATGAATTAAGTCCGTTAACACCTCGTGTTCGACTCCGGCAATGGTCTCGGGTACGGGGCGTTACAATACGAATATCAACTTATTAAACATTTATCACATTTCCACTTGCTATTTATCAATAATGCCGCACACACACAAATACATACATACTCATATGTATGCAACCCATTTTGATTAATATATATCCCATTCATTCTAACTACTCAATTTAACCTTCATATTCAAATTTATAGGTAATGCCGAATGCCCAAACTTAATCAATCTCAAAATTTAGCTTTCATCACTTTAATTAACTACTACTTATTCTTCCAAAACCTCAAATACAAGGTATTTAGCACCTATACACTTATACCGAATCAGCAAGCACATATGATCCTTGGCCAAATGTCATTAAACACAAGTCATCAAAATCTTATTATTTAACATCTTATATATTATTAGATAAATGGATTAATTATACATATATACTACCAAAGCCGAACATAAAAATTTTACCTATGCATAACATTACTCATATTCCAATACTCATATTATTCAAAATCATACTCTAAAAAAAATCATGTACAATGCCGAACACTTAGATGATCAAACATTTAATTTATTCATTTCAAAACACCCCAAACGGCATTTGTTCAAGACATTAAGCAAATCCATGTTCGGCTATTACACATATGAGTATTAGCAATTTATATTTTTAACAAGATCAACTTCTTTCATCAACAATTCTTCATCAAAACTTAAAGGCAATAATCAAATTCCTTCCTTATCTACCATAACTGAATGCTCAATTCATCACTCAAAATTCAAAGTTTTGGCATGGGCTAAGTAAGAAACATGATAATTAACTTAAAACAAGCTACAATTTCAAAAATCTAACATAATTTACTAACCTTCCTTATGTTTCAAATGGCCGAATGTCTTGCTCCTCTTTTTCTTTCTTTAAGTTCGGCTAAGAAGAACAAAGATGAGACTTTGTTTTCTTCACCATTATTTCTATTATTATTATGATTTTATTCATCTATATTATAAAATATAAAGCCACTTAACTAATAAATAATACATATATTTTATATAAACCATTATCATGGTCGGCCACTACTAAAAAAAATGGATATTTGACATGCAAGTCCATCCTCTTTATTACATACATTAATAGACCACTTTAAAATTAACCTATCACATTTCACAATTGTCTCACATAAGTCCTATTTAATAAATTTCACATACAAATGACAAAATTAAAGCATGAAACTTTTCACACATGCATTATCTCATATAATAGACATGAAATTTAACATTTAATTATTTTCATGACTTGGTTTTGTGGTCCCGAAACCACTTCCCGACTAGGGTCAAATTAGGGCTATTATATCTTGTGTTTCATTCCCGGTCACCAGAACATCTATCTCAAATCATTGTACATTTTATTGCTTCCCGGATGAACAGACAAGCTACAATTATGAGTTTCGTGTAAGATTTTTTGAATGAGTTCTGAACTCTTCGGTACATAAATTCTACCTTTGAACAATAAGCATCCATCAAATCCTATCTGAAATTCTGAATCAGAAGTCGACTCACGCTATGCCGATTTAGCTAACAAATCGCCGTCACATTTCTGAGCTTCACAGATCTACTGTAAAAACATCGGTCTAGCTTTCAACTCGACTAAGATCGAACTATCATCAGGCAATGTCAGTCTTGTATTCATCACTAGTAAAGAAAATAAAGATTTTCTACTTAAGCGTCAGCAACTAAATTCGCTTTTCTTGGGTGATAGTCAATGATCAACTCATAACCTTTTAATAGTTCAAGCCATCTATGTTGTCTCAAATTCAAATATTTCTACGACATTAGATATTTCAAACTGTTATGATTGGTAAATATATGAAATTTTTCACCGAACAAATGGTGTCGCCAATTTTTTAACGCAAACACAATAGCTGCCAACTCTAGGTCATGAGTCAGATAATTCTTTTCGTGCTGCTTTAACTGTCTGGAAGCATAAGCTATTACCTTACCTTCCTGCATCAAAACAAAACCTAAACCATTTAAAGATGTGTCGCTAAAAATTACAAATTCTTTACCCGATTAAGGCTGAACCAAAACTGGTGCTTTGGTCAACAGTGCTTTCAACTGATTGAAACTTTGCTGACATTTCTCAGACCATTCAAATTTCACATCTTTCTATAAAAGTCATGTCATCAGTGTAGCTATCATCGAGAACCCTTTAACAAACCTTCGATAATAACCAGCTAATCCCAAAAAACTTCTAAATTCAGATATGTTTCTCAATGGATTCTAATCAACAACTGTTGAAATTTTACTCGGGTCAACTCTAATGCCTTCAGCTGATACTATATGTGTAACGCCCCAAATTTGGGCTTAGAAGGACTGGGCCTTGAGCGTAGGAATACACAAAAGTTTATGTGTGTAAGAAATTTCACAAATTGCATGTTGACTTTAGTGGTTATGTATTTGGGCATATTTGGAAGTGTTAGAGAAGTCTTGGGGTTCAAATGTGGGCTTTAGCTAAATTTTTGTTTTTAGTGAATAGAACCCTTGGTGCTTGGAAGTAGGATTTTTAAATATTTGTGGTTAAAATATATCACAAAAGGAGCTTGTGGTCTAGTGGCAAGGTGGCTTGTGTGGTATGTATGAGGTCTAAGGTTCAATTCGTGGCATAGGTAAAGGAATTATTTATTTTGCTGGCTGAGCTTGGAAGGAGGTGGAGTTGGACTGAGACTCTAAGGTTGAATTGGTCATGAGTGTTTCAAGGAAAGTTGAATTGGATGTTTAGTGATTTGGGGAGAAAATCAAGGAATTTGAAATAGGAGAGTTGCATGGGAGGAGTGTTTGTGCTGAATTGGGATGGTGGAAAGGGAGAATTTTGGCTAGGGAGAAATTGTGGTCACATTTTGGTTTTTCTTTGCTCAATTTCGAGTTTTTGGTGGTGTTTGACATCTAGTTTTGGTTTCTACTCCTTGTGTGCCGAATTCTTTGTTGCCTTTTCTCTTGTGTTTTTTGATCAATTTTTGGGATTGAGTATTGACTTCTTTTCTTGCTTGGCCGAATAGACACTCTCATTTTGGGCATTCTTTTTTCTTTTTTTAAGCTGAATTTGGTTTCTTCCTCTCAATCTTTTCTCTTAATTGCCAAATCTCTACTCTCCTCCTCCTCTGATATTTCTTTTTCAATCATTGGCCGAATACTTCTTCTTCTTTTTTTTCCCCTCTCAAACCCCTTTTGGTTTAGCCTTGGTTTAACGGATTCTCTGCTTCTACATCCCATACTCTCTCCATTTTTGTTCTTAATTTGGCAAGTAATCTCTGTTAATCAAACTCGCGATGAGCAAAGGGGGTTCTAGCAATAAAGTGATGACAGTGGTGCCGAGTGGGAGTGGACGAGTAGCCTCTGCCCCAAGTTTAAGCGACGTAGGGTATCGGCAGTTTGGGACTTTCCACCAAATTGTGAAAAGGTGACTGCACTAAACTTTGGATTAAGTAGGCAAATCATAGTTGACCGTACGAGTCAAGGCAAGTGGTAGTCAATCCTTCAGCTAGGGGTTCGGTTAATATTCTTTTAACTTTGTTGATACGTGATTAACTGTTGTTATGTTTGAATAGGTTCTTAGTACTCTACGTAATCAGGTGTGTAACCGTATGCTATGTTTGATGATCGGCTGAAAAGCTGAAAGTATGTGTATTTGTATGCGGTTTTCGATAATCGTTTAAAAGCATAAAGTATGTGTTGTTTACACTGCTATGACTGTTGATCGGAAAAATGCGAAAAGCCAGAAATATGGAGTATGATGCCACACGAGCATGCCATCGAACGTGTGGTGAGCCGAGCCCATGAACATGGGCGTTAGACTGTAGAGGCCACCACGAGCGCTCTCATGGTCTTGGGCTTTTCTGGGCCTTTTTTGGGCTAAATAGGCTGTGTGGGCCCAGTGGGCTTGTGGGCCTACACGGATAAAATGTATGTGATGCGGTAAGTGTTGTTTGGACTATGACATTTGCATAGTTGTGGCTATTTCTAGGCTAAATGGGCCACACGAGTGTGTGGGCCTACTTGGGTTGAATTAGGCCCATTTGCACCGTTATGTCTGTTTAGGTTACTTAAGTCGCTCGAGGCAACGATGAACCTTCAATTGGGTCGTTAAGACCCCGGTTTGTAAAATTACTGAAATACCTTCGGTTTGTAAAATTATCAAAATACCTTCAGTTTGTAAAATTACCGAAATACCCTCAGTTTGTAAAATTATCGAAATACCCCTGATTTGTAAAATTACCAAAATACCCCTGGTTTGTAAAATTACCAAAATACACCCAGTTTGTAAAATTACCGAAATACCCCTCGATTTGTAAAATTACCAAAATTCCCCTAGTTTGTAAAATTACTGAAATACCCTCGAATTATAAAATTATTGAAATACCCTCAGTTTGTAAAATTATTGAAATACCTCCGATTTGTAAAATTACTAAAATACCCCCAGTTTGTAAAATTATCGAAATACCCCCGATTTGTAAAATTATCGAAATACCCCTATAGTGTAAAATTATCAAAATACCCTTATAGTGTAAAATTACCAAAATACCCCTGTAGGGTAAAATGACTGTTTTGCCTTTATGGGTAAATGATCGGCTTAGACTATGAATTTGAATGATTTAACTGTGATTGTATGATTGTGTTTTAACTGACTTGACTGTGGTTGTAAAACTGATAAGCTTTTAATATATGTTTAAATGACTATTACTGCGCATGGCCATTCTGCATACACGTGTGATGATTGAGCATGATATACACGACATATTGCATGGGGTTGGGACATTGATATGGAGGAAGTACTATTCTGATAGGGTCGCACAAGACGATTGTGGATCCAGTATTGATCTGTTAAGGTCGCACGGGTCGCACGAGATGACTGTAAACCGACGGATGGCTTAATGCCGCTTAATCTGTTTATGGCTCTATGCCAGCCTAAATATGCCTCTGTGCTATCTTGACTATGGCTTTGTGCCAATTGTATTTACCTATGGCTATGTGCCTATCATATTTACTGATGACTCTGTGTCGATCATATTTACCCATGGCTGTGTATCGATTATATTACCGTCGCTGATGGCTACGTGCTGAACATATTACAGTTACCAATGGCTTTGTGCCAATTATAATACCACTTTCGAAGGCTTAAAGCCGTATATGTACTAGCAAATTTGCTGCGATTTCTGTTAGTACCGCAACCGGTACTAACATTGTAAGTGTAGGGATGGCGTGGGTATGTTATTCCCCACAAGTAATGCAGGGTTAGACGGAGGCAAGTGCAGGGTTGGATGGGATGGCATGCATCCATGCATTCACACATTCTGTTTTATTACTGAGATAGGCTAGGCCCAATTGATTCTGTTATGGGCTGTGACCCAAATGATATTGTAATGGGCTTTGGCCCATGTAAGCTCTGAATCGGATCAGATCTGTTAATCTGCACCGCCTGCACTATTTATGTTTCTATTTCGGTATACTGGTTGTTACTCTAGTAAGGGGATTACACACTGAGTTTTCTTAAACTCACCCCGTCTATTAACTGTGCAGGTAATACTCAACATTAGGAGGATCGGTGCTGCGAGGGACTCGGAGATGTTACACGACCGCAGCTTTTAATGCCTAACTTTATTTATATTTAAAATTTCACTTTGGGTTTTGATTCTATAATAAAGCCTCTTAAACTTAAGTTATTTTATTTTGGATTTATTTATTTGATACTTAACTGATAGTGATAGAATGCTGGTCCCCGAAAAGATTAACTGTTTTCATAACACTGCATTTTTGCAACATTTTTGGATATTGCTTCCGCAACAAACAATGTTCTTAAAGTAAAAACGTTTTAAATGGTTAATAAATGCTTAAGATAATTTGAGTTTTTAACAAAGAGATTTCAACTCAGAAACGAATTTCTACCAACAAGTCCAATTTTCGAAAGACACTTCAATGTGACACGCCAAATTCGGGCCTAACATCTAGGCCGGGTTTGGGGTGTTATAATAGTCCCAAAAAAATTACCTCTTGGAGCCAAAACTCACATTTGCTAAATTTAATAAAGAGTTATTTATCTCGTAGGGTTTGCAAAACAATTCTCAAGTGTTTAGCATGCTCAGACTCGTCTCGTGAATATATCAGAATGTCGTCAATAAATACCACAACAAATCTGTCCAAATACGGTCTGAAGATTTTGTTAATCAAATTCATAAATGTTGCAGGTGCATTAGTTAAATCAAACGGCATCACCAGAAATTCATAGTGTCCGTACCTGGTTCTAAACAAAGTTTTTAGCACATTTGAATCTTTTACTCATAGCTAATATAACCAGAACAAAGATTGATCTTCAAAAATACTGTGGCACCTTTCAACTGATCGAATAAATCATCAATACGAGGTAGTGGATATTTGTTCTTGATTGTAACTTTGTTGAGGTGATGGTGGTCTATACACAATCTCATCAATCCGTCTTTTTTCTTAACGAACAGAACCGATGCACCTCAACGGGAAAAATTGGGTTGAGCAAAACCCCTATCTGTCAACTCTTGCAGCTATGCTTTCAACTCTTTTAACTCGATAGGAGCCATTCTGTAAGGTGCTATCAATATTGGTGATGTCCCCGATACCAGTTCAATAGAAAATTCAACCTCTCTGACCTACAGTAATCCTGGTAAATCCTCCAGAAATACATCAGTATACTCGCAAACCACTAGCACTGACTCAAGCTTCGATTCAGACACTTTAGTAACCCGTACATATACAAGGTAAGCATTGCAACCTTTTCTCACATATTTCTATGCCAACATGGCTTATATGACCATAGGTAATTTACTCAGACTATCTGATTCAATACAGAGTGTCTCACTGTCCTGGCATTTCAGTACAATATGTAACACCCCGAACCCGAGACCATCGCCGGTGTCGGACACGAGGGGTTAGCAAGCCAAGTTCACTTGTTTTGCCCATCCATTGGACATTTCCAGTCAGGCTGGAAAAACTGCGTCACTGTCGCCTTAAAAATCATATCTCGAGTTTCAAAACTCGGAAACTGGTTTCGTAAATTTTCCCTGAATTTAGACTCATATATCCATCCATGGATTTATTTCTAGAATTTTTGGTCTGGCCAATTGGTACAGTTTATTAGTTAAAGTCACCCATGTTACAGGGATCGACTGCTCTGACCTTCGCGCGGTATAACTTGAATATCTCTCTGTACAGGGCTTTAATGCTGGTGCCGTTTGTTTCAAATGAAACTAGACTCAAAATGGAATCTGTACATATAAGGTATGTCGCCTAATTCTTTCTGGATAATTTATAGTAAATTTTTAAAGTTGCGACAGGGAACCCAGAAACCATTCTGGCCCTGTCTCACAATAGCTTTAATATCTCTTAACCTGTAACTCCTATGACCATTTCGTTTCTTCCATAAGAAAATAGACTCATCAAGGTTCATTTACATAGCTTATTCACTATTTAATTCCATTCCTATGAATTTTGGTGATTTTTCACATTCACGCCACTGCAGCTGGCAGCATCTGTTTTAAGGTAGGTCTTACCTATTTGGTAGTCTCCATGAACCAACTAGTCTTGCCATACATAGGTTCATATATGATCATTTTAACCATGCCAATGGCTGATCATATGACCAACATTCCCATTTCCAATCCATAGCCACATCATGACACCAAATATATACATACAAACCACAATTAGTCTAAGTTCATGCTTCCTTTTCGAGCCATTTTCGCATGGCCGTACATACTTACATTACAACATATTTAACAAACAAGAGGTAGTCCTATACATGCCATCTCAAGTTCAACCAAAATTTATACCAAAATGGAGGCTTGATAGTGTGGATGACTTGACTTCAACGATCCCGAATCCGATTGCTATCGAGCGAAATCTAGAAAACCGAGAGCCAAAGCAATGAGTAAGCATTTTTATGCTTAGTAAGTCTCAAGGAATATAATCAACTCTAATTACAGCAATACATTCACATAGTTAAATCAATCATTTCATTAATGCACATTCACATAATCATACTTACTTCACCATCCCAACTCTTATGTTCATACACAAATAACGGCTTCATTAAGGCCGATAACTCGTTCCATCATAGGAGCGGATATTCACACGCTCTTACTCCTAGCGCGCAAAGCACACACCGCACTTACCTTGTCATTGGGAAATTTCACAAGTGCATTAGCTGAAATTTTCCAGCAAGCTTATAATTTTCAAATCACATACCTTCGGAGTTTAACCGGATGTCGCTACTCGATCAATCGCCTTCGGGACATAGCCCGGTTATGGTAACCCGCACCAGGCCTTACGGGACTTAACCCGGATATCACGATTTGCACAAATGCCTTCGGGTCTTAGCCCGGATAGAATGACTCGCACGAATGCCTTCGGGTCTTAGCCCGGATGTAGCCACTAGCACAATTGCCTTCGGGTCTTAACCCGGTTATAATTTCCAGCATAATTGTCTTCGGGGCTTAGCCCGGATATCATTCAATTTCTCATGCACACATACATCAATAATCATTGGACATACATATTTCATTTTCGTTACTAAGGCTCAAACACAATTATAATCATTAGCATATTCGTCTTGGGACTTAGCCCGGTGGAATTCAAATACTCATACACACATAATCAATAATCATACACATCCATATTTCATCTCACATAATTCAAGTAAGGTCACTTCTTGAGGACTTACCTCGGATGTTGTCGAACGGCTTTTACGGCTATTCGATTACTTTTTCCTTCCCTTGTCCAATTGTGGCCCTCTTAGCTCTTGAGCTAATTCAAACAAATTCAATTTATCAAAACCTCATTGTGCTAGCTTATGGCGAATATGACAAGGAATTTAAATGGTCATATGGCCACCCTTTAGCTTGAATACACAATGGTCATGCACATTTTATACTACATCAAGCAATTCAATACAATTTATTCGAGCATCAAGGAAAAGCTAAGGCCTTCAATAGGCTACCCAAGGCGAATATTCATGTACATGTTGAGGTCAATTTTGCACTTAATACCTCACAAAAACAGCATGCAATTTACTAATTAATGCTTTGCACATTGTGGCTCAAAACTTATAATATAGCATCAAGCACTTATATGTGTGCTAGGCGAATTGTGCTTGCAATTTCACAAGCATTCTTCCACATTTTCTTCTTTAAACCAATATATTCATCACTTAGTTCATAACCAAACATAATGTGCAATCATATATATGCATATATGAGCATGGCAATTTTCAAGGTGTCCATAGCCATCCAAAACACAAATTTTAACTAACATGCAAGAAGCATGAATCATGCTCAAGAATGCATCATGGCGAATATGACAATCATGCTCCTTTTCAATTTCAATCATGATAAAACAAAGAGAAAACTCAAAATCTTACTCAAGAGTAGACAATCCATCATTGCATGCATCATCATCAAGCTTCACACTTAGCATGCAATGGCTTTATCACCATAACAACTTTGGCCAAATACCATTTCCATGGCTTAACAAAGATTTGAGCCATGGCTAACATGCACATCAAGTTAGCAACCAAAGCATGCATGAAACTCCTAACACAACCTCATACATACCTTAATCTTGATGCAAACTTAGCCAAATCTCCTTCTAGATCTCTTCCAAACCAAGCATGAAGCAAAAATCCTCCTTCTTCCTTAGTTTTGGCTCAAAGAAAGGATGAACAAAATTTTTTCTTTCCTTCTCTACAACTCACGGCAATGGGGGGATTACCACACTCACACACATTTTTTTTCATTTTTTATCACCCATACACCTTTGTTTATTATTTCACCCTAATGCACCAACAAAACATGTTTCATGACATGTTTAGCCCATCCTCCCTTGTCATGGCCGGCCACCACCTATAAAAGGGGAATTTGACATGCAAGTCCATTATTTTGCATGCATGCTTTAATTAGTCATCACACATTTCCCTATCATACTTTCAAAGTTCATTACTAAGTCCTTTCTTGTGGAATTCACCCTTATAACACTAAATCAATCATCATAAAATGTCATACATGAGCACACACATATTATAGGCATCAAAATAAATTTTTAATTATTTTTATGCCTCGGTTTTGTGGTCCCGAGACCACCTTCCGACTAGGGTCAATTTTGGGTTGTCACACAATAAGCTTTCGTCTACAATTTACAACTGTGTTGTATAGAGTTAGCCAATCCATGCTCAAAATCACATCGAATTCATCAAACGGTAACAACATCAAATTAGCCGAAAAACTGTAACCCTAAGTCATCAACGGACAATTTTTGCAGACTTTATCGACTAGTACATACCGACCTAGGTGGTTCGATACTTTAACCATGAATTTAGTGGACTCGACAGGTAAATTCTTACTAGACACTAAATTCGTCCACACATATGAATGAGTGGATCCCGGATAAATCAATCAGTAATATCAGTATCAAAAATAGAGAAAGTACCGGTAATAACGTCTGGTGTAGAAGCATCCTCTCGTGCACGAATAGCATAAGCCCTACCTAGTGCTCGTACATCAAATCTCACAATAGAATCTTTTGTAACACCACAACTACCATTCACATTTTTGAGATTACGAGGTGGTCTACCTCTTGCAGTAGTATTGCTCAGCTTCATGGTCTGAGCTTTCTCTTTCTTGGATTTCTTTGGGCAATCTCTAAGATAGTGGTTTAAGGAACCACACCTGAAACACGCTCTGTTCTTTAATCAACACTTGCCATAATGTGGTTTCTTATAGTGCTTGCACTTGGGCCAAACTTCTCTGACACTACCTATGCTTAATACAGATGTAGCCTGAGGTTTCGGATTAGAGTATCAGGTACCTGGTCTCTACTAGAATAACCCACAGAAACTGCAGAATAGTTGTGATGTTCTTTTGATTTCTTTGATACTGACTGATAAGACTTCCCAGTTGATCTCTTTCTCGAGTCTTTGGCCTCACAAATCAGCATATGTTTTCTCCTTACTCAGCTCATCGACTTTATGTACTCGAATAAACCAATGCAACAAATTCTTTCAGATCAAGAATTCCAACCAGAAGCTTAATGTCTTTATTTAACCCTTCTACGAATCTTTTACACATGGTAGTCTCAGTCGGAATACACTCTCGGGCATATTTGCTCAGTTTAACAAATTCTCGCTCATACTCTAACACAATCGTACAACCAGGTTTGAGCTTAAGAAATTTTTTACGTTTTTGATCCAGGAACCTCTGACTAATATATTTTTTTTCGGAACTCGATCTGGAAGAATTCCCAAGTGACCTGCTCTCTCAGCACAACAAAAATCAACGTGTTCCACCACTAGTAAGCTGAATCTTTCAATAACAGCATCATGCATTTAACACACTCAGCTAGTGAACAAGATAGCTCATCCAAAACCCTGATTGTATTCTCTAACCAGGATTTGGTTCTCTCGGGATCATCTTCAGTAGTAGCTCAAAATTATTCAGCATCGTACTTACGAATCTTATCAACAAGTGGCTTACTAAATTAGATTGGTTACATACATTGAGGAATAACAAGAACTGATTGGGGAGTAAGAGGGTGTGGAGGTTGTTACACAACTGGGTTCATTCATACGAACTGGGTAAACCATTCGTCTAACACCCCAGTTTAAGGCTCACCTATAAGGGTAAAAAGGAAGGGGTGAGTTTGGAAAACTCAGTGTGTAAAGTATCCCAACCAGAGCCCAAATCAGTTCAAGCTTTATTGGGTCTAAGCCCTATTTAGAAATCAGAGTTAAGTGGGCCTTAGCCCATATCAATTTTAATTTGGGCCATAGCCCCTTACAGTTTCAGAATATATTGGGCCTAGCCCATATCAGTATCAATCTAGGCCGTAGCCGTATTACAAGTTGAGATATATTGGGCCTTGCCCATATTAATACAGTTGGGCCCATTTCAATACAGTTGGCCCATAACAAAATAGTCTCATACGATTAATGCATGATAACCCCATCCAACCCTGCACTTGCCTCTGTCCATCCCTACACTTCCTGTGGGGAATAAATCACCCACGCCATCCCTACACTTACAGTGTTAGCACCAGTTGTGGCACTAACTATAATCTGCAGCAAAGCTGCTTATATCAGAATATGTGGCATAGCCACCATTACGGGTTCTTCCTCCATAACAAAACCCAACCCCATGCAGTATGACATGTATGTAGAATATATATATAATTAACAAGGCATGCTTCAGAAAGACAGTCAGATTATAGCGTAAGAATAGTTATTTACCCTCGAGGGGCGTAATTGTAAACTTTCCCCTTTAGGGGTATTACGGTAGTTCTACCTTATAGAGGTATTTCAGTAATTTTATCAATCTTTTTAGGGTTTCATGCTCATTACAGTTATTAACGTGTAACGTTTTTACTGAAATGTGCCCGTTGCCCATTACCTAATTTCGGCCCATTGAAGCCCAAATTCACCGAGGTGCACAAAATTGCGCACTTTGCAATCTTACCGTTGAAGATACCAAAATTATCAATACAAAAAATCCCACGAGTGTTTGCACGCTCGCAAGTTCTCGAAATGCCAGCTTTTTGGCATTTCGGCTTTACGGCTTTTACCGATCTAGTCTACTAGTGGGTGTCGTTTACACACCTGTTTTACGACGATCACTTGCCAAAATCTACCATTTACCTATCCTTTGTCGCAAATAATGACTAAGTCTAGATCCAGTCATTTCGATGTCCTCACTTCCCACTGCTCCTTGATCGAAAGCCTTTATTCCACCGAAGATTCACTTGCCAGAAACATTCCCAAGTACCTTCCTATTCCCGATCTGATGTAGATCAACTGCCCAAAATACGAGTAGAGAATAGATCTAATGATTCGGCTTCTAGAACCTATTCTTAGGTATGCTTATTTCGGTTTAAGAAGAAAATAGAAGAATAACGAAGAAAAAGAATAGAGGATTCAGCAAAGGAGTAAAGTCGGCTATCACGTAGTGTGGTTTGGCTTTTCGAAGGGTAATCGGTTAGCAATGGTTTGGTGGAAGAAAAAGAAAAGGGAAAGAATTTTAAGAATAGCAATAGAAGATTTAGGCTTCAGCGAAGAAAAGAAAGATGGATCAAAAGGTATGAAAGTTGATGAAATAAAATAAAAAACATGATAAGAGAATTTGAGCTGAAAAAAAAAATAAACAAACAATTCATCCTAGCCAAAATTTTAGAGCTATTTCGGCATCTATTTGCCCAAAGCCGAATGAGTTCTATGTTGGCACCACCGTCTTTCCCATATTCAAATTCCGTGTTTTTCTCCTTAATTTTAGCCCTTAGCATAGTTTGAACTTCATTTAAACTCCTTCCCACTGTTTAGCAGCCTTATCCACCCCTTGCACCACTTCAGCAGGTTACTAAGAGAGTCCTGATCAGACTCCAACTCCTTCCCCACCTGAGCAGCAAAATTGGTCCTTCGTGTGCACAGAAGCTCGAACTCCAGACCTCCTCCTATCCCTTCACTTCACATTCTGCTGCTGGCTACTGCACCAAGCTTTCCTTTCATGAAATAATCTTCTCACATTTAATTTTAAGTCTTAAATGCTGCAGTCACGACTACTTAAAAAAAATAAAAATCTCACATTCCCCTGGAATCAAATCCACATCCTCTCGGCATGTCTAGCATGCTGCTGCCACTGAGCCACAGGCGCTCCTTATGGTAACTCATTTACTTAAAAAAATAAACGTCTCGCGCGCCCTGTGCCTTGAACTGGGGTCCTCTTCAGCCTTCTAATGTCCCTGCGATAGCCCTTGACTTAAAAACATGTTTGTGCACACTGGGAATCGAACCCCAGCCTTCCTTCCTGCTGTCCAGCGTGCCTAACCACTGGGCCAGGCGTTCCTTTATGCCCAGTTTCTGCCCACCTTATTTTTATGGCCTTATGCCCAGATTTCCTTAAGAGGCAAAATTTAAGAATTTTGCTAAAGCTATGGGCCGAGCCCCGGACTTTTTCCCACACCATAAACCCTTCGTAATTTATTTAATTACTAAACTAACATACTAAATAATAATAATAATAATAATAATAATAATAATAATAATAACATCCAAATTATTTGGGCCGTCTTCTACCTGAACCCAGGCTCAAGGGCCAATACTTTTAGGCCCAAAAATCAGGGCGTTACAATTCGGTCATCATCTGGAAGAAGGCTTCCTTAGCCTTACCTCCCCGGCTCTTAGATACGGGCTTCATACTGCCCAATGCTACTTCGTGAACAGAGGCTTGAATGTTACTCTCTACTTCATCGAACTTAACTTGGTTGGACATTATTGTTATATGAAAACATGTTTTAAATAGTCAAGAGATATCACACTATCATAGGTTATATAATGGCATGTATAGTTATACTCGTACACGCTACATTCAGTCTAAGAATCAACTAAACCGTAGCTTTAATGCCAATAAATGAATACCCCTAACCCTTATCTGTCACCGAAACAGGGTTACTAAGCATTACCGGAGTTTACAATTCAAACGGATAGAAAATTTAAAATTTCATAACATATCATTAAACATATTAAAACCAATACAAAACATACAAATTGTCCCTTATAAAAGTCCTCGAGGCCCAAAATACACATTAGAAACAAGTCAGGACTAAATTGAGATCCCAGAGAAATTTTAAAAAAACATTGAAAATTTTTAATACTGTGGCCGTGTGACTCACACGGTCAAGAGACACGTTCGTGTGGGCATTCGAAGTAGTGACACACAGATGCCTAGCTATGTTCGTGCTTGTGTAACTCACTGACTTGGGTCACACGGCCAAGCCACATGCCCGTGTGCTAGGCAATGTACCCTTCGAAGAAACCCTACATGCCCGTGTGCCAGGCCGTGTGTTAGGTCGTGTAATAGCCAGACTTGCAACTCTTTGAAAGCTATAAGGGACACATGGCCATGTCACCTGGCCATGCGTCGCACATAGTTGAGGCAGATGTCCGTGTCTCTACCCGTGTGGACGAAAATAGGCCATTTTATAAGCCATTTTCTCACCCAATTTGGCATGTACCTACACATAACATTGCACATACTTGGAAGATATTACAAAGCATCCAAATCATGCATAAACAAGTCTTATACATATGGTATAATATCATACAACCAATATGCCATTAGGCACCTCAATTAACAATATATAAACAAGCTTAACCATGTATTCAATTTGACCAAATAATCAACTAACTTGCATGAATATTTGCACCAATACATACCAACTAATTTTCTTACCAAAACACAACCAATTGGTACCAAAATGCTATTCAATAATTAGCATCAAAATTCATTTAAGCTACTCAAACAAAGTACCAATTCTCAACAAGTCACAAGCCATATAAATTATGCATGGTCATCTATCATTTCATCTTCCATCATTCAACCACATTAAAACTAATATTTACATGCCAAAAATAAACTCATACTATCATCAAAATACCAAAACACAAGCCAAACAAATGGCCTTTTCAACAACGAAACATATAGGCCAACATAAACTACAATACCTAAACATGCCATTATAACCAAAATTAAATATCCACAAGTACCAAAAGAGTCGGTGGATAGGGTGATATAGCTCCAATAAGCTTCCAACCTAAAAGAGCTTCCAATTCACTATAAAACATGAAAACTAACATTGAGTAAGCATTTAAGCTTAGTAAGTTCGTATAACTTAGAATTTAACTTACTATTTAATAAAGTAATAGGTAAGTAACAAAGCATATCCCAACACATTTTGGCCAAATGCCTAAGCACATATACACCAGCCAACATTAGCTATGTAAATACATATATGAACCAATACTCATGTGTGAGCTCAACAACTAATCAAATTCCATATATATGATCATCCATTTCATATATCTATATATATCATGTAACATCATTTCCATGTATTTCTTGTGTATACCTGTAATAGTTCGTATCGAACTCATACCATTTTGTATCATAACATTGCCCGTTGAACCGTTTAGAATACAGTTGGATACCGGGGATAGCTCACACATAGTGTGCTAGCTCTTATAACTGTAATCCGGCAATTCATGTACATGTATGCTCATACGAGCTGTGAGTCGGTATGCTCATTTGAGCTGAAGATCGGTATGCTCTCACAAGCTATAAATCGATAACCCTAATGACATGTCGTTTGTATCCTACAGATTCCTAAGGTTAAAACGGGACTTGATATTTTGTCAAACTTCATTGGTTATGCAATCATGAAAATTTATAACAATTCAAAATTCATAAATAATTCAATATAAATCATATGAACACAATTTAATCACACGAACATACCTCGACGAGTATACATAGACATGGAGGCCATTAATATGAGACTTTCTCTTTGCCCCCATCTAACTCCGTACGAGGTCTAACTGGATCTATACGGATAAATTTAATTTAATTTAACATATAATTCATTCAATTTAATCCAAAACATATCTTTGGAAAAATTATCATTTTGCCCCTATTCTTTTACATTCTTTGCAATTTAGTCATTAGCTCATAAAATGAAAATTCTTGCAATTCATACTTAATCTACTATAGCCAAATTTTATATAAGTACCTAGTAAACCCTGTATTTCATTTATTTCACAAATTTACCATTTATAATTTCTATTTTTTCAATCTAATCCCTATTTGACAATTTCATTAAAAATCACTTAACAAAAGTTGTTTATCTATTAAAAACTGTCCATTTTCTTCCATAAATAATCAAAACTCATACACATTCGTACATGGAAAAACTTTAATAGTTTAATAGTTTCACAAATTAGTCCCAGGCTAGCAAGATTAAGCTACAACGATCCCAGAAACGTAGAGATTATAAAAAAAAGGACAAGAATACATTCCTAATCAAGCATGCAAGATTGCTGAATGCAAAAACTCAAAAATGGCTTCCCAAGCTTTAAGTTTCTGTTGAAAATGATGAAAGAAAGATGATAACCTAATTTGTTTTATTTTTATTTAACTTTAATTACTTAATTACTAATTAACTTTTAAAAACATTAAAATTTACACAATTGCCAAGCCATGTACATCCAATTACACCATTAACGGACTATTTTCCACATAACGGCTTCCACTTTAAAGTTCTATAGCTATTTTATACCTTTATCTATTAGAACTTAACTTTTGCCCTTTACGCGATTTAGTCTTTTTTATCAAATTGAACATGTAAACGGTAAAATTTCTTAACGAAATTTTTCTATGCTATTACTGTCATGCTATATAAAATAAAATAATAATAAAATATATTTTTTAACTTTAAATTTTTTGTCCTGAAACCACTATTTTGATTTCACTGAAAATGGTTTGTTACGAGAAATGTATAGAAAAAGAAAGAAAAGTGACGAAGTCACTAAAAATATAAAAAATCATTCATTAGTGCACACAAACTCTTGAGCTAGCCATAGTTGTTGTATTATGTTGTGATATCCTATGGAGAAATAAGGAAGGTGAGAGAAGGATAAATAAGGCAGTGAGCGGGTAGGTGTCACTAGGAGAGAAGAATAGGTAACAATATGATCTGCCAAACTATTTTAGTGCTTGAAACTATTTGATACTTATTATTCTTGAATTCATACCTATCTTGAGCCTATAAACTTTAGGATCCGAAAAGCCCTATGTGATCTAGGTAGACTTATTCACGAATTGGCAACATACTAAGTAAATGCATTTATGACTGTTTGTATTCTGCTAGGATAATCAAATTACATGTATAACTTATTGATGGATCCTTGCATTTGAAACCTTTAATGCTTGTATGCTTTGTAATGTACTGAACTTAGATGTTTGATATTAAAACCAGTAAGGCAGCTATATACCACGCCAAGATTATGTGTGAATATGAGACACTTAGTCATATGCACCAAAGCTAACAGTTGTACTATATTTTCTCAAAGGTCGTCTGCTCATTTGCTTCTTTTGTTTGCCTTGTTTGAGGACAAGCAGATTAAACATTTAGTGTGGGGGAGTTTGATCTGACGTAATTTGGTGTAGCAGATTAAACTAGTTTTCGCATTTGATGAGCTTAAATACAAGCACATTAGTTAGGTTTTAGTTAAGTTTTCATTATTTTATTTAAATTCAATAAATTGTAACTCCCTGAAGTTTGCGCCTAGAAGTATTAGGTCTTGAGTATAGGTATAGCTAGGAGACTGCAAATAAATATTTAGTTGTGCAAGAAAGTGACATAAATGTATGTTTGGCTTAGTGGTTATGTGTTCTGGGAAGTGTCTAGGAAGTCATGGGTTCAAGCCTTGGCTTCCACAAAATTTTGCTTTTTAAGTATAAAACCCCTATCTTTGGCTAGTAGGGTTATAAGTTTATTTTGGTAAAAACATGACAGAATAGGGCTGCTAGTCTAGTGGATAGTGGAGTGTAGAGTGTGCTAGTGGTCTGAGGTTCGAATCCCTGCTTGTGCAAATAGAGATTATTTTTGCTGGTGGCCTTGGGAGGAAGTTGTGTTTGACCAAAACACTAGTAGTTTGAACAGATTTGAATAGGGTTGTTGTTAGCCGAATAAGAGATGGATGGGAGGAAATTAAGGAGAAAATCAAGCAAGTTCAAATTTGGAGAAGAGTCTTGCTGGGTTTTAACTCTGACACTTAGTGTTTCCTTTGTGTAGGGATATTGGGGAAGGTGTTTAGTATGTGGAAGGTTGAACGAAATTGAGGAGTTCTTTTGGGGTAAAATTCGACTATGTATTGGTAATTGGTCATTTCATTTTGGGATTTCGCCAAATTGTGGTTTTGCTCACTCTTTGTTTTCTGAAGTTGATTTGTGCTAGGAAGTCTCCTGGTATCTGTTGTTTCTAGGTAGTGCTTTTAGGTACTTTTATTTTGGGACTATCTCGGTTGTTGTTCTTCTCCTTCTACTCTTTGACAACTGTTTTCCCTTGATACCTTTTGTAGCCGAATAACCTTCTTTCTTTTCTCTCTCTGACCCTTTTGGTTTTTAGCCTTAGTCTTGATTGAATCTCTCCTTTTTTCTCCCTGACTCAATTGATCACCTCTTTGATTGAATACATTTTTTATTCTCTCTCTCAAATCCTTCTATTCTTCTTGTTTGGGCCGAATCTCCTTGATTGACTATTGCTGAAAGTCATTTGAGTTATTTGTAAGGGTAAGTACAATCACTTCATTATTACTTTTCTAGCCAATTATTCTTCTCATTACAAGCGGTCTATTCACTTTTGGGGTAAGCGCTTTAAATGAGATGTGTTTTTATTAGACTTTAAATTCTTATGAATCGATCGAATGTTTCTTATGAACGTTGAAGTTTTAGAGTGGTACATGGGTGTTAAGTCAGTAAGGATCTGCGATTGTTGGTTTGGTAAGTGACACTGGATCGAACGAATCCTTTTCGATATTGTGGTATGGATTAACGATGGTTTTAGGCTAATGACGGATTGTTGTTAATCATAGGTGCGTTGATCTCGAAAGCATTTCAGTTACAACCCCATAACAGGTGTGTGTAACACCGCCATTGGATGTGAAACTGTAAAGGTTGAAAAGCCAAAAAGCTGAAAGGTTAAAAAGCTAGAAAACTGGGTTAATGACACCACACGAACGTATGGGCACCCATGTCGGCCGTGTGGTTGATGAGATGGCCATGAGAGTCTTCATGGGCCAAAACAATACTGGGCCATTTTGGGCCGAACTGGGCACGTAATCCATCACATAAAAGTGTGGTTACTATTGGGCTAGGCTGTGTAAACCACACAACTAAGGCAAATTTAGGCTATGTGGGCCATACAAGCATGTGGGCCCACATGGGCCCGCAATATGGGCCATGGGCCCATTATCATCGATTGACTGTTAAGTTTGCACGCGTCTTCCAAGACGACTGTGGACCTACTGTTGGGCTGGTAAGTGTACCTGGACCCTTATTTTTGGTAAGATGATTGTTTTACCCCTACGTGATGTATGATTGTTTAAGCATGCCATTTTTACTGTATGTACATTTATATCATGTTGCATTACATGGGGTGGGATATATGATTTTGGAGCAATTGTACTGAAAGTCTATAAGCCTATTACTGGCAGCTCTGCTATAAATATTGTTTTAGTGCTGTAACCGGTATGACTTGGTGTGTAGGGTTGGGTGGGTCGATTTTATCCCCACATGGTTTTAGGGCTGGTACAGAGATGGTGTGTAGTGGATGGATTGGATAGGATTCTTTGTTTGCATACTGTGCTAAAATGGGCTAAGGCCTAGATTGCCACTGATACTATAATGGAATCAGGCTGAGACTGATACTGCTACTGAAAGAGGGGCTAAGGCCCCTAACTGAAACTGAGGGCTTAGGCCCAAATTGTATTTACTCTGATTGTTTGCTTTTATGGGATTTCGCACTAAGTTTTCATAAACTCACCCATCTGTTAACTGTACAGGAAATTCCTAGGCTTAGACAGACCGAGGCGACAGAGGACTCAGAGTTGGCCACTCAACGAAGTTTCTTTTAACATTATAATTAAGATTTTATTTTGGGTTTCATTATGTAATAAGGCCTATATAATTTTTAAATTTTTGGGGTTTATTTATTTTTAATTTACATCTGCTAGTAGTAGGATACGTGTTTTCAAAAGATATGCATGATTTACCAAAATACCACGAATATGCAAAACTGTTTCAAAAGCTTCTGCGATAAACGAGATTTTTGAATTAATAAGTTTTAAAGTGAATAATTTTTTATAGCGATGCAAATTTTAAAATCATTTTCTAGTTCACACAAAGAGGCTAAATAAACGTTGGGCTTTTCAAATGATTTTACGCTTTACTAAAAAACTTCAATGTAACATCGCCAGATTCAGCCATAATGTCCAGGCCGAGTTTGGGGTGTTACATAAATTGTGTAATTTGAGTTTTTTATGGACCTTCGAGGTCGACTAAGGCCTAAGCGTGAGCTAATATGCTTTGTGAGTGTGCAAGAGACCATTAAAAGGTGTGCTAACTCAATACTGGTCACTATGTTGCAACACAGAGAGATAGATGTCACAACATAAGGAGCAGAATAGAAGAATTTTAAGATTGCCTTTGGTGTCGCGACACAGCCTAAGGATGTCGCGACACCCCTGAAGATACCTTGAAGATAAGTATAATGCATTTGATGTCATGACACATGACCTGATGTGTCGCAGCATCGACTTTGTACAAGAAATAATTACAAGCTAGGGGTATTTTGGTCCACACAATCAAACATTAAAGCAAGAGAATGACAGCTGACGTAAGGTTAAGGATGACGACCAATCTAATTCTATAAATACGCTCATTTAACACATATTAGGGACAACTTTTCATATTGTATAATTTTCTTCATATTTTTAGTAATTAGTTTTCCCTTTTCTTAGGCGTTAGGAATATTTTTAGTTTTGTTATTTGTTTTTTGTTGGCAGATCCAATTTGTGGAACTCAATCAAGTCTGTATGGATTCGACATTATTTTCAATATGATTCAGGCTTCTTTTAAAATTTATTTTCTTGATTCGTTATTCATGTTTATTTTTTATATCAAGTTTGTGATGTTTATGAGATCCATGAGGAACTAATCCTTTTATGGGGGATTAGTGAGTGGAAGTATGATTAATTAACTGTTTTGTAGGGTTTCTTAACAGATCAGCTATTTGGCAGAGTACGAACATAAACCTTAGGCTTGATAGCCCTAAGAAGTTATTTAGGTGAGAATTAACCCGAAATTGGTATAGCTTATCCATGAACACCTTAGCCCCAAATTGGTCTAGACTGTGAGGTCGAGAGATAAATAGTTCTTACCTACTCATTATTCTAGTGGAAGATTGAAAGATCATGTTAGAGTAATGACTAGTTGATTGAACAAGAAGCCCAAAGCAACAGTTGGTTATGATTACTAAAGCAAGCTAATCACCCATACTCAGATTTGATAATTGTTTACTTATCGATTTCCCAATGCTTCTTTATTTATGTTATTGTTTTTATTATTATAAATAGCACAAAAATTTGTATTTATGTTTATTCATAATATAATTTATTTAAAGTACTAATTAGATCTATTTGTGTTTAGATTAGGATTAATTTAATGCTCGCCTCCTTTGGGTACGATCCTTGGAGTACTCACCTACTTCTTTGTAACTATATTACAACTCGACCCGTATACTTGCGGACACCACCTGTTTAACGTATTTTGTGTAGGATTTCTACCCTAGACGTTGGTACGTCTAAAGGCGGTCAGCCATTCATTAACCAACATTCATATCTATTCAAAAGGTGCCAAAACATGCCAAATTATACCAAATCACAAACAACCTAAGTGCCTAACCAATATGCCCTCATTGGCACCACAATTTAAACATAAACATCAATCAATCAAACCAAAGACATATTCAACATGTTAATCTCTCCCAAGCATCAAAAATGTACCAAATACCACATATCTTAGCATATACTAAATTCCATTTATGTCTCAAACAAATAACTAATATTATACATATAAATGCATTCAAACTTCGACTTTCAAACAATCATTATTTACCATATATGCATACCGATCATCAAAACATTTTCATATAGATTTTAAGAACAACATTACAATATAATTATATTGAAACTTTATATTTCCATTACTTAACTTCAGAACATATGTTCTCAAGACATACTTATAGATATACACATTCAAAGCTTATAATATTAACTAAACAACTTAAACCAAAAAATGCACATACCACAACAATCAACTAACATATATACCAGATATATCATTCAAGTTTTACCATTTCCCCAACAATTTCATGAACTGAGATCAAGCATACCATCATCACACAAGCTATCATCATAGACTATATAAGCATAGCATAAGAATCATTAATTTCAACCTTATACAAAACAACCATTATAACACATTACAGTTTCAATCCATAACTTCAAACTACTAACCTAAGATAACCTATATACATTCCACAAAAAATAGGATAAATGAGTCAAAATCTACTAAGTTTGAAGCTTGATAGTGTGAGATTTGAAATTGATCTGACTACCTAGTTCCATTAAAAACCAACTGCAAAAAACAGGAAAAGAAACAGAGTAAGCTTATTAATCTTAGTAAGTTCGTAGGAGTTTAGACAAACTCTTACCTTAGTTTGCAATTAAGTAAATATATATAATTAAAAGATCTCCTGTCATGACATTTACAACAATAAGGAGAGTGATAACTCTTGAAAAGAGTTATATTTCATGCCTTTAGATCTAGTCAATTGATTGTACTTAGGTACATTTAGTAGCATTTTAGGATATTTCACTAGTATTTTTATCATTGCATGAGGAACTTGGACTATGTTTAAATATTAGGTACTTTTAATTGCTTGTGGTAGGGTTGTGTTTGATGGTTTGGTAGGTGCATGTTAAGGAACGAGAAATAAATGAGTGAAGGTTTGTCGAGGCAAAATGTTGGACATTTTGTTAACATGAATGCCGTGGAAATTCAAAGAAAATTGATTCAACATTCAACGCATACCAATTTCAACCCAATTGTATTTGTACCAGAAAAATCTTCTTAAAAAAGAGGAAAAGATAATCTTGGGATGTTGGTTTTTATCCTAGAAAAAAAAGGAATTTAAAAACAGAATATAATCTTGGGTTGTTGAAAAAAGAATTTAAAAAGAGGAGAAGATAAACGTGGGTTGTTCAATTTACCCTAGTGATAAAGCTAGACAAAGCCAAAGAAGGAAACCCTAAAGGACGAACAAGAGGGAGAGATCCTTCAGCAAGAATAGAGGGTAGTGACTGAGTAGTGTCAGGAAGAGGAAGACAAAAGCAATCCCTCTCAACCATCGCAAGACACAGTGCTGCTGCAGTGTGAACTGGACACGCAAAAGCTGTCATTTTAAAGTCTTTAGTATTTCTTACTTTGTTCTTCCATGAATTGAATGATGAAAATGGTGTTGGATATTATTTTGGTTTTGAATTTTATGTGCCAACCTATGAGCTAAATCTCATCGAGTTGGGATTACATGATGAACTTTTTATTTTCTTTAATGGTTGAAGCATAGATCCAGATCAATTTACTATTTCATTTAATTGTTTTATTTTTAATTGTATACGTGTAATTCCTAGACATAAATGAATGTTCAGTATGCCCATAAACTAAATCTAATTCTGAAAAGGTTGGATTAGTTGGATTGAAATTGAATGATATGAGCAAGTACTTGACCGATACTTGCAGTAGACTTTAGACATAGAGCAACGTTCATACAGAAGGAAAACAATACAAGGTACCACATTAATGCCGCCTATAGAGACGGACAAGGTAACCTGGGGTTTTTGCTCTGGAAAGAAGCAGACCATTTTAGAACTCTTTTGAGAAGTAAACTGAGTATGATTTTACCAAGGCATTATTGATAGTAAACGTAAACTCTTAGTAATCCTGACCTTCCAAATCATCATCATATATTCTTTATTCTTTATCACTGTATCTTACTATGTCATTCTTAGTTATTTACTTGATCGTTACATGATATTCCCATAGTAATTCTCATAATTTCCATTACATTTCTACTCTCCTTTTGCCATAGCATTTCCTAGTATTCATTAATTCTACATATTGAATACATTATTATTCCTTTTAATTGCCACTGCATACTTATCATAGCATTACCATAACATTAATTTTATTTTATTACAATAATTTGACCACTTTTGTGCCTCAATCCAATCCTTGTGGGAACTATACTCACTCATCACTTTATTTTTTTATTTGACGTGTGTACTTGTACAATTTACATATCATTTCACACGTGACAAGTTTTTTATGCCGTTGACAGAGATTGACAATTTGGTGAAAATTTGTTTTGTTATTTTACTTAGTTCAATTAGTTTTTTTAACTTAGTTATATTTAATTTTTATAGGTTTGCCATCAGTGCATGAGAAGAGTCATTCCTACTAACAAAGAATATCCTTTTGATCTAGAGATCGAAAGAACTTAACGAAGAAGGTAGAACGAATTGCCTAAAATGGCTAGGAATGGGAATGATCCTGGTATCAATAATAATTCGAATGGTCAATATGTTAATCCTTTTGTTCATAGGGTGATACCTGGTCTGAATGATAACCTAAATGCTCAAGATGTCAATCCTCCTATTTGTAGGGTGATTCCTAGTTTGAATGATAATCTAAATGGATAGGACGCTAATCCTCCTATTCATAGGGTGATAGATGACAGAGACAGACCAATTCAAGACCATGTTATTCCAATTTTGGATGATTTGAATCCAGGGATAGTCAAACGACACATACAAGCTCAGTAATTTGAGTTGAAATCAACAATGTTCTAAATATTAGAAACAGCAGGATAGATTAGTGGATTACCTACTGAAGACCCAAGACTGCATTTAAGACTTTTTCTAGAAGTCTGTCACTCATTTAGACAACAGGGTGTTCGTAAAGATGCCCTGAGGCTTAAATTGTTTCCATATTCCTTAAGAGACCAAGTAGGAGCATGGTTGAATGCTTTTTCGTTGGGAATAGTGGCATCATGGAATGATCTTTGCCAAAGGTTTTTGCTACAGTATAATCCACTAAATATGAATGTCAGACTTAGAAATGACATCACATTTTTTTGAAAAATGGAGGACGAAATGCTATATGAAGCTTGGGAATAATTTAAGGAGTTAATTTGAAAATGTTCGATGCATAGATTCCAACAATAACTCAAATAGAGATGTTTCATAATGGGATGAATGCACATACAAGGATGGTAGTTCATGTGTGTGCTAATGGTACTCTGTTGGATAAAATGTATAATGAAACATATGAGATTTTAGAAGAAGATTACCAACAATGATTATCAATATCTAACAACGAGTGTCGGGATGGGTAAGAGAGCTACTGGTACCATAGAGCATGATGCCATTACTTCATTGACAACCCAGGTATGTTCTCTAGCTAACATAATTAAAACAATGAAAAACTCAACTGCAATTGAGGAGACAGAATCAGTTGAGCTATCGTGTGTTTATTGTGGTGAAGATCATATGTTCAATGAATGCCATCAAACCCAGCATCTGTGTGCTACACATAATTTTAATTGGAACAATAACCCCTATTCCAACACCTACAATTTAGGGTGGAAGCAGCATCTTGATTTCAGTTGGAGTAATCAGGGTGCAGGGATTTTTAACAATACTGTAAGACAGAATGCCAATAGTGCACGACCTGATTATTATAAACTTATGCCGAGGCAAAATGTCTAATAAGGTTAGTAATCATCATCATCTATTGAAGACTTGTTAAAAGAATATATGGCCAAGAATGATGTTGTAATTTAGATCCAAGCTACATCTTTATGAGCTCTTGAGAATCAAGTGTGGCAAATAGAGAATGCTTTAAATTTGAGGCCACAAGGAGCTTTACCAAGTGATACTAAGAATTTGAGATCACAAGGAAAAGAGCATTGCAAAGTGATCACTCTCAAAAGTGGAACTAAGTTGAATGACATTGTTCAAGATGCGACGACAGGAGAGGATAACTTGAATAACAACCATGTAAAGATCCTAGAGCCATCAGAAAAACATATTGCACTCGAAAAGGGTAAGCAGAAGAATGTTGTGGCAGAACCAGATCAGGCTGCCAATAAGAATTCCACAGCAAAACAATATCAGCAACTTGAAGGAAGACCACCTCTACCTTTTCCTCATAGATTCCATAATTCTAAACAAAATGTTAAGTTCAAAATGTTTTTAGAGGTCTTGAGGCAACTCCATATTAACATACCACTAGTAGAAACTTCAGAAAAAATGCCCCATTATGTGAATTTTATAAAGGATATACTGTCGAAGAAGCGTAGATTGGGAGAATTTGACACTGTTGCTCTAATTGAAGGATGCACAATAATGTTGATGAATAAGTTGCCTCCAAAGTTGAAGGACCTAGGGAGTTTCACTATCCCATCTTTCATTTGAAATCATTATGCTGGCAAGGCATTATGTGATTTAGGAGCGAGTACAAATATAATGCCTCCATTTATTTTTAGAAAGTTGGGAATCGGGAAAGCAAGACCTACTATGGTTATGTTGCAACAGTCGATCGATCCTATGCCCATCCAGAAGGTAAAATTGAAGACGTAATTGTAAGGGTAGATAAATTTATCTTTCCTACAGATCTCCTTATTTTAGAATGTGAAGATGACCATGATGTGCCAATTATTCTGGGAATACCTTTTCTTGCTACTGGCAAGACTTTAATTGATGTGCAGAAAAGTGAATTAACCATGAGGATGAAAGATTAGTATATCACTTTCAATGTATTTAATGCGCTAAAATATGCTGATGAGAATGAATAATGTCGTACCATTGACTTGATGGAAACAATAGTGGAGGAAGAGTTCATGAGGCTTTGCCACAACAATTCTGATAGTGATGAAGATTCATTTGAGCAGAGACCCCTGTACACTTTGCTAGAGCAAAATAGACCTTTCAATTTTGATGAACAATGCTTGGTAGGTCATTTATATCCACATGAAACTATTGATGTCAAGGACATGAAAATGAGGGACAAATTTAAAGTTAATTGGCAATGCTTGAAGCATTATTAGGGTACTCATGTAGAGCGAGACAAACAGTCCATTGATCTTCAAGATGTTTAACTTCAACATCTTGAATTTTTTTTTATTTCATCTTGTCAATTTAAATTTCTTTTCGTTATTTCATTTCCTTTGTTTAATAAACTGCAGGAGGGGAAGGGGTCGGTGATACAGAGCCCATTGAGAAAAATCCCACCAATAAAGAGAATACGCCCAAAGCACCGGAGGAAGAACCAAAGAAAATAGAGTTTGTTAGCATTGAGACTGACCATGAGGATGAAGAGGAAGCAGAGGTATAAGGTCGCTGCTCGTAAATCAACCCATCGGATAGAATGAAGTATCTACAATACAATTCAAGCAAGGAAAGTTTTCTTTTTCTTTCATACATATTGTATTGCATAAATTTTTCCATGTCATTATCTATATATAAATATAGTTTGCATATATCTATTCATGCTGTATAACACCCTTAAATCGTATCTATTGCTGGAATAGGGTTACGGAACGCTACCATAAGATCGTAACTTTAAAACATACATTTAATACCTTAATATAAACATGGCATAGTTCACTCATATACAAGCATAACATCCTTTAATCGATCCCTCAAGGCCTTAGAAACGTTTTAGAAATGATCCGGGACTAAATCACAAACATTTAGAACATTTAAGAAAAAGTTTGAAAATTTGAACTACAGGGGTCACATGGCCGTCTGCCCAGGCCGTGCGACTCACACGATTGAGACACACGCCCATGTCTTAGGCTGTGTAACAATCGAAATAGGGACACACGACTATGTCCCAGTACGTGTAACTATAACTCCCCTACCCGTATTCAATGTAGGACTAGGGTCACAGAGCATTACCGAACTTATAAAACAATTAAACATTCACTTTACGTACATTTTCACATTTCATGCAATCATTATTCAATCTCAATAAAAATGTCCCTAATACGAGCCTACGGGGCCCTAAACATGCATTGAAAGTGGTTCGAGACTAAAATGATAACTTTGGAAACTTTAGACGTACCTAGAAAATTTTTCTTAAAACAAGGGACACACACCCATGTGGCCCGACCGTATGTCTCACATGACCAACAGACACGCTCGTGTCACATGCCGTTTGGACATTTGAAATGGAAACACATGGCTATGTCCCAGCCCGTGCCCTACCCTGTGTAACTCTCTAATTTAGGTCACACAGGCAACACACACGTCTGTGTGGCTAGCCCATGTGCCTTAAATATTGCCATACACATCCGTCTGTGAGGTCATCTGCTAGGCCGTGCCAATCTTATAGGGTATACTGACTTATGCCACATGGCCAAGTCATACGCTCACGTGGGAGGCCGTGTGGAGCATACTGACTTATTTTTAATTTCAACACCAGGGAACACACGGTCATGTAACATAACCGTGTGTCACACATGGCTAAGACACGCGCCTGTTTCTCTGCCCGTGTAGACAAAAATAGTCTATTTACCAAGCCATTTTGCCATCAAAACTTGCATGTACCTATATCGTATCAATTGGCACCAATATATAGCATTAACATGCATTTTAATCAACCAATTCAACCATAATTCATGCAGATTCTATTCTCTCATTCTCCATACACACAAATCACAAAAACATGGCATACCATTTATACCAAATTCACATTTATAAATCAACTAATTATACACTTCTAAACTTACATCATTTTGCATCAAAATCACAAGCATATAACTACTCTAAAATGAACCATTTAACATCCTAATATTTATAATTCACAAGCATTATATATTCATCCATGAACTCACAACAGAAAAAATATATGCACATATTTATACATAGCTAGAACAACCAAATTAAGCCAACTCTCATGACTATAATTACAAATCAAAACATATACATTTACAAGCCATTTCACATGACCAAAATCATTATCAACCCATAATCAAAATAACTCAAAATACCTATACATGCCATATATTCAAAACAGAAACTTAAAAGTACCAAATTTATAGCTTGATAGTGTAATGTAGTCTCCGACGATCCCCAAATCTGAGCTAACCTAGAAACCACTATAAAACACGAAAAAATAAATAATGTAAGCTTTATAGCTTCTCGTAAGAAAATAAGAAATAAATATCACCATTCATTTACATTTGAAAATAAATAACATAACTTGCATTTAAACATTAATCACCAAGTTAACATAGAATTTAACCACATAAGTGATTGTAAGCTCTTAACTTCCTTTAACTCATTGTTTGAATAGTTTTCCATACATACCCTGTACCGATACGTATCTATTTCTCACCAATTCACATCTTCAATATACATGTTGAACCTTTCAAAATAGAAGTCGGACACTCAGGAGTCTCGCACACTAAGTGCTAATATCATGGCCTGAAGCCAAATCAATGAAGCTCGCACCCGAAGTGTCGATATCATGGCCCGAAGCCAAATCAATGTATCCTCTAATGACATGTCACTAGTATCCTAATCTATTCCTAAGGTTCAACCAGGATTTCGAATGTCAAATTGTCGTCGAATCACTATCGAACATATCCATAGTCTTATATTCACATTTTATGCAATATCAAAGAGTATAAAATACATTTTAGTGAAACTGACAACATACAAATTTACCTCGGATGTAAAAACGACGACACGAGTCACCTAATCTGAGACTTTTTTCTTTCCCCGATCTAAGTCCGTATTTCACTTTTTTTGATCTATATAAGATCAAATTCAGCTTATTTAATTATCTCTCTATTTAATTTAATCCAAAGCACTCATTAAAGCACAATTACACTTTTGCCCCTAATAATTCAACATTTTTACAATTTAGTCTCTAGGCTCGTAAAACAAAATTCATTCAATTTCATCACAACCCAAGCCTAGACGAATATTTATCATACTTATAGCAGCCCAAAATTTTCATTTATTTCACATTTTAACCACAAAGTTTTCACATTTCACAATTTAATCCCTATTTGCATTTTCACTATAAATCACTTAACAAAACTTGTATAACTATCATCAAACATTCAAAATCAATCATTAAACATCAAAATACTGATGTATTCTTCAATGGAAACACCTAAAATCTTTAAAAATTTTGCAAAGTAGTCCCTGGGCTAGCTAGACTAAGCTGCAACGATCTAAAAAAACATAGAAATTATTAAAATGGGACAAAAACCGTAACTTAATGAGTAAAATTAGCATAGCCGAGTGAGAAGAATAAAAATGACTTCCTCTAGCCCTAATTTTTGGTGGTGATAGCCTAATGAAGATGATGATATTATGTTATTATTATTTTAACTTAAGTTATTTTACAATTTACTAATTTAACCTTTATTAAAACATTAAAATTTCATGTAAACCATGTCTATCTTTGTCCACTTATATTCAAATGTCTAAAGGCACCATAAGGACCTTTACTTTTATATTCCATAGCTATTAAATACCTTTAACTATTAGAACATCACTTTTGTACTTTACGCCATTTTGTTTTTTTTAATCAATTTGACTAATGAAACGATAAAAATTCTTAATGAAATTTTCACACAATTATTCTATCATATTTTAAACATTAAAATAATAATAAAATAAATATTTTGACTTCAATTTGTGGTCCCAAAACCACTATTCCATTTTGACTAAAAATGGGCTGTTGCAATTCTCCTAACCTTTAGGGATTTTCATCCTTGAAAATCTTACTAATGAATATGTTAGGATACTGTTTTCTCATAGCTACATTAGGCTCCCATGTAGCCTCTTCGACACTGTGTCATTGACAAAGTACTTTCAACAAAGCTATTCTTTTATTTCTCAATTGTTTAACCTTTCAAGCTAAAATTCTGATTGGTTCTTTGTTGTACGTCATATCAGGTTGAATTTCAATTTCTGCAGGAGAAATTACATGTGATGGATCTAAACGATATCGATGCAACATCGACACATGAAATACATTTTGGATTTTGCCTAACTTAGTCGGTAAAGCTAGTCGATATGCAACTAACCCTATCCTTTCGATGATTTCATATTGCCCGATGAAACGCGGACTCAATTTACCTTTGCGACCAAATCGAAGTATTTTCTTCCACAGAGATACTTTTAGAAATACTTTATCACCGATTTGAAATTCAATATTTTTACGTTTCAAATCTGTGTATGATTTCTGTCGATCTGAAGCTATTTTCAGACTATCGTGAATTACTTTCACTATTTCTTCAGTCTCTTAGATCAAATCAACCCCGTGAATCTTCTTCTCACTCAACTCAGTCCAATACAATGGAGTTTGGCATTTATGACTATATAAAGCTTCGTACGATGCCATCTTTAAACTCGATTGGAAATTATTATTATACGCAAATTCAACCAATGACAAATGTTTCTCCCAATTGCCTTCAAACTCTAATACACAACAACGAAGCATATCTTTGAGAATCTATATTACTCTCTCAAACTGACTGTCAGTTTACAGATGAAATGTTGTGCTAAAATTCAACCTCGTACCCAGAACGTCTTGTAATTTCTTCCAAAATCGCGATGTAAATTTCGGGTCTCTATCTGAAATAATCGAAACTGGCACCCCGTGCAATCTCACAATTTCAGTTATGTACAGTTCAACCAATTTATCAAGTGAATAATCTGTATGCACCGGGATGAAATGTGCAGACTTCGTCAGTCGATCAATGACAACCCAAATAGCATCTTTCGTTTTTGAAGACAGGGGTAATCCTGATACAAAGTCCATTGTAGCCCTATCCCATTTCCACTCTAGTATCATCATATGTTGTAACAATCCTGAAGGTACTTGATGTTTATCTTTGATTTGTTGACAAATTAAACATCTCGATACAAATTCTGAAATGTCTTGTTCTATACATGTAACACGCCAAATCTTGAAAACCCCTGTTAAATTTATTTTTGTTTGTTTGTGTTGTGGATGTTTGTTGCCTTAGTGGTTTAGTTCTTTGGAAGTGTCTGGGAAGTCATGGGTTCAAGCCTTTTCTTGAGAAAAAAATTTTCTCCTACTTGAATAAACCATTGTCTCCAGCTGGTAGACTCTTAAATTAATGTGAGTAAAGCATGGCATAAAAAGCCTGCTAGCTTAGTGGTAAGTGGCATGTGGAGTGAGCAAGGGGGCCTGGGGTTCAAATCCCTGCTTTTGCTTACGGAGATTATTTTTGCTGGTGACCATGAGAGGAGGTTGTGTTTGACTGAAACACTAAGGGTTTGAACAGATTTGAATGGAGTTGTTGGTAGCTAAATCTGAGGAGATAGAGGGGAGGAAATTAAGGAGAATATCCAGCAAGTTTGAATTTGGTGAAGAGTCATGCCGAGTTTGAACTCTAGCACTTAGTGTTAGGTTGTGTAAAGGTGTGAGAGGGTGTTTATTGTGTTGAAGACTAACAGATTACGTGGAGTTCTTTTGGTCAAATTCGGTTATAGGCTTTCGGTACCGATTTGTGTTAGCTAACAAAAGGTTAACTTTGTTTTCAATATTCGTGTTGGCAACTTTATTTCTTTTGTTTATTGTCTTTAGTCGAATACTTTTGAAAACCTTTCTCAGTTTTTTGTTTCCTCTTTTTGGCCGTATACCTAACCGATTACCTGACATTAGTGAAGGTCGATTATCCCAATTGAGTATTTTCTTATTCTTCTCCTCCTCTTCTCTGAAACCGAATACTTCCTTTTCCATTTTTATTCTTCCTTTCTCTGTTGGGCTAAATACCATACTCTCCCCCTCTCAAATCTTTTGTTCGTCTTGCTTTGGCTAAATCTCTTTGATTGACTGTTGTCAAAATTCACGGGATTTATTGGTAAGGGATAGTTATAATCACTTTATTATTTCTTTTCCTAGCTGAATTTTTGTTTGCTCTACTATCAAGTTTCAGCTTTCCCTCCTCTTGCTCTTTGGGGAGGCCGAATGTATGTTTTTCTTCTAAGGACTGTGTTTCGCCAAATCATGCTAGGAGTGTGGACCCTATTATGGAGGCTTGGGCCAATTACACTTTGCATTTCAGGTGATCTATCCACTTTTTAGGTAAGTGCTTTAAGTTTTAGTTATGGTTATGATGGGTTATTGATTCTTATGAATCGGTTAATTGTTTCGTGTGAAGGATAAAGCAGCAGGAGGTAAACACTGGTTTTGGAACAAACGGGGTTTTGCGAATGTTCGATTGGTAAGTAGCGATAAATCGGTTAAAGTATTTTCAATACTATGGTTTTGGATTAACCATGAATATGGATTGATTGTGGGGTTGTTGTGAATCACAGGTGTTGATCCCAGAAGCGTTGTGGCTACAGTTTCATAACAGGTGTGTGAGCATCACTGCTATTAGGTGTGAAACCGGTAATAGCCAAAAAGCCAAAAAGTGAACAGCCGACACCACTCGGGCGTGTGACTGCCTATATGGCAAGCCGTGTCATAAAACATGGCCGTGTCGTCGATGAGATGGCCATAAGCCATTTTGGGCCGAACTGGGACATGTAGGCCCAATGGCCTGTTGGCCCCATACGGGAAAATTGCACAAAAGTGTGGTAGTTAGTGGGCCAGGCTGTGCATACCACACGGCTAAGGCCATGTTTAGGCTATGTGGGCCACACGGGCGTGTGGGCCTATATGGGCCCACGATATGGGTTGTAGGCCCATTATCATTGATTTACTATTAAGGTTGCACGGGTCGCCTGAGATGACTGTGGACCTACTGTTGGGTTGATAAGTATACCTGGGCTCTTATTTTTGTAAGATAATTGTTTTACCCCTATGTGATGTATGATTGTTTAAGCATGCCATTTTTACTATTTGTACATTTATATTATGTTGCATTGCATGGGGTGGGATAAATGACTTTGGAGGAAGTGTACTGAAAGGCTATAAGCCTATTACTTGCAGCTCTGCCACAAATACTGTTTTAGTGCCGCAACCAGTACGACTTGGTATGTAGGATTGGGTGGGTCGATTTTATCCCCACATGGTGTATAGGGCTGGTACGGAGATGGTGTGTAGCAGATGGATTGGGTAGGATTCTTTATTTGCATACTGTACTAAAATGGGCTAAGGCCCGATGGCATCGATCTTGAAATGGGCTCAGGCCAGTTGTTTCTCACATCTTGAAAGAGGGCTAAGGCCCTAACTAAAACTATAAGGGCTTAGGCCCAAATTGTGTTTACTCTGACTATATGCTTTTATGGGATTTCACACACTGAGTTTTTGTAAACTCACCCATCTGTTAACTGTGTAGGAAATCCCCAGGCTTAGATGGATCAAGGCGACAAAGGACTCAGAATGGCCACTTGACAAAGTTTCTTTTGCTATTAAAATAAAGAGTTTTTTTTGGCTTTCATTTGTAATAAGGCTTCTTTACTTTTATTTTTATTTTAATTTGGGGATTTAGTTACTTAAATTTTAAACTGGTAGTAGTAGCTCTCAAGTTTTCAGGAAAGTATAAACAAATGATTTTTTTTTAAAACACCATACTTACGCAACAAAATTTGAAAGCTTCTGCAACAAACACTATTTTAAAAATTAATAACTAACTAATATAATTAATGTTTTGCTAAGAAAACTTGAGTTTTAACAATAAACCAGACATCCAAAACTTTTGTTAAGAACCTAAAGCAGTTTTATGTATAACAAATTGCACGCAAATTATGTTTGGATAAACACTCTAATGTGACATCATAGATTCGACCATAATGTCTAGGTCGGGTTTGGGGTGTTACATTTAGTGGTATCAGAGTTAGGTTGCAAAACTCGACTGTAGATTTGGGTTTTTTTAAAAAAACATAGAAATTTCAACAACACTGTTTTAGAATGGTTTAAAGAGATTATTTGGAAATGTTTTACTGAAGGAGTGGTACACTGAGTCTCTGCGCTGTTCCTGTAAGTTTTCTGATTGTTATTCTGAAAAGATAATATTGAAATGTTATTACTGAGACTACTTTATGTAGTAAAACTGTACTGAAACTCTTTAGTTAGAGTAAACTACGAACCGTAGTAAGAATACAAAATGCGAAAACAAAACTCTGAGATAATATTGTTCATAAGATATCGATAATAAACACTAAAACAATAAACTAAGTGGCATAAAACTTTTAATACAGATAAAAGCACGATTAGATAAAGAGCACTTGAGGTACTCGTGGTAGAGGCCGCGGCAGAGGCGGTGGAGGTGCTTGGGCTGGGTCTTCGTCTTCTGGACACCAGCTTAATAAGGAAGTTTAAGAGGCACCAGCTTCACCTATGGTTGAGATAGGGTCTCAAAATCGAGTAGCTGGTGACGACGCACTGTCCCAAGCAATGTTGAGGATTCTGGAAAGGGTCGCTGGGCCTAATATTGGTACTGTGGGCCGCGGGTTGGTCGTGGAACGACTCAGGTCTAATGGGCAGAGATATTTAGGGGTATTGCTACAGTGGCCCCTAATGTGGCTGAATATTGGATTGAGTCCACAGAAAAGATCATGGATGACCTTGACTGCACCCCTGATCAGTAGTTAAAAGGTGCAGTATCTCTTCTAAGAGACGAGGCTTACCAATGGTGGCTTACTGTCAAAGAGGGCACTTAAGCTGATCGATTGGCCTGAAATTTTTTCAAGACTACTTTAAAAGGCTAAATATGTGGCTGCCAGATATGTGGATGCCCGTAGGAGGGAATTTCTGAATTTTATGCAGGGAGATAAGACAGTGGCTGAGTATGAGGCCGAGCTTTCACGATTGAGCCACTATGCACCTGGGATGGTGGAAACAGAATACGAACGGTGTGTTCAGTTTGAGGATGGCCTCAGAGATGGTTTAAGGGTTCTGATAGCTCCTCAGAGTAAGCGAGAGTTCGCAGCACTGGTTGACAAGGCAAAAATCACTGAGGATGAGACGCATATTAAGTGCCAGAACAGAGAGAAAGACAGAGGTAAGAGGGATGCTGAGCCCTCAAATTCTTTTTGGAGGTTTAAGAAAAAGCCCAGAGTTGATGGGCAAACCAGAGTTAGGACCCCTGCTGCTACTGGACTACAGTTTTGTACTGACTATGGGAAGCGCCATCAGGGTGAATGTTGGAAAAAGATGGGTGCATGTTTGAGATGCGGATCATTGGAGCACCGTGTCAAAGATTGTCCATGGAGGATCGAGCAAATGCAAGCTACTAGTTTTGGTAATGTTAAGTAGGGTGGTCAGCAACCACTGAGAGGTCGTGGTCAAGCCACGGATGGAAATGGTATGGGCCATGGTCGTGGAGCACCAAGCAGAAGTACTGATCATACTGAGGCAAGGCAGCCGGCACTAGTTTACATTGCACGTCACCGAGAAGATGGGGATGCTCAGGATGTCATTACGGGTACGTTCTTTATCCATAACGTACCTTACACTGCATTAATTTAAGTTGGTCTACACATTCATACATAGCATGCTCTATTTTTGAGATATTGGGTTTTGTGGCTGAAAACACTATGAGTGAGATTACTGATCTAAGTTCGCTGGGGCATTCCGTTCAGATAAACAAGATGTTTGGAGATATTCCCTTGGAGATACAAGGGTTTATCTTTTTGGCTGATCTTATGGAGCTGCCTTTCGGAGAATTCGACCTAATATTGGGGATGGATTGGTTAGTTAAGCATTGGTAAGCTTGGATTGTGCCACTAAATGAATTGTACTAAGAACTGGGGCAGATGACGAGGTAGTGGTAATTGGGGACCAACGAAACTACTTGAGTAATGTAATTTTCGCGCTAAGGGTCGAGAACTTGGTTCGCAAGGGTTGTAAGGCGTTCTTGGCCTATGCCAGTGTTTTAGATATTAGGGACTCTTCAATAAAGGATATCAGGACTGTTAAGGATTTTTCGGATGTCTTTCTTGAAGAGCTACTAGGGTTACCTTCAGAACGTGAAGTGGAGTTCGGGATTGAGCTCCTTCCTGGTACAGTTTCGGTGTCTATCGCCCCTTACAGAATGGCACTGAAGGAGCATGTGGAGCTTAAGGCCTAGATTCAAGAGCTAATGGACTGTGGGTTTATTCGACCAAGTGTGTCTCCATGGGGAGCACCAGTCTTATTTGTGAAAAAGAAAGATGGATCCATGCGTATGTGCATCGACTACAGACAACTGAATAAGCTAACCATTAAGAACAAATACCCTCTGCCAAGGATTGATGATTTGTTCGACCAACTGCAAGGAGTGCCGGTTTTCTCCAAAATAGATCACCGGTTGGGGTATTACTAACTGAGGGTTAAAGAGGCCGATGTGCACAAGATGGCGTTTAGGACTCGTTGTGGTCATTACGATTTTCTGGTAATGCCTTTTGGGCTAACAAATGCACCGACAGCTTTTATGGATCTGATGAATAGAGTATTTCAACCCTATCTGGACCGGTTTGTTGTACTATTTATTGACGACATACTAGTGTAATCGAGGACTAAAGATGAACATGATGAACATCTACGAGTAGTTCTGCAAATTTTGAGGGAGAAGCAACTGTACGCCAAGTTCAGCAAGTGTGAATTCTAGTTACGTGAGGTAACGTTTCTGGGTCATGTGGTATCTACTGAGGGGATTAGGTGTAACACCCCTAACCCGTGTTAGATACCAGGACAGGATACGAGGCAGTATCGGACTTAAACGCAATCAATCAAGCGAATCTGGCCATTAATTTCACTCATATTTCGAAACATTCAATCACATGTACATAGTCTCTTATTTGGGTCTATGAAACTCAAATCATACTTAGAAAGGGTTCGGGACTAAACCAAGAACCTCTGAAAGTTTTACATCACTTAGAAAATTTTTCATGTTTTGGAGAGCCACACGCCCGTGTCGGTAGGCCGTGTGGCTCTGGACACGCCCGTGTCCTTAGCCCGTGTAACTCTATGTTTATGACGTCAGCAAACAAATAAGGGTCACACGGCCAAGTCACATGCCCGTGTGGCCAGCACATAGGCTATTTTCCAAGCCTTTTTGTCACCCTTTACATACACACACACAAACATGGATCCAAAAGCATTCAACATCCTCAATTATGATGCAGATATTTCATTTACTTTTCAACATACATGTGTTACAATTCTCTCATTAAATCAAGTATAGGCACACCATATCTTATTCATTTGCCTTTATCAAATACATTATCACTTATACCTTTATACTATAGTTATCTTCATGTCTATTTAATTCCAACTTATCATCAAGCATAACCTTCTAGCCAAGTCATAACTTTATATAGTGTCCATATTCCACATGCATAAAACAATATGCTTGACTAAGACATTCTACACTAATTCCATATTCAATTTAACATTATTACTATTTCTCACTTTATTCCATTGTACCATGGTTACCAAACTATCCATCAAACGTCCATGTTCAAGGTATTATCATTTTATTTCTACATTACACATTTAATTCATGGTCATGACCACCTCAATTGGTCATAAAACATGCATTCAACACACATGACATATTACCAACCATGCATGGCAAACAGGGATATTCACATCACAATTATTAGACACAATATGAATAGCTAGATTTACAAGTCATAATCAATAGCTAAATATAGGCCAATACATTTGGCCAAATTATAATAACACATGTTATAAAACTAGGTCCCTATACATGCCACTCACTTGATATTTCTAACTTATGTATAAATACTTCAAAGGTATTGGCTTGATAGTGTGATGCTGTCTCTGACGATCTCCAACCTTGAGCCGACTTGAGAACACTAATGAATGGAAATGAGGGAGTAAGCTTTACGATTAGTAAGCTTACATGAAAAACAATAAGCAATGTATTAACATTCTATTTTCAAATTCTTTCTATTTATTCAAAGTCCAGTCAAGCTATTTTTTCAAGTCGCAGTGATTAAATTATTTATATCTGGAGCTACAGCTCCAACTTAAGGTCTGTTAATTTTCCCTGAGACTAGACTCACATATCTTCCTACCATAAAATTGTCAGAATTTCTGGTCTAACCAATAAGTACAATTTATTATTCAAAGTCTCCCCTATTTCTTTATTCGACAGTTTCGACCCCTCTACATTAAAATAATTATCTCTTCGTACAATATTTAGATAATGTTCTTGCTTGTTTCTTTCAAAAATATACTCATTAAGGATTTTAAGCATATAAATTATAACCCATAATTATTTTTTTATAATTTTTAATGATTTTCCCAAATCAGAACAAGGGATTCCGAAATCATTCTGACTCTATCTCACAAAAATTCAAATATCTCATAATATGAAATTTTTTTGCTTACAACGTTTCCCTTTATATGAAAATAAACTTAATAAGATTTTATTTCATATCTTATTCAAATTATAATTCGATTTCCACCAATTTTGGTGATTTTTCAAAGTCACACAACTGCTGCTGTCCAAAATTGTTTTATTACTAAATTTCACTCTTTCATGTTTTCTTTGTAGTAACTTTCATTATAACACTTACTCCATATCAATCTTACCAAAGCTCGATCACATATTGAGCACATTGCTCATAAGTTTACACACACGAACCTTCACTTATTCATTACATAGTCATGTTCATATGTATTTTCACTTAGTAAATTTCCTGTTGAACTCATTGGAATAATAATAGATACTCGATGGCCTATACATATTACCACCCTTGTAATTGAAGCTCTCTGGTATGCATAGTAGCCTACACTTAGTACTACACATGCGACCTAATAATCTGGTACACGTAGTAGCCTACACTTAGTACTACACACGTGACCTAACCATCTGATACACGTAGTAGCCTACACTTAGTACTACACGCGTGATCAAAGCTATCGGGTACGCATAATAGCCTGTACTTAGTACTACACATGCGACCTAACAATCTGGTACACGTAGTAGCCTACACTTAGTACTACACACGTGACCTAAAACCGTCTTAAACTCATAGTAGCTTGTACATAGTACTATACATGTGTTCTCACAATGGATCATTTGTATCTTTTCTATTCCGAAGGTCCAACCGGGAAATTCTTCACTTTTCAACATTTTACTAATTCATTTTTATTCAATTTCGATTCGTAATTTACATCAAATGATCATTCTATAGGCAGCTACATCTCATATAATAACAAAAGATAATAACATAAAAAAAGAATCGATATATTATTTACATACAAACTTACTCGTTTCAAAGAAATATCATGTTTCATCAAATTTCCATTATATTCAATCATCCAATCACATGTTATCGACATTTGAGCTATCGATTACTTCATGGGTACATTACGTTCCCATACATAATATCATTAACATACAAATCATTTCAACCAAAGCAAAATAGATTTCAAGTGTAATAACAATAACATGAATATCATGCATATTTAATCACATAAACTTACTTGTCGAAATCTTGTCGGGTACAACCGTGTAGCAATTCACATAACTGTAATAGTAATTTAACATTCATCACATTTTCCACATCATATTCATCATCCATAAATTATTCTAATATATTAAATCATACATATTATGCCATAATAATAGATAATTACAATTCAAGCATGATATTGCATTATTATTACCATACGAACTTACCTCGGGACCAAAATAGCAAAAAGGAACCTAACCGTCGATTTTCCATTTTTCACCCGATCTAGGTCCAATCCTCATTTTCCTTGATCTATAATATCACATTTAGTAGTCTTATTAGTCACATTATTTAATGTGATCCAAAAACCATATTTTGGCAAAATTACATTTTTGCCTTAAAACTTTGTCAAAATTACACTTTTTCCCTAAGTCTCGATAAGTGATTTTTATTCAATTTCCTCACTCTATAGGCCTAGCTGAACCATTTTCATAACTATAGAAAACTACAATTCTCATCAAAACACCCTTTTATATCACTTTTACAACTTTTACAAAATGGTCCTTTTGGACGTTTTCATTGAAAATCACTTAGTAAAAGTCGTTTATTTAACACCCAACACTCATTTTCTTTGTTTTATATGATATATGCATGCATGTCACACATGAACCCTAGCTCAAATTAATGGAAGAGATAGATAGATCTTGTTAAGGAGATTGCAAAAACGTAAAAATCATTAAAAACGGGGCTAGAACGGACTTACAATCAAGCTTGGAAGCTTGAAAAACCCTATCCATGGTTTCTCCATGCAAGTTTTGGCCAAGAGGTTGAAGATGGATAAAACTTGGCTTTTAATTTTGTTTTTAATTCATTTTAATAACTAAATGACCAAAATTCCCTTAATGAAAAACTTTGGAAGCATGCCTAACCATGTCCATTTTTGTCTACCAACTTAACCAATGGTCTAATTACCATATAAGGACCTCCAATGTAAAATTTCATAACAATTGGACACCTCTAGCATATGGATTTCAACTTTTTCACTTTTTACGATTTAGTCCTTTTGACTAAATTGAGTGCCCAAACGTCAAAATTTTTGAACGAAATTTTCATGAAATCATTCCGTGAAATTTTAGACCATAAAAATATAATAAAAATAAAATTTTCCTCATCGAATATGTGGTCCTGAAACCACTATTCTGACTAGGCCCAAATTCGGGATGTTCCATTTCTCCCCCTTTGGGGATTTTCGTCCCTGAAAATCTTACCAGAAAAATGGTTTTGGTTTTTCACTTATTTTTCTCAATCCTATAATCGATGTCAAAGAACTTTCACTCAAGCAGAGCTTTTACTACCTATCTCTTAATTCCACATACAAGAATCATGAGTGGTTTTCGCTTTACAAAACTTTCACTGAAACTTAATCTCTATTAGAAAGTTCATGTACTTAAAAGTCCGATCCATACTATCATGTTACATATACATTCTGTAACAGCCCGATTTAGACCCTAATCAGAACGGTGGTTTCGGGACCACGAACCCGAGTCAGAAAAATATTTAAAAATGATTTTTTGTTTATTTTGTGTGAATTTATATCTGTAAAATTTTCGTGATTTAATTTGGTCATTTAGACACCCGATTAAATAAAATGACTTAATCGCATAAAATAAAAATTAGGTGGTTATTTCTAAAAAGGGCCTAATTTCTATAGGCTTTATTAGTGGAAGCCTTTATGTTGCAATTAGCCCATTAAAAGAAAAAGTGGACGGTAATAAACAAAGACATGTGTTATATGATTTTTATATTATTTCATCAAAGTTAATTTAATAAACTAATATAATATAACATATATCATACAATAAAAAGCCATGTTCATTCTACTTTTTTTAACCGAATCTAAAACAAGAAAAAGAAAGAAAACCAAGGTAGGTTTCGGCATATATTCATGCTCAATCAAGGTTCGTTTTTGTTCATTTTTTGATAATTTCTACGTTTTTAAGATCGTTGCGTAGTAATCTTCAAGACCCATGCTTTAATTTTTGATTTTTATGAATATTTTGAGTTGTGCCATTGTTGATAGCTTGTGATTTTTATTGTTTGATGATGAAATATGAAAGATATGTTTTAGATTAACATATTTTGTATTGGAGTTTTTGATGATTTTGAGTAATTAGGACTAAATTACAAAAATAATAATTTTAGGGATTAAAATGTAAAATAAATGAATTATATGGGCTTGTATGAGCACTAGGAACATTCAGCCTAACATGAGTATTTTGAGATTTTGCATATTTTGTATTTTGTGCAATAGAGACTAAATTGTAAAAATTGTAAAAATTGTAAATGTCAGGGGTAAAATGGTAATTTGACCATTTATGTGTTTTTGGACTCAATTGAATGAAAATATGTTTGAATCAGCTTAATTTGAATATGTTAGATCAAGAACCAAAGAAATCAGATTTGGATCGGGGAAAAACGAAAGTTGTCGACTAGTCGTCCTGTTTCATTTTACATCGTCCGAGGTAAGTTTATAGGCAAATAGACATGTTTAATTGTAGATAAATGTTAAATATATATGCTGGTATGAAAAATATGAATTTATATATGCTTTTGTCGAATGTGAATAAGCTTGGTAACCATGTTCAAGCATTCGTCTTGATCGAGTTACGACGTCCGAAAGCCCCGTATGAACCCTAGGAATAGTTAGGATACATATGTCATGACATAGAATTTTGATATGTGATGTGCGAGTAAGACCCTGTCTGGGACAGTGGCATCGATATGTGGTTACATGTAAGACCACCGTCTAGGACATTGGTATTGTACGATATATGTGTAATTATCCGAGTGACCTATCCAATTTCAAATGGTTCAACGGGCATCGATCAGTTGTGATAAAATGTGCAAAAGTGAGCTAAAATGATCAGGTATGAAATGGTTTATTACCTATTTGAAGCAAAGTGAGTAAGTTACTTAATATTTGTTGCAAAATATGCTTGAAGTAAAGTAAGAATATATGTGTGAATGTGAAAAAGGTATTCGACCTTGTAAATAAATAATATGAACATTATTGAAATTATTTGTGAATATATGCAAATGGTGGTATATTCAGCCATTGATAAATATATATATGATTGATATACTTTGACTTACAAGTATATGCATAAAAGTGTATGTATATTTGGTATGATAAAGATGTTTTGGCTTAATCATTGAATGAAAGTTTGTTAATGTACCTTTATATATGAAAGTGTTCATTCGGTCATTTCTATGCTTATGCATAAAAAGTTGTATTTTGATTCATGAGTATAAGTATATGTGTTCACGTAATGATATTTAGCTTTGAAATTGAAGGATATTTTGCATATATATATGTGTGTACTCGGCCATATAATATAAATATGTATGTGATTATTATCCTTTGACCTATGAATTTATGCATATAAGAGTTTATGAACTAGTTATGATAAAGATATTTTGGTTTGAAAATTTAATGATAGTTTGTTAATATATATATATTCAATCGTCCATGAGTAATGTACAGGTGAAAGTACATATAAATTACATGAAATTGGAAGCTTAAGATTCAAAGTAACTATGATAGTATAATTTGGTTTAGTTTAAATGATTCTATTATGTAACTAAGTTGTTTATTTGCTTATGACTTACTAAGCTATGAAAGCTTACTCTGTGTGTGTTCGTGTTCACCTCTGTTTTATAGATTTCGGATTCAAGTTTCGAGCTCGGGAATTGTCAGAGAAGCTTATCACACTATCGACTATCTTCGGTATTTTATAAGCTGAATTTTCGAATCTATGGCATGTATAGGCTAGATTATAGTTTGAAATAAAGAATATTGGTTTTGTATAATTTAAGCCATGCGAAAATGGCCTAACTTCATTGTTTAAATTCGGTTTTGTTTGTCTATGATTTAGGTTCATTTTGGTTATTATGCTATGTGTTACGGATGAATATTATATGTGTTTAGGATATCTATCTTGTGCATTGAAATTTGTTGATGACCTTAGATGTGTGTAAATGAGTAACGTGCTATATGTGATTTAGCATTAAAGGTTGTTTGGCTATGTCCGATCATCATATAAGTTTGTCTTGACATGTTCATTATATGGTATGGGAGATTCATGTTTTGAATACATATCTATTTGTAGATAATGACTTACTCTAGTGAAATATAAATTGTAGTATGAGTTGGTTTGAAAATTATACTATAATGTATTATAAATTCGAATATAAGATAAAGGTTTATGAGATGGTTATGACTAAATTGTGATTCGGCATTTGTTTATATAAATATTTATGCATATGATGAATTAACTTAATATGTATCTTATCTTGAGGTATATATGTTTATGTTGGTGCTGAACATGTGTTCCGGTTATGAGTTAATAGGGGACGTGTAACGTGTTATCACTGCTTATGCATTAGTAAATTAAAATGCATGTTATTTATATGAGATATATTCGGTGTAAGCTTATCAAGTTTAGTAAAAATAGGTATTGACTTATAAAGTGATTGAATAAAGTTGGAAGTGAACAATTGCTAAAGTATTTTTGTTAAACACATTTGTATTCGGCTATATGCATTGAAAAATGACCAAATGAATAGTAATTTACACAATAGTAAATTATGAAAATTATATGAGTTTATATGTGATGTATAAATATCCTACTTGATAATAACTGAATGTCAAGTAGTATGTAAGTTAGTCCTTTAATTATGGTTATAAGTTGACTGAACATGCATTAATATAAAAGTGTCGAATATGATATGATCAAATTGAAATGATTAAGTGTACTTGTTGTTGTTAGTTCTATCTATATGTGACTTGTTAGTTTGCAATTGAAGTATAAAATAGTTTGTATGTTTGTGCATTCTATAAGTTGTATCCAAGTTATACTCGGCTATGTAGTTTTGAAAAACCAAAAAGAGAATTAAAAATTAATTCGACTATTTATATTAATAATTGATTGGTTTAAAAGTTTGCGCAAGTGTATGTCTATGATTGTTTGAATTTGTGTCATGACTGGTATTACCTTGTAACCCCAATTCGGCAACGGATACTGGTTATGGGTGTTACACATTCATACCTGAATCTTTTTCGAATTTGAATAGTGAAACTAGCCAGTTCATCTCGGCCTCATACTCTTTATAATTCCACACAGTCCGATTATTTGCCAATTCAACTCTCAGTTACCTTTCATTTCAAAGCCTCCTCTGTCTTTCCCAAGCAATCATGATATGAAACCTGGATCTCAATCCGATTAGTGGAGACTAGGATCTCAAGGTGTCCAACATTCATAAAGACACGAAATTCCTCGAACCTGATCAGCAAAAATTCAGTACATACCAGCATGATTTACATATCTCGTCAAATATTTAGCAATAAGCTACATGACATTTTTCTCTTTCAAATACAGGGATGATCCTGATAGGGCCTTGAGGATAATTCTTTCTCATTTTCCATCCTAATGTCAATACTAGTAGAGATAACTCTGGTAGAACCTGATGCTCAGCTTTAACCCCATTAACATTTCAAAATATTTTTACACAAGAATCATACAATAACCATATTTTCATCTTTTAATACCATATGAAACCCAGATCTCAATCCGATTAGTGGAGACTAGGATCTCAAGATGTCCAACATTCATAAAGACACGAAATTCCTCGAACCTGATGAGCAAAAATTCAGTACATACCAGCATGATTTACATATCTCGTAAAATATTTAACAATAAGCTACATTACATTTTTCTCTTTCAAAGATAGGGATGATCCTGATAGGGCCTTGAGGATAATCCTTTCTCATTTTCCATCCTAATGTCAATACTGGCAGAGATAACTCTAGTAGAACTTGATGCTCGGCTTTAACCCCATTAACATTTCAAAATATTTTTACACAAGGATCATACAATAACCATCTTATCATCTTTTAATACCCAAGTCATTTACACTATAGCAAACTCAGGTCTTTTTATGCCATCAGGTATTTTAAGCTATCACTTGTCTTGTTGTCTTAAAGCACATCACCATTCAAACAATAATACATCACTGAAAATCAGGAAGTCTTTGCCCAACCTAGACTAGACCAGTTCAAAGGCTTCAGTTAACAATGTTCTCATCTGTCCAAGCTTTGCCAATCATGAATTAAGCCATTAATTTCACAAGACAAAAATTTTACCACTTAAGCCTTTTCCAATGTTAAATACTTATACGGAAATTTAGAGACATCCAAATACTAAGATCACCAGATCACCATGATCAAATCAAAAGCATAATCATACTTGATATATATATATATATATATATATATATAAGCTAAAAGTCATACTTTAACTATAAGCCATGTTCGACAAGTTGCGAGATAAAGATGACCAAGAATTCAAGCTAAGGAAATCCATAACGGAGAAATCCAAAATATAGAAATCCATCATAAAGAAATCCAAAACAAGAAAATCCAATCAACTTGTAACACCCCTCGCCCGTATCCCTCACCGGAATAGGGTTCGAGGTGTTACCCGACTTAAACTCAGTCAATCACACAAAAACCGTGCTTAAAAATTTCAATCAATTTAAAACTTTTCTTTTCACATGCAATCTATCCCATATATGAGCTTACGAGGTCCAAAACATTAAAACCCTATACATGCCATAGACTCGAAATACTAGGATTTACTTACACCGATAACGTGAGCTCGACAGTGTGATAATATCTCCAGCGAACTCCAACCCGAGCAAGTAACTGAAGTCAACAATCTATAAAACAGAGAAATGTAACAACGGAGTAAGCTTTCATAAGCTTAGTAAGTCTTAAGCAATGCAAACAAATAAACACAATTATACTTCGATTATTTAATTTCTTAAGAGGCCAAATTCTAGGGATATTGCCATCTGGCCGAATATACAGAAGCACATAATGCATGTTTCGCATTCTTATCACACTTAATCTGAATTCATATAACATATTTAAATCAAATACCCTCACATACTTTCACACCCTGACCAGTTGTATCATGATCATAGGTATAGTTTTAACATTTATTCACGTACGTATCACGTTACTCACTTATGATTCACTTCAAATCAAACTCACATCTGAGTACATACTACGTACCTGGCCCACTTTACGTATTAAATATATTCATTTCACAATCTAGCACGAGGTACCTTAGTCATAGGCTTTTCTCAAATCACCGGCATTTCACCTACTAGGCTCGAGGCCCGATATCATTTCACCGGCTTTATAGCCTGCTATGCTCGAAAGCCCGAATAGTATCTTACCGACATTATAGTCTGCTAAGCTCAAAGTCCTGAATAATCAAATCAACAAGTTCCATATAACATATTCATATCAATTGAGTACTAACATCATTCGAACGTATATAATTATACATCTCAAACACTTTTCTTTCATCTCATTTTCACACTTAACATTTGATAGCTTATGAATAACATTTCACTCACATTCATTTCAAACTTATCATTTGATTATAAAAGCACATTGCATATTTACCAACATGTTATACTTGCCATTAGGCCATATAAGCATGATACAATACACTATCATTTCATCTTTAACATTCGGCTAAACCCTTATCTTACAAGGAACACCGAATTCACATAACATATCATTTCACCGGCATTACACCTGCTAGGCACGAAGGCCCGAATACACATCACCGGCACGAAGCCTGCTAGGCACGAAGGCCCGAATATAATACCAGCACTAGGCCTGCGGGATTTATCCCTGATATAATACCAGTACGAAGCCTGCGGGATTTAACTCGGATATTTTACCAGCATGAAGCCTGCGGGTCTTTAAGCCCGGATACACATCAAATATCATGCATATTTAATCATATATTAACACATCTCATTCAACATATCACATTTCCATTTCACCATTCAAACTTAACCCATAGTGACCATTCGACTATAAGTCATATGCATAAATTATTTATCGCGCAACTTAGTTCAAGTAGAACCAAAAGGTCACGATTCATCTAATATATACATATTGCTCACTGATTCGCACACAACCTTTCAAATTAGCAATTATAAGATGGTTCCGCACATAGCTCATCCTTATCGATAATTTACGATGGTTTTACCCTTACTCACATATATGTCATAGGCATTTTTACCTATGCTTCTCAATTCACATTCATGATTCAATTCCAATCGATTTAACATGCCTAAGTACATATTGCATACCTGAATAATTTACTTTACGGAACGAATCCACATATCGTATTTGCCCATAGTCTTATAGCACCATACTTTTAATGGTTTACCTCATCGAAGTTCACATTTAATCACTTTAGTGCCAAGCCATATTCGGCTACCACAAAAGACTAATAATAATAATTTTATACACATCATGGTTTTCTTTAAGTATTTAATAATCACAAATCGTGATATCTCCACCAGCACATATACGACATAGTTTATTCATTGTAACACTCATTTAGTGCATCAAATTTCCAAATCCAATTCAACTTAAGCATAATAGCCATAATCGGCTTATAGCCTTAAATCATTACATATTCGGCACATTAACTAAATAAAATTTACATTCCCTTTACCTTATTAATTTAACTCTTGGGCATATAAGAAGGAATCAAGCTTAAACACTTAAGAACTTACCTCGAATGTTGCCAAACGATTACAACGGCTATTCGATTACTTTCTCTTTTCTCTTATCCGAATTTGCCCCTCTATGCTCTCGAGCTTAAAATTTAAAGATTTTAAACTAGTCATTATTCGACTATTCAAGCATCACTTTCAAAATATAATATATATATATATATATATATTCAACTTTCACACCTACTGATCATAGTAAGCTTATAAGAAATCAATAAGCAACTCATTAACAAATTTTTGTCAATGTTTACCACATAATCATAATTTCACTGCAAGCTATCTTCTTGAGCAACAGTCACTAAATAATTTATAACTGGAGCTACGAAACTCCAAATCAAGTGCTGTTAATTTTCTCTAAAAATATACCCATATATCTTTTATCCATAAAATTTTCAGGATTTTTAGTTTGGCCAATCAATACCAAATGTTTCTTAAATTTTCCCTTATTTCACTGCTTGATTAATCTGACCACTCTTCACTACGAATCAAATTTCTCATTGTACAGAATTCAAAATATGTTATCGTTTATTTCATTTGAAACTAGACTCATTAAGGAGTCTAAGAATATAAACTTCATCTTATAAAAATTTTTGTACAATTTATAATGATTTTATAAATACAGAATAGAGGATCTAGAAGTCATTCTGACCCTATCCCACATCACTTCAAATATCTCATCATCGGAAATTCTTTTGCTTACACGGTTCTTTTATAAGAAACTAGACTCATTAATATTTAATTACATAATTTATTCAGCTTCTAACTCATCTCCCACAATTTATGGTGATTTTCCAAAGTCACCTTACTGCTGCTGTCCCAAGCAGATTTATTACCAATTCACTCTTTCACACATACCTTGCATGCATGTTATTTAAACATGCATATCACAAATCAATCATCACATACCTATAAATTCACTTAAGCATAATCTTCCTTTCATCATTTTAAAGCACAACATTACTCAATATTATCCAAGTTCACATTCGGCCATAATACACACAACATGTTAGCCGATTCCCCCCCCCAGCATCTAAGGCACATGCATGCTCATTTGCTTGGCTCAACTTCATCTATTCTCCATTTTTTATCAAAATAACATGAAACAACAACCATTTCTCTCATTTCCATTCATGACCGAATGCTCACAACACAACCAAAAATCAAAAATATGCTTCATGGGTTAAGGTAGAAACAAGAAAAACCCATGAACATCAAAATAGAAGCAAAGCACCATGAACTCACCTTAGATTTTCTTCCCCAAGTGACTGAACATTCAAGAGCTCTTTTCCTCTCCTTTCTCTTCTATTTTCGGCTACCATGAACAAGGATGGACAAACTTTTCCCTTCTATCATTTTGTTATTTTTAGTCTTTATTTTATGACATAAAATGACACATATCAATTAGTACCATAACTTCATGTCTTAAATTATTATTATCTAATGCACATGTTGCTTCCCACCAACATCATGGTGGCCACTACACATAAAATGGGAGTTTTACATGCAAATCCTCCCATTTTACACTACAAATTATTTGCCCACTACAATTTGGCCTGTAGCATTTTCAGAAATTTTCACATAGGTCCTATTTCATAATTTTACTCTCAAATGACAAAATAAAAGCATGAAATTTTCACACATGCACTTTCACATATAATAAACACAGAGTATAACATTTAATTATTTCTGTGACTTAGTTTTGTAATCCCAAAACCACTTTCTGACTAGGGCCAAATTAGGGCTGTCACACAACTGACAATGCCTTTTTCTATCATTAAGATCAGGGAACATTTCCATATTACAAAAATTCATCAGAGAATATACAACCAGTGCAACAAATTTCCAAAAATAAATGGACTCCTAGAGTGCCTTCTGAGAGACAGCCAACATCTACTCACTGTAATTACCATACTAAACATCTCACATTCGAACATTATTCCTTTAACTATTTTCTGCATTAGAATTTCCATATTATTCTTTTCACTAAAGCAGATCAGCTCATGAGGGAATTTCAATCAATACATTTCTCGACGTCATACCAGGATAGGTCGTTTCACCAAAATTAACCTTTTTCACTAACTGCGATGTTATGAAAATTAAATAATCTTTCAGTCAATCTGATATCTTTCTAGCTTATGTCTGTACTTATCAACCCATTCTCAATCTCTAATCAAGCTTGTAACCATTCTATCACTGAACTCTTTGGTTTCTCACCCGAGAATTCATGACTTGACTTTCATATACATATACATGTAACACAATTTTTATCATCATAGCAACATCATCACAATCGTGTCATTCATTTCGGGTAAAATAACTGTTATATTGATTTTACGCCCACTTTCCACTTATCTTATTTTAACAAGTATACTTATGCATGTATTCCATGTTTTCTGGAAATCATACAAGTCATGCACATGATATCATACAAGGGCCAACAACATGGTTAAGTTTATCACAATCTATACTTTTACCTCGTACACCATCATTTAGACATATCATTACAATCATATAAATTAGTCCAAGCAATTTAACAAATTTACTCAAGCTATAGGAGCTTGCCAATCATAATCATCCAAACAAAATACATGAATATTCATCCCATTAATATTTTTGATAAGTTATCTAAACACATGCATTTACTTGAGCAATTCAGTCACATACATCATGGAATTATCAACCAATCATACGTAAGCTCATTATGCCATATAATCATTTATCTCATTTCAATAATTCATTGCAATCTATCAAATTTTAATATTCAAAAGGGACAATGACATTTTATCCGTAACAGGATATTATGAATCTCATTCGTACCTTTCCAAGTTTCAGCTCATCATAACTGTACTTTACTCAAATACCTCATTACCACAATCAATATGGTCGAATATAGCTCGATTGGAGGGTACCTTTGTCTAAACAAAACGGCTCTCATATGCATCGGGAGACATCACACTATCATAGATCGGTGGCATGTATAGCTAGACTCTCATACATATACTAGGTAAGTCCAAGAACTGACTAAATCATAGCTCTGATACCACTAAATGTAGCACCCCTTACCCCTGTCTGATGCCGGGATAGGATACGAGGCATTATCGGACTTAAACACAATCAATCATGCGAATCTGGCCATAAAATTTCATTCATATTTCAAAACATTCAATCACATGTAGATAGTCCCTTATTTGGGTCTATAAAACTCAAATCCTACTTAGAAGGGGTTCGAGACTAAACTGAGAACCTCCAAAAGTTTTACATCACTTAGAAAATTTTTCATGTTTTGGAGAGCCACACGGCCGTGTGGGTAGATCGTGTGGCTCTAGACACGCCCGTGTCCTCAGCCCGTGTAACACTCTGTTTATGACGTTACAAACAAATAAGGGTCACACGGCCAAGTCACACACCCGTGTGCTAGACCATGTCTTCCACATGGCTGAGACACACGACCGTGTCTCTGCCCGTGTGTTCAGCACATAGGCTATTTTCGAAGCCTTTTGTCACCCTTTACATGCACACACACAAACATGGATGCAGAAGCATTCAGCATCCTTAATTATGATGCAGACATTTCATTTACTTATCAACATACATGTGTTACACATTCTCACATTAAATCAAGTCTAGGCACACCATATCTTATTCATTTGGCTTTATCAAATACCTTACCACTTATACCTTTATACCATAGGCATCTTCATGTCTATTTAATTCCAACTTATCATCAAGCATAACCTACTAGCCAAGTCATAACTTTATATAGTGTCCACATTTCACATGCATAAAACAATATGCTTGACTAAGACATTCTACACCAATTCCATATTCAATTTAACATTATTACTATTTCTCACTTTGTACCATTGTACCATGGTGACCAAACTATCCATCAAACGTCCATGTTCAAGGCATTATCATTTTATTTCTACATTACATATTTAAGTCATGGTCATGACCACCTCGATTGGTCATAAAACATGCATTCAACATACATGACATATTACCAACCATGCATGGCAAATAGACATATTCACACCACAATTATTAGACACAACATGAATAGCTAGATTTACAAGTCGAAATCAATAGCTTAATATAGGCCAATACATTTGGCCAAATTATAATAACACATGTTATAAAACTAGGTCCCTATACATGCCACTCACTTGATATTTCTAACTTATGTATAAATACTCCAAAGGTATTGGCTTGATAATGTGATGCTGCCTCTGACGATCTGATAAACGCCAAATTATACATATCTATACCCCAAATACTTAGCAAATTTATGGATGTTTCTTACTAGATTTGTGGATTTTGGTGCTCTTAATCTGGTTATTTCATGTTTTGTACTCAGGAGAGCACAAAGAGTCGAAAGGAGCCAAAAATGAGCTAAAAAGGGACAAAAACGGACCAAATTGAGAAGATGACACGACCTAAACCTTGCCACACGGGTATCTCAGACGCCCGTGGCCTTTGGGGTTGTCGACCAAGGTTTTCACGATTCACACGGCCTGGCCATTGAACCCACACGGCCGCGTGTAATTTAATGGATCGAACACAGCCTGGTAATCACGTCACACAATCGTGGCACACGGGCGTGTCCCTTTTTCAAAGAGTTGTATTTTACACGGAAAAGGGTACTTAGGGAGGAAGAAAGCCATTCCAAAGCCTATAAATACGCACTAGATAAGGAGAAAAGGAGAGACGGAGAAGAGGGGTAAGGAATTACCCTAAGGAAGCTGATTGATCCATATTAGAAGCCGGATTCATCAAGACTGAAGATCTATCCTCAATTTCCCTTCAGGAGTTTTGGGTTTTCTTTATGTTTTGTATTTTGTATTCTTTATTCTTTTGAGATGTTTTCTTATCTAGTTATGAACTAAATCCCCTAAATACCTAAGGGGAAAGAAACTTAAGACGAATCTTGTTATTATTTTCTGAATCGTATGATAAATATTTAACTTGTTCTTAATTATGTGTTCTTAATTCTTGTTCTGATATCCCAGGATACTGATTCAAGACACGCTCTTATTCAGAAGAGGAATAGACCCTGTCTAAGAGTACATTTGCCATAATTAAGCGGAGTTGATTGTGTGCCTAGAAATAGGGTGACAAGATTTTGCCGGATTAGGGTGAAACCTAATAAGGGGATCCATAGATCGAGTTAATACAACCCTAGAGTGTTAATTAGAGAAAAGTATTGGTTATCAATCTAGGGATTAGACGTTATTAGTCTTGAATAGGGATAATAACATAACTTAGGGATCTTTACGGAACAAGTTGAATGAATAAATCATCCGATTTAGAGCCAGAATAACAAGTAAAGTCTAGGTGGATTTTTCCTTAGGTATTCTCTCAAGTCAATCGATTTTCCCAAAAGCAATTCCCCACTTCTTTTCTCTGTGCGTCCTTAGTTTAAATAATTAGTTAATTAAAACAAACCCCTTTTATTCTTAGGCTAGATAATAAAAAGATAGTTATTACTAGTACTTTTGGTTCCCTTGAGTACGATATCCCGGTCTTGCCATTACTATACTATTGCTTGATAGGTGCGCTTGCCTTTTCGTCGTGATAATAGTTAGTCTAGGTGGATCTTCATTATAAATATTTATTACTTGTTACGAATCACGCGATTAAGTTTTTGGCACCGTTGCCGGGGAACTGAAATATTAGGAACACTAAATTTTTATTACTTTAGCCATTTATTTTTCTTGCAATTTTATTTTATTATTTATTAATTTACTTTTTCTCTCTCTTGGCAGGTTTGTATAGTTTATAACTAGAAAAAACCCGTCAGGACCATTACTTTTTGATGAAGAAATAGATCGTACAATTCGTAAAAATCAAAGAGAAATAAGGCGTAGTTTACGATACACGGAGAACGAACGAGAAGACGATACTCAAACCCCAACCAAAGTGATGGCCGAAAATCCAGGCAATCAGCTGCCTCCTGCAATTGCAGCTAATCAAAATCCTGCTCCACGTACTATGTATGATTATGCTAAACCTTTTTTAACAGGAACTGAGTCTAGTATAGTTAGACCTACTATTTCTGCGAATAATTTCGAACTAAAACCTAACACAATTCAGATGATACAACAGTTTGTTCAGTTTGATGGTTTGCAGGATGAGGATCCCAACACGCACTAGGTGAATTTTCTTGAATTTTACGATATATTCAAAATCAATGGCATTTCTGATGATGCCATTTGTCTTCGGTTATTTCCCTTTTCACTGAGAAACAAAGTTAAATAGTGGTTGAACTCATTACCACGAGGGTCTATCACTACTTGGGAACAAATGACCGAGAAATTTTTACTAAATATTTTCCGCCGGCTAAAACGGCTAAATTGCGTAATGATATCTCTTCTTTTGTACAAATGGATTTAGAAACACTTTACGATGCATGGGAGAGATACAAGGACTTACTGAGAAGGTGCCCTCACCATGGGTTACCGTTTTGCATGCAAGTTCAAACGTTCTACAATCGTGTGAATCCCTCGACAAGACAAATGATTGACACAGCTCCTAGCGGAACCATCAACAATAAAACACCAGAAGATGCCTATGAATTTATAGAGGAGATGTCACTGAATAACTATCAGTGGCAAGTTATGAGGACAAAGCCAACGAAAATAGTCGGCGTTTATAACATCGATTCAGTCACCATGCTCTCTAATCAGGTAGAACTTCTCAATAAAAAGATTGACGGTTTACTTAGTTCTATGCAGGTACATCCAGTAATGAGGTGTGACTCAAGCGGAGGAGGTGTGCATACAGAATATCAATCCTTCAATCCCACAACCGAAGAGGAACAAGTCAACTATATGGGTAATAATAACTTTAGATCTCAAAATAACCCATACAGTAATACTTATAATGCAAGTTGGAGGAACCACCCAAATTTCTCCTAGGGTGGTCAAGGGAATCAAAAGCCAAAAAATCCTCAAGGTTTTCAATAGCCACCTTATCAACAAGAGAAGAAATCGAACCATCAAGAGATGCTTTCTAAATTCATCTCGGTGTCAGAAACCCATTTCCAAAATACCGAGACAGCACTTAAGAATCAACAAGCATCGATCCAAGGACTCAAAACTCAAATAGGCTAGTTGTCCAAACTAATCTCTGAACAACCACAAGGTAGCCTACCAAGTAATACTAAACCTAATCCGAGGGAACACCTCAATGCAATTAGCACTCAAGATAAGGAAGAATTCATTGCACCTGAACCAGAATTATAGCAAGACAACGCAATGAACAAAGGACGAGAATAGGTAAACAATAATGATCCCAAACAGGTAAGTACAAATCATGAACCTCGTGTGCCATATCCTAAAGCGATGACGAAAGACAGAATAGAAGAACAATTCGGTAAGTTTGTCAAACTCTTAAAGAAATTACATATTAACTTACACTTTATTGAAGTTCTTTCGCAGATGCCCAACTTAGCAAAATTCTTAAAGGAACTTCTGAGCCATAAAAGGAAATTAGATGCTACATCACATGTGAAACTCAATGCAGTCTGCTCAGCTATTCTAAAGACTGAGCTACCTAACAAATTGAAAGATGCAGGGAGCTTTACAATTCTTTGCTTAATTGGTAGTCTATCTGTGAATAATACTTTAGCTGATCTAGGGGCAAGTATAAATGTTATGCCATATAAGATTTTTAAACGAATAGGTCTCGGTAAACCCAAACAGACTAGGATGAGCATACAATTGGCTGACAAAACAGTTAGATTTCCTAAGGGTATTATTGAAAGCGTTCTCGTTAAAATTGATAAATTTATTTACCCAGTAGACTTCGTTGTCTTAGACATGGATGAGGATAACGAGGTACCTTTAATTTTAGGACGATCATTTTTAGAAACTGCCAGAACCATTATTAATGTAGGCACATGAGAGCTAACACTTCGTGCAGGTGACAACACAGTAACACTCCAAGCACGCGACTCAGTCAAAACCTCTAAGACTCAAGATAATGTTATAAAAACTATCGATGATAAAACTAATATTCAATCGTCCTTGCAGGAACTTCCTCAAACAAAGACAACAGAGACAGTGCGCTACTATCATGAAGAGAACAAATACGTCCATGAAGAACGAAGACTACGAATAGAGGAGCTAGACGAATGGCGAGAACAAAACCCGAGAAAATATGATAAACCAAAACTACGCAAAAACAAGCCCGATACCTCTCCTAATCAACTTTAGGTCGGTGATACAGTCTTACTAGATGCCGTTGATCCTCACATTGTCACTACCACACCAAATGAGGAAATCCCTCTTACGGTACTTAGTATTTTTCCATTCGGTGCAGTAGAGGTGAGTCATCCCAAGTTCGGCACTTTTAAGGTAAAGAACACCCGATTAAAACCTTATTTTAAAATTGACAACATGAATGAGGAGTATGAACTCCTCGAACCACCATGATCATTCAACGGAGAGGTAAGTAGAGCTTAGACTATAAATAAGCACTTCTCGGAAGGTAACCCGAGCACTAACAAATTTTGATTTCTTTATTTTTATTTTCTCACACTTCGAATCAATTAACTTAATCTTTGAATTGCAAAGTTTTTAGCACACACAGCCAGGCACACGAGCGTGCCTAAAGCCGTGGCCAAACAGGGGAAGAACCACGACCGTGCGATACGGCCGTGTTGAAGCAGGACATGATTTCCCAAAATACGGGGTGCGATAAATCCCCATAGCTGTGCGACATGGCCGTGGGTGAATTTGATAGGAGACCACGGGCATGGGAATGAAAACCCACGGGCGTGCCAGGGACAAGGCACTGTACACAAGCAAATGCTTAAGTGTGGGGGTATTTGATAAACGCCAAATTATACATATCTATACCCCCAAGTACTTAGCATATTTATGGATGTTTATTACTAGATCTGTGGATTTTGATGCTCTTAATCCGGTTATTTCATGTTTTGAACTCAGCAGAGCACCAAGAGTCGAAAAGAGCCAAAAACGAGCTAAAAAGGGACAAAAATGGACTAAATCGAGAAGATGGCACGGCCTAAGCCTTGCCACGTGTCCTTCGGGGGTGTCAACCAAGGTTTCACGATTCACACGGCCTACCCATTAAGCCCACACGGCCGTGTGTAATTTAATGGATCAATCACGGCCTGGTAATCACGTCACATGGCCGTGGCACACGGGCGTGTCCTTTTTTTAAAGAGTTGTATTTTACACGGAAAAAGGTACTTAGGGAGGAAGAAAGCCATTCCAAAACCTATAAATAAGCACTTGATGAGGAGAAAAGGAGAGACGGAGAAGAGGCGTAAGGAATTACCATAAGGAAGCCGATTGATCCATCTCAGAAGCCGGATTCATCAAGACTGAAGATCTATCCTCAATTTTCCTTCAGGAGTTTTGGGTTTTCTTTATGTTTTGAATTCTTTATTCTTCTGAGATGTTTTCTTATTTATTTATGAACTAAATCCCCTAAATACCTAAGGGGAATGAAACCTAAGACGAATCTTGTTATTATTTTCTGAATCGTATGATAAAAATTTAACTTGTTCTTAATTATGTGTTCTTAATTCTTGTTTTGATATCCCAGGAAACTGATTCAAGACACGCTCTTATTCAGAGGAGGAATATACCCTTTCTAAGAGTACATTTGCCAAAGTGGAGTTGATTACGCGCCTAGAAATAGAGTGACAAGATATTGCCGAATTAGGGTGAAACCTAATAAGGGGATCCATATATCGAGTTAATGCAACCCTAGAGTGTTAATTAATGAAAAGTCTCAGTTATTCAATCTAGGGATTAGACGTTATTAGTCTTGAATAGGGATAATAACATATCTTAGGGATCTCTACGGAACAAGTTGAATGAATAAATCATTCGATTCGGAGTCAGAATAACAAGTAAAGTCTAGGTGGATTTTTCCTTAGGTGTTGCCTCAAGTCAATTGATTTTCCCAAAAGTAATTCCCCAATTCTTTTCTCTATACGTCTTTAGTTTAAATAATTAGTTAATTAAAACAAACCCCTTTTATTCTTAGGCTAGATAATAAAAAGATAGTTATTACTAGTACTTTTGGTTCCCTTAGGTACGATATCCCAGTCTTGCCATTACTATACTATTGTTCGATAGGTGCGCTTGCCTTTTCGTCGTGATAATAGTTAGTCTAGGTTTTATCTTCATTAAAAATATTTATTACTTGTTACGAATCACACGATCACTATCTCCAACCCTGAGCCGACCTGAGAACACTAAGGAATGGAAAGGAGGGAGCTTGCATGAAAAATAATAAGCAATGTATTAACAAGCTATTTTCAAATTCTTTCTATTTATTAAAAGTCCAGTCAAACTATTTTTTCAATTCATAGTGATTAAATTATTTATATCTGGACCTACAAAACTCCAAATTAAGATCTGCTAATTTTTCCTAAAACTACACTCACATATCTTCCTACTATAAAATTTTCATAATTTTTGGTCTAGCCAATCAGTACAGTTTATTATTCAAAGTCTTCCCTGTTTCGCTATTCGACAGTTCTGACCCCTCTATACTAAAATTAATTTTCTCTTCGTACAATTTGTGGATAATGTTCCTCTTTGTTTCTTTAAAAAATAGACTCATTAAGGATTTTAAGCATAATTATTTTATTACAAATTTTAATGATTTTCCCAAATCAGAACAAGGGATTCCAAAATCATTCTGACTCTGTCTCACAAAAATTCAAATATCTTATAATATGAAAATCTTTTACTTACAACGTTTTCTTTATATGAAAATAGACTCAATAAGATTTTATTTCATATCTGATTCAATTTATAATTCGATTTCCACCATTTTTGGTGATTTTTCAAAGTCACACAACAGCTACTATCCAAAAGTGTTTTATTACTAAATTTCACTATTTCATGTTTTCTTTGTAGTAACTTTCATTATAATACTTACTCCATATCAATCTTACCAAAGTTTGATCACATATCGAGCACATTGCTCATATGTTTACACACATGAACCTTCAATTATTCATTACACAGTCATGTTCATATGTATTTTCACTTAGTAAATTTCTCGTTGAACTCATCGGAGTAATAACAGATACTCGGTAGCCTATACATATTATCACCCTTGTAACCGAAGCTCTCTGGTATGCATAGTAGCCTGCACTTAGTACTACACATGTGACCTAACCATTTGATACACGTAATAGCCTGCACTTAGTACTACACACGTGATCGAAGCTATCGGGTACGCATAGTAGCCTGTACTTAGCACTACACATGCAACCCAACAATCTGGTCACATGTGATCGAAGCTATCAGGTACGCATAGTAGCCTGGACTTAGTACTACACATGCGACCTAACAATCTGGTACACGTAGTAGCCTACACTTAGTACTACACACGTGACCTAAAACCGTCTTAAACACATAGTAGCCTGCACATAGTACTACACATGTGTTCTCACAATGGATCATTCATATCTTTTCTATTCCGAAGTTCCAACCGGGAAATTCTTCACTTTTCGACATTTTACCAATTCATTCTTAGTCAATTTTGATTTGTAATTTACATCAAATGATCATTTCATAGGTAGCTACATCTCATATAATAACAAAAGATAATAACATAAAAAAAAGAATCAATATATTATTTACATACAATCTTACTCGTTTCAAAGAAATATCATGTTTCATCAAATTTCCATTATATTCAATCATCCAATCACATGTTATCGACATTTGAGCTATTGATTACTTCATGGGTACATCACGTTCCCATACACAATATCATTAACATATAAATCAATACAACCAGAGCAAAATAGATTTCAAGTGTAACAACAATAACATGAATATCATGCTTATTTAATCACATGAACTTACTTGTCAAAATCTCATCAGGTACAACCATGTAGCAATTCACACAACTCACGTAATAGTAATTTAACATTCATCACATTTTCCACATCATATTCATCATCCATAAATTCTTCTAACATATTAAATCATACATATTATGCCATAATAATAGATAATGACAATTCAAGCATGATAGTGCATTCTTACTACCATACGAACTTATCTCGGGACCAAAATAGCAAAAAGGAACCTAACCGTCGATTTTCCATTTTTCACCCAATCTAGGTCCAATCCTCGTTTTCCTTGATCTATAATATCACATTTAGTCTAATTATTAGTCACATTATTTAATGTGATCCAAAAACCATATTTTGGAAAATTACATTTTTGTCCCTAAACTTTATCAAAATTACACTTTTGCCCCTAGGCTCGTAAAGTGATTTTTATTCAATTTTTTCACTCTATAGGCCTATCCGAACCGTTTTCATAACTATAGAAACTACAATTCTCATCAAAACACAGTTTTATATCACTTTTACAACTTTTACAAAATGGTCCTTTTGGACGTTTTCATCGAAAATCACTTAGTAAAATTCGTTTATTTAACACCCAACACTTATTTTATACCATTATCCATCAAAATGCATGCATGTCACACATGGTTCAATTTTTAAACATGAACCCTAGCTCAAATTAATGGTGGAAATAGATAGATCTTGTTAAGGGGATTGCAAAAACGTAAAAATTATTAAAAATTGAGGTAGAACGGACTTACAATCGAGATTGGAAGCTTGGAAACCCTAGCCATGGTTTCTCCATACAGGTTTCAGCCAAGAGGTTGAAGATGGACGAAAATTGGATTTTAATTTTGTTTTTTATTCATTTTAATAACTAAATGACCAAAATGCCCTTAATGAAAAACTTTGGAAACATGCCTAACCATGTCCATTTTTGTCCATCAACTTAACCAATGGTATAATTACCATATAAGGACCTCCAATGTAAAATTTCATAATAATTGGACACCTCTACATGTAGAGCTCAACTTTTACACTTTTTATGATTTAGTCCTTTTGACTAAATTGAGTGCCCAAACATCAAAATTTTCGAACGAAATGTTCACAAAATCATTTTGTGAAATCGTAGACCATAAAAATAAAATAAGAATAAAATTTTACTCATCAAATTTGTGGTCCCGAAACCACTGTTTCGACTAGGCCCAAAATTCGGATGTTATATTACGGTTGATCCTCGAAAAATTGAGGTTGTTTTAGATTGGAAGTAGCCTAGGACTGTGTCAAAAATTCATACTTTTCTGGGACTGGCTGGGTGGGGTTTTCACTGATTGTTGTGCCCTTAACTAAGTTGCTACGTAAGGGCGTGCCATTTAACTAGACTGATAAGCAATAAGAGAGCTTTGAGAACTCAAGAAAGTTCTGACTAAGGCCCCTGTCTTAATTCAGCCGGTATCTTGGAAAGAATTTACTGTTTACAGTGATGCATCACACATTGGGTTGGGTTGTATGTTGATGGAAGAGGGTAATGTGGTAGCTTATGCGTCTCGCCAACTTAAGACTCATGAGGCGAATTACCCAACACATGACTTGGAGTTGGCCGCAATGGTATTCGTATTGAAAATTTGAAGGCATTACTTATACAGTGAAAAGTGTACCATTTACACGAATCACAAGAGCCTTAAGTATCTCCTCACTTAGAAGAAATTAAATCTTAGGTAGCGTAGATGGATTGAGCTGCTTAAGGATTATGACTGTTCGATTGAATACCATCCTGGTAAGGCTAACGTGGTGGTTGACGCACTAAGCTGTAGGGCTATGACTGATCTGAGATCAATGTTTGCTCGTCTTAGCTTATTTGATGATGGTAGCTTGTTAGCTGAGCTTCAAGTTAAAACAGTATGGATTGAATAGATTAAAAGTAAACAGTTAGAAGATGAGTCATTGGGTCTTCGATTCCTTAGATCGAAAATGGTAATACTGTGGATTTTGGGCTGAATAATGAAAGGGTACTTTGTTTCTGAGGTAGAATTTACGTACCTAAGGATACTGATTTGAGACAAACTTTACTGCAAGAGGCGCTTAGTAGCCCCTATGCTATGCACCCAAGTGGAAATAAGATGTACAAAGATCTCCGTGCGTTTTATTGGTGGCCGGGTATTAAGTGTGAGATTACCGACTTTGTGGGGAAATATCTAATTTGCCAATAGGTTAAAGCGGAACATCAGTTGCCTTCTGGGTTGCTTCAGCCAGTTAGGATTCTGCTGTGGAAGTGGGAAAGAGTAACCATGGACTTTGTAAATAGGCTACCCCTAACGCCTTTTAAGAAAGATTCAGTGTGGGTCATCGTGGATCAATTGACCAAAACTACCTATTTTATACCAGTTTGCACAGATTATGCATTTCAAAAACTGGCTAAGCTGTATGTATCCGAGATAGTGAGACTACATGGGGTACCAATTTTCATAATATCTAATAGAGATCCTCGCTTCTCGTCTCGGCTCTGGAAGAAGTTACATGAAGCTTTGGTTACATAGTTAGACTTCAGTACTGCGCTCCATCCTCAGACAGATGGTTAGTCGGAGAGGGTGATTCAGATACTAGAGTACATGTTAAGGAGTTGTGTGATTGACTTCCGAGGCAGTTGGGAAGATTACTTGCCGCTAGCAGAGTTTGCTTACAACAATAGCTACCAATTTAGCATACAGATGGCACTTTACGAAGCATTATATGGTCGTAAGTGTCGCACTCCTTCATGTTGGACTGAGTTGGTCATAAACATGACTTACTTATTTGCATCCTTACCAAAGGTGCATCTTAAACCGAACCATTTCTCATGAGTTTTGCGTACATACCTGTACTACTTCATGACATAATCATTCCTTATCACAACTTTGATATAATCTTTGAATTACCCGTTGAACCACTTAGAATACTAAAGGACGTTCGAAATCATCATGCACCAAATAGAGTGCCAAAGACATGTCCCAAACATGGTCTTACATGGATCCACATATCGATGCCATATCCCGGATATGGTCTTATATGAAATCTCATATCAGTGCTGATGCCATGTCCCAGACATGGTTTTATATTGGCTCACATATCAACGCAGATGCCATATCCCAGACATGGTCCTACACTGGCTCACATATCAACACCGATGCCATGTCCCAGACATGGTCTTACACTGGCTCACATATCAACGCCGATGCTATGTCCCAGACATGGTCTTACACTGGCTCACATATCAACGCCGATGCTATGTCCCAGACATGGTCTTACATTGGCTCACATATTAATGCTGATGCCATGTATCAGACTATAGTCTTACACTGGCTCACATATCAACGTCGATGCCATGTCTCAGACATGGTCTTACATTGGCTCACATATTAATGCTGATGCCATGTATCAGACTATAGTCTTACACTGGCTCACATATCAACGTCGATGCCATGTCTCAGACATGGTCTTACATGGGTTCTCATTAACCATGGTGTCATGATATTCGAATCCTAAGCATTCCTCAGGGTTCCCCGGAACTTTCTAGATACAAAGCTATCATCAAGTTTCCATTGAATCATCACAAGCCAATTTCATTAGGGCATACATACATGTATCTTATAATATCAAATATTAAACACATAGTAATGGAATTGTTGAATTACTTACACACATATCGATGCCAATGCCATGTCCTAGACATGGTCTTACATGGGATCTTGTATTAGTGCCGATGCCATGTCCCAGACATGGTCTTATACGGGACCTTATCTCAAAATTTTGTCGAATGTCATCAAGTCATCATGAATCCTTTTCATAAAAACAAATACATATACATATACATATACATTTCATGTAATATTTAAACATTAGACATATAATAATAACAGGATGTTGCATTATTTTTATACAAACTTACCTCGATACCAAAAATAATGAAAATGACCTAACAGTCAAATGTGCGTTTTTCCCCGTTCTTAGTCCAAACCTCATTTTATTTTATCTAAAACATCATATTTAACTTATTTATTAGTCACATTATTCAATGTGATCCAAAAATCATATTATGGAAAATTTATATTTTTGCCTCTAAATTTTGTCATATTTACACTTTTGCCCCTAGGCTCGTAAAATAATTTCTTTGCACTTTAAGCCTAGTCGAATCATTTTGATAACTATAGAAGCCCACAATTTTCACTAAATCACACTTTTATGATAAATTTTATATCTTTTACAAATAGGCCCTTTATGCATTTTCACCAAAAATCACTTAGTAAAAGTCATTTCTCTAACATCAAACTTACATATTCCTCCATTAATCATCAAAACACACACATGTCACACATGGGTAAAATTTTAAACATGAACCATAACTCAAAATAAGGCTAGAAATAGGTAGATCATGCTTAAAGGATCTCAAAAACATGAAAATCATTAAAAACGGGGTAAGAATGGACTTACTATTGAGCTTGGAAAGCTTGAAAAAAACCCTAGCCATAGTATCCATGCAAATTTTGGAAAAAGGTTGAAGGTGAGCATAAATTTGGCTTTTATTTTCCCTGTTTATTATTTTAATTACCAAATGATCAAAATGCCCCTAACTTAAAAATATTCTATTTCACCCATTTCATGTCCATTTTTGTCCAACAAATTAAAAAACGGTCTTATTACCATTTAAAGACCTCTAATGTAAAATTTTATAACAATTGGACACCTCTAGCATGTAGAACTTAACTTTTGCACTTTTTACAATTTAGTCCTTTTAACTAAATTGATGCCCAAACGTCAAAATTTTTGAACAAGATTTTCACAAAATCATTCCGTGAAATCGTAGAACGTAATAATAT